>NC_042619.1:49327158-49663893 GCF_901001135.1 Rhinatrema bivittatum | reverse complement strand
AACAATACATATAGAACTCATATTAAATTGCTACTGCTAAACAAGATACACATAGTACTATATGGACACATAAGAGATCATCTCTCGTCTGTGGAGCTTAAAATCTGGTCAACGCAATGAAAGGAAACACAAGAGAACTTTGTTATACAAAGTGCCCATGATCATGGAGAATCAGTTTTAATATTTAAATGGAGCTTCGAGAAGCTGGCTCTTTCTGCGGGATTTGAATATTGCCAGAGAAGGAGCATAAACACACAAACTCAGGAAAGCTTTTTTTTAAGGCATTTGGTACAGCAAGGCGGAAAGCATGAAGATCCGAGATACAGATAAAAGCAGCTTATCTGATGAATGGAGGCGAAGAGGAGGCGGGTAAAGGGAGATTAGAAGGGACAAGTAAGGAGGAGCTACAGAGGGAAAGCATTTGTAGGCAAATAAGAGAAGCTGGAACTGTATATGGAAGCAGACAGGAAGCCAACAGAGTGCGCTGAGAAGGGGGAATCACGTGGCCATAGTGACAGTGGTGGAAGATAAATGACCATGCCTCTTATAGGAAAACAGCCATTGCTAATTATAAAGTTAAGGTATTTACATCAAAGTTGCGACATACAAATGTGTTTTTCAAACCCAGTATTTCAAGATAGAAAAAATGCTCTCACAGAGAAATCGATCTACATACATACACATGTTTTTTTTTTGTTTTTTTTTAAACAATAGTAGATATTCCCAATCCAGGGCTGAATGTATTGTACCGTAAGATGTCAACAGCAAAACAATCTATAAAAAAAATAATTACAGTTAGTGTTGCAAGCTTATAAGAAGCAGATGGTCTTTTGTATTTATGGTTGTTCTTGTGCATTGAAATGCTTTTTTGGGGATCTAATTAGCCTTCCACAAAACTCAAACTGGGTAATTACTATCATTATCCCCTTTTCAAATAAATTTGAAGTCTAAACTGCAATTAAGATTTTATCTTACAGTTTTTAATCACACATGCTAAAATATTTTTCTTTCCTACCTATTCACAAAATAACGACTTCAGGTCAAAGTAGAGTATATATCAACTTGGAAAATGATGAACTCTTAACAAAGGTTAGCTGACAGTAGATCTATAACATTTACCCTTATTGCAGTCAAATGCTGCAAAAAACTAGGAAGACAAATGACTTTTTTAATGCCAATTTTGCAAACTATTTGTATAACCAGTGAACATACTTAAAAAACATAAAAATATGAGATTAAAGTTCTGAAAAAAATTAAAATTGTTTATGCAGGAAATATTCTTGTTTGATCTTTGTATCTAGAATATGATTGTAAGCTCCACAGAGTTGGGACTGTCTCTACATTTATTTATTTATTTATTTATTTATGTTTTTTATATACCGTTCTTCTTACATTATATGCAAATCAAATCGGTTTACAGAGAACTATTAAAAGGTTTGCTTGGGAGCAATTACATATAACGAATAACTTTTTGAACAAACAGATAAATAGAACTTTTTAAACGGTAGTTACATAGATAAATATATTAGACAAATACACTGAATTATAAATGTAAATGACTTAATGTTTTAAATAAAAACTTTTAAATAGCCTTTATAAAAGGAAGAAAAAATAAAAAAAGATAACCAAAGGACAACGACTAACTCAAACATCTAGCAGTGCTACAGAAATAAGAAGAAGTAGTTGTTGTGTCCCACGGCCGTGGCAGGCCACGACCGCGGTTCCTTACCTCGTCCGCGGCGGCAACCTGCCGCGGCAGCCTCTGGGGAAACTCCTGACCAGGTGCTCGGTGCCCCAGCGCGGGTCCCCGGCCTGACCGTCGGGGGGAGAGCCGTTCCTGCTCTGCCCACGCGCCGTTCTGCAGTCTTTCCTCCGCGGAGGAAATCAAAGATGGCCGCCTCCATCTTTAGGTGCGAGGCCGTGCCCCCTTCACTAATTTAAAGGGACCTGATCCCTTTAACTACCTCACCTGTCCTGTATCAGCCTGAGCAGAGGAAACAGATAAGGGAGGTTCCTCTGCTCATTCTCTGACTTGGCAACGTCCTCAAGCATTGTCTTGTCTGCCCACCTCGGTGAGTTCTTGAGCTTGTATCCCTGTTCCTGTTTTGGCTTGGTCTTCCCGGTTCCTGACTTTGGATTGGCTTCGGTACTTCTCTGGTGTGACCTGGACTGGCAAGCGTTGATCCCTCGGTGTGTGACCTCGGCCTGGCAAGCGACAACTCTCTGGCACCTGATCTTGGACCTCTCCTGGACTCCGTCTCCAAGGGCCCGCTTAAGTCCCAGCGGTCTGGGTCCCTACGGACTCCTCCTGGGGGGACCACAGACTTCCAGGGGTGAAGATTCAGCTCCTCTTCTCGTCTCTTCATCTGTCTGCAGTCATCTCCACCTCCAGAGCTGAAGGTCAGCTGCGCTCCTCTTCTGTTCTGCCTCGCCACCCGACGAGAGAACCTACGGAACCTCCGCAAGGTATTCCATCCTCTCATCGGCCCGAGCTTAACAGTAGTAATGAGATGAGCATGGTAAGGAACTGCACATAAATAGGGGCATAAATAAAAGAGATGGATGGCCCTCAGTCCATCAATCTACAGTAAAAGTCCCATTATCTGGCATGCATGGTTAACTAGCATCTCACATGGCTTTTTCTTCTTGTGGGCACCACACTGAAGGCTTGGTGAAAGAGATGGAGACTTCCAGGATACAGGGAGTGCTCGCACATGCTCTTTTACATCCCTGTGGCACCACAATGAGCGCTGGGTGAAGGAGGTGGGGATATCCAAGGGGCAGGAAGCACATGCTCATGCTCCTCTATGGCCTTGCAGCACTACACTGAGCAATGGGTGAAGGGAGACTGGCAGGTGTGCTGCCAGAAAAGGGGAATGGGGAGGAAGCATTGGGAGGAGGGAGAAAGAGCATGGAAAGAGGGAGGAAGAGTACTGGGAAGGGACAAATATGATCAGTGGATGTTAGGGGTGGGGTAAGCAATGTGTGTGGGGAGCAAGGTGATTACGGTGTAATGTGGGGATACCTATTTTTGTTTCAATGTATTTTATTGCTTTTGAATTTCAATAAATACTGTATAAAAATGTGGGCTTAAGATAACAGAATTATTTGATTAACTGGCATTGCCTATTCCCCATTCATGCTGGATAATGGCGCTTCTATTTTATTTATTTATACAATTTATAGCCTGCTGATCCACAAATTGATCTGTTGCAATTAAACCTTTGTGACAGACAGCAGAGGGTGCTAGCCAATGGAGTTCACTTGCAGAAGAGAGACCACTAGAGCTCTATTCAGTGTTTTCCTACACAATACTACAGATGAGTTAGAAAGGAAAAATGTTTTAATACAGTACACCCATACCTGTAACAAAGATGGCATAAAGTAGGAAGTGGAAAAATGAGTAGGGTCTTAAGAATATTTGGGCTGTAAGCAGTAGGCCCACAGAAACTCAGGGGAGCAATACCTAGACTGACATGATGTGCTGACTACTAGCAAATAAATGGTAGAGGGACCAGAGGTGATCATAACTGATGTCTTCAAATTTATTGTTACGTGCGCCGGCCATGGCAGACCCGTGGCTTAGCCCCCTCACCTCTTTCAAAGTAATCCAGTGCCTGGTCCCTCATCTCTGGCGGCTGTGGGCCACCGGCTCCGTCCTCGGGCTGACCCTGGTGCCTCCGGCTCTGCTACTGCTCCCGGCGCTCCACGCCAGGCCTCTTCACGTGGCCCACAGAGAGACGCCGTTCCGACCAGCGCCGCGCCCCTCCCTAGGCGCGCGCACACAACCAGATCTTAAGTAGGGCCCACGGCGGGAACCTAGCCGCAGGACCCGGATGATGATGTCAGCGGAGCTCTGATATATAAGGCCGGACCCCGCTACCTCAGATTGCCTTTGCAACAGGTCCCCTTGCTTGTCGAGTGCTCGTTGCTTCTGCTGTTCCTGGTTCCTGATCCTGTTTCCTCGTTCCTGTTCCTTCGTCTCCCCTTCGGACTGCTGACCTGGTTTGACCTCTGCATTAACTGACTACTCCGTTGCCTCTCTCCAGCCCCGGACCTCTGCAATGCCTGACTACTCCATTGCCTCTCTTCAGCCCCGGACCTCTGCACTGCCTGACTACTCCGTTGCTTCTCTCCAGCCCTGGACTTCTGCTTCATCTGACCATCCACTTGCTTCTCTCCTCATCCAGATCTCAGTCTTGCTTGCTACCACTTCCAGATTGCCGCCAGCCCTGAACCCAGCTTGCTCAACAACGCCTCTTCAGCCCTTGTCCTGGACATGGCTTATTCAGGCTTCAGCCTGCTCTTGCTCGGATGCCCCCGTCTGACTGTGTTCCTATTGGCGCCTGGGTCTCCGGGACTCCACCTCGTCCAGTTCGGACTGATACCCTCACCTGTTGCTGCCTCTGGGCTTACCTTGATCCATCCATCGATGACCACCGGCGGAGGCCACCTAAGTCCAGCCGTCCCCGGCACCCAAAGGCTCAACTCGTGGGGAACGAGGGCTGGTACTGGTGAAGCGCCAGCCGGCCTCCGTCCATCAGCCTTCTCTGTCTGCCGACGGTGGGGTCCCATAGGATCCCTCCTATGGGTAGCGTCAACCCCACCTCGGCCCAAGGGTCCACCTCCGGCGCAACATTTATCAAGCAATGTGACAAGGAAGAAAGAGATCCTGTGGAATAATGGGTTGCATAAGAAAAGGTGTAACCAAATTAAAAACTGTATGTTTCTATAAACTCCTCCTCCTTCCTCTAATCAATGATACTCAAGTTTCAGCTTAATTTCATGGGAACTATAGAGGGTCAAAACAATTCATAGGAAGACTACGTAGAAGATGTAGATTGGGCCGTTTATGGTCTTTATCTGCCTTCATGTTCTGTGATTCTAGGTATCCCTACAGAATCTCTCCTTAATGATTTGCATGCAGTTATAACTGCCTTCTTGATGAGAGGAAGGAGGAGGAGTTTATAGAAACATACAATTACTTATTGATAATGTACAACAGCAAATCTTTTTGATGGAAAGGAAGTCATAGAACAACGGGACGAAGGGGTTGGCTCAGGAGTAATATAGGGAGTACTTGTTCCTAGTAAAAGTACTGGATGCCTGAGTATTCTAGTACAGTGGCCCCCAACCCTGTCCTGGGGGCCCACCAACCGGTCAGGTTTTCAAGATATCCACAATGAATATGCATGGGAGAAAATTTGCATGCACTGCCTCCATAACATGCAAATTTTCTCTCATGCATATTCATTGTGGATATCCTGAAAACCTGACTGGCTGGTGGGCCCCCAGGATAGGGTTGGGGACCATTGTTCTAGTAGATGTCATGTGGACAAATAATGGTAATGGAATTTATGAATGTAGGAAATAAGCACCCAATCTTTAGTATCAGGGGAAAAAAAAGAGTAAAGACGGAGATCAAGTATGAAATAGGAATAATTAGGAAGGAAATGGCAAATAAAACAATGGACGTCATAATGCCTCTGTATCACTCCATCTTGAATACTTTGTGCAATTCTGGTCTCTGTATCTCAAAAAAGATATAGTTGCACTGGAGAAAGTGCAGAGAAGAGTGGCCAAAATGATAAGGGGCATGGAACGGCTGCCTTATGAGGAAAGGTTAAGGAAGTTAGGGCTGTTCAGTTTGGAGAAAAGACAACTGAAGGGGGATATGATACAAGTCTAAAAAATCATGAAAGGTCTTGAACAAGTTAATGTAAATTGGTTATTTACTCTCTCAGATAATAGAAGGACTAGGGGGCACTTTATGAAGTTAGTAAATAGCTCATTTAAAACAAGTTGAAGAAAATTCTCTCTCACTCTGTGGATAGTTCAGCTCTGGAATTCATTGCCAGAGGATGTGGTTATGGCACATAGTGTAACTGGGTTTAAAAAAGGTTTGAATGAGTTCCTGGAGGAAAAATCCATAAACTGCTATTAATTAATACGCAATAGTAGTTTGAGATTCTTTTAATGTTTGGGTAATTGCCAGGTACTTATGACTTGGATTAGCCACTGTTGGAAACACGATACTGGGCTTTATGGACCCTTGGTTTGACCCAGTATGGCATTTCTTATATTCTTATGTATGTTCTTATGGTCTATAATACTGCAAATATGTTCTAAGTATCCATATACAGACATATAAATTATATCATTGTACAAACCAAATATGTCAATAGATATTAAAAAATACATTACAGTATAAATGCGTGCACACAAATAAATCCCCACATATTATTAAAAATAAAGATGCAAAAAATTGTTCTGATAAAAGTTACTTTTAAAATTGAGGGTCAAATGCAATAAAAAGGCTGCAATAACCCCTCACTACCAGCTAACTTTTCTCCAGTCAAATAATATGGTTAGTTTAAATCACTCCACTATTTATACAGAGGACCATATGCAAAAGATTTGTCCTGGTAATTTCAGGACTTACCTGCATAAATCTTAGTTTCAAAATTTTCCTTCACTATCCGTTTAAACTGTATTCAGGTAACTCATTACCTGTACAAAATTAAAACAGATTTAAAAAATAAAAAAGACACCATAATGTGGCATTCCAGGGGTAGGGCTTTCACCAGCTAGCGCTGATATTCAATGTTACACAGATAATTATCTAGGTAAGTCTGGTCATGGCAAAGGGCTTTCTCAAAGTTATCCACATAACATATCCAGGTATCTTTAACTTTAGCTTGGTACATTCAGCAGAATAAAATTAATTGGGTAACTTTAGGTAGATAATGTTCCTACTCTCTGGCTTACTCATTATGGATCTTATACAGAACACATAGATCATTGCTAGTACCTTAAAATTACATTCATAACTGCTATTAACAAGTGTTTTCAGGGAAACTAGCAAGGAAAGCTAAGGATTTATAGACAATAGAAACATGATAATTCAAAAAACTACATTTGGATTTGCTCTCATAACTGCTTAATTACAGGACATTAGTGAATATCATAAAATGTGCTCTTTTCTCCACAGTTTCTTCAACAGTTAGATACAATAGCTCTTTCACATAATTCAATTTTAGTAATATCTGACAGAGTTTGGAGGACATTTTTTATTGTACTTTCTTGTAGATGTAAAAGAACAGATATATTTCCAAAGTTAAACCTATTCTCTGGGCTTAAAATATGTATAGGTTGTTTCTTTTATAAAAATATATAATTGAGCAGTTTACTCTTTGATGATTCCTTGACTATTTTAAATTCAACATTGGTCCCTTATCACTCCTATTAGACACAAAAGAAACAGATTATTGCTCTTCTCTATTTTTTCATTCTTTATCCTTACTAAATAAAAAAAACTACTGAAACTCTTTGAAATTTTCAGTACTTCTTTCTCTACCCGGTGTTATGACTTCATGGAATCAAACTAATGTTAATTTTCCAAAATCATAAATTGAAAGTGGGAGCATTGACAGGAGAGGATCCAGTGCGAACACTGAAAGGAGAGGATCCATGGGAGCACTGAGAGGAGAGGATCATCTTACTGGTGGCTGAAGAGGAATGGTATGCATTCCTTTAGGAAATTTTAGAACTTAAAAATTTTTAGGGAGAGGTAAACTATTGGGGTGTATTCTTTAGTGTTGCATGTGTGTTAGTGAGTGTTTGTGTGTTTCTTAATAAAAGCAAGCCAAAAGGTTTAGTGTTTATAGTTTCTGTGTGTTTGTCTTTCCCTACCACACACCCCTAGCTCATCCTTTGATTTATAGGCAGAAAACACTTTCACATTAAAATTCAATCAGCCTTCTATATAAAAGAGTTTAATTATCCCGGTGCAAGTCACTACCAGATTAATAGTAAATATACCAATACATTTAAAGAACTCTTATTTACATATTCCTACTCCCTTAGCAACCTAAACTTAACTAAGAACTTAACAAATTTCAGATGAAGGCAGAAATCCAGCAGCAGGAGGGGGGGCCTTCCAGTACTCTGCATCAAATGTCACATATATGTTTTTTTTACCCGCCGGTAAGAGGTTGTATGTTTGCACCTGGTGCAAAGAGCTCCTGGCTCTCAGAATGAGTCCAATCTCTGGAGGTTAGATTGGCAGACCTAGAGGAGTTGAGGCAGACAGAGAGTTTTATAAATGAGACCTTCAGGGACATAGTAACCAAGTCCCAAATCCAGTCTGACAGCCCTGGTGCTGTCTTGGGGGAGGATGGATTCCTGGTCGGAGAGCATCAACCTGGTGCAGGAGGAAGTGATGCTGTAGCAAGAACCTGCACTCCAACTGATGCATTGACCTCTCGCACTGAGTATGTGTCTCCCAGGGCTATTGCCCAGGAGGGAAGGGATAGGTTGACCATCATAGCTGGTGATTCAATTATTAGGAATGCAGATAGCTGGGTGGCTTTTGGGCACGAGGATCGCTCTAACATGCCTGCATGGTGAGAAGGTGGTGGACCTCATGCGTCACCTAGATAAGATTTTAGACAGTGCTGGGGAGGAGCCGGCTGTCATGGTATATGGTACAATATAAGAACATAAGAACATGCCATACTGGGTCAGACCAAGGGTCCATCAAGCCCAGCATCCTGTTTCCAACAGTGGCCAATCCAGGCCATAAGAATCTGGCAAGTACCCAAAAACTAAATATATCCCATGCTACTGAATCTAGTAACAGCAGTGGCTATTTTCTAAGTCAACTTAATTAATAGCAGGTAATGGACTTCTCCTCCAAGAACTTATCCAATCCTTTTTTAAACCCAGCTACACTAACTGCACTAACCATATTCCCTGGCAACAAATTCCAGAGATTAATATTTATATTTTGCCTATCCACTACTCTAGACAGGTTACAAACTACATTCATAGAGGATAAAAATGCACATAATAAATAAAAATTCAGTAATAAATCAGTAAGACAGAGTAAAAATAAGACTATAAATAATACATAAAAACAAAAATGCCCAGTGATGCTGAATCATAGCCAACAAAAGTCTGTTCTCTTGTCTCATACAACCAAAAGGAACGGGACTTCTAGCAAAACCTGGGAGGTAGATTGCAGTTAATATGTATACAATGTTAACATAGAAGTGATCTGAGATGGTTCATTATTCTGTTAAACTCTGTTAAGTATCATGAAAATTTTAAATTGAAATCACAAGATAGGTAGCCGAAGCATAGAATGTAATATCACTACAATGCGTACCAGTAAGAACCTTAGTTGCAGCGTTCTGTATAAACTGTAGAACGACAATAGTAGAGAGGCTGGTAATCCAACAGAGATAGCATTACAGTAATCTACGCCAGTTAAAACCAATGCTTGGAGAACCAAAAAAAATCATCAGGTTTTAGAAAGGGCTTTAGCCTCTGTAATATATGCAAATTATAAAAGGAGTTCTTAATAGCAGACCTTTGAGGTAAAAATGTGAGTGAAGAATCTAAAATAACAAAGAAGTTGTGAACCCGTTTAGAGACTGCAAGGATTCATTCACCTACTTGTAAAGTTCTCAGAATATCATCAGACATGGATTTTGACAATACCATCATTTCAGTTCTGTTTAGGTGCCCTAGGCTCCTTCTGCCTTGCGCCCCCCCCCCCAGCCATGCCTCCACCCCGCAAACCATGTGGGGCCATGAGCAGTAGCAAAAAGGAGTGGAGACTGCCGAATCTCCACACCTCTTTGGCGCTGCTGCTCGCGGTTCCACATGGCTCACACTCCCTAATGGTCAGTGCCCTAGGCTGAGGCCTAGTGGTTCCACCGGCCCTGCAGATAGATATTGAAAGCATGGCTGAAAGTGCCTAAAATTGTAGGACACCTACGGTTACTGGGTGCCAGGTGAAAACCTAGCTACCCCTGACTTATTGAACTTGATTTGATATATAGGATCTAAACTATTTGAGCACAGTACATGCAATTCCAATTTAAGCTTTATGGGATAGTAAAACAATGATCCCTTGTACTGAATGCTGCAGATTCATCCAAGGGTGTCAAAACATAACTCTTCCGATTATCAAGTCCTCGCAAAAGACATCAAGATTTAACAAAAGCAAAATTTCAGAACTGTAACTTTTTCTGAACCCATATTGATGATGATCTAAAACATCATCATCATCATCAAGGTGGAGATTGTACAACAGTTTAACAGGACTGAAGAGTTCATATTTGGCTTTTTTAAAACAGAACGAATGCTCACTTATGTAATGGGTATGTAACTGATCATACATTGTTTGGGAAAGGAGATTACACAGACACAGAAAACCAGTAGAAAGGTTTACTTTATAAAATAGTATTGTTATACAAAAGCGTTCTGGCAAAACATAATGGGGTTGATTTTCAAAGGAGCAGGCGTGCATGTTATGAAATACGATATCTGCGCGCACATGTGCAGTAGATTTTAACATCCGTGTGTGCATGTGCGGTCGGATGGCCTTCTCTGCATGCGGGGGGGGGGGGAATTTTAAAAGCCCATGTGCAGCAACGCAATCAGACCACCCTAGGTCCATTCCAGTCCGCTCCTATTTCTAACCCTACCCTTCCAACCTCTTCCTCTCTCTTCCCCGACCCCTACCACCCACCTAACTTTTTTTTAGATTTTTTTTACCTTGCTGCTCCTTTCTTGTCTTCTTCGGGCCGACTCTGCCCACACTAGCATGGTCTCTTCTTCCTACTCAAGCACCCGCTGTTCACCACTTCCTCTTCCGGACCACGGGCATGTTCCGCCCGGGCTATCAGCATTTTAAGCCCGGGTGGAAGACCTATTTTGCTCGGGTAGGGGGGGGGGGGGACCGGGAAGTGTGGCAACACACCTGCATGAGCTTGGCGTCACACCGGTTGAGAACCACTGTCCTAGAGAACCCCCACCTGCTCAGGTTTTCAGGATATCTACAATGAATATGAATCAGAGGACTAACTAGAAGACCTTCAGGAAAAATATTACAGCCCTGCTGTATCAGCAGGCTTATAGGAAGGAAGAATCTTCTTATGATTTTATGGTGCTGTTTATTTGTATTATATGTATGTCAGTGTTGTAAGTTTATAAAAAAATATTATGTATATTCTTATGCACATTGTTGTGTAAGCCTCAAATAAATAAACGAGATATATTTGCTTGCAATGGAGGCAGTGCATGCAAACCTCTCTCATGCATATTCATTGCGGATATCCTGAAAACTCAACTGGCTGGGGGTCCCCCAAGACAGGTTTGGGAACCACTAATCTAGAGAAAGGGAGGGGGCCTCCATGGCTGCATAAATAGCCAGGGGCAAAGGTGGAGGGGTGGTGCCAATGCTTCAGCTGAACACTTAAAGTACTTCCTAATTCCCTCTCTGTGAGTACATTTCTTGTAGCATTTTCCCACTGGTTGCATGGCTATAGGTGGCTGTAGTTTGTTTTCATGTTTTGTTTTGGTTTTTCAGAGTTTTTGAAGGCGGGAGTATTTTGACTAGTTGCTATGTAGGTGTTTGTGTAACTTTTACAAGAAGCTGGTGCTATTTGCATTCCCATCATAAGGTCTTATTTGGGTTTTAGTTTCTTGTAGACGTGTTAGTTCATGTCTTGGTTCTCTTCTGTAACCATCTGTAGTGGCCTTGCACTAATATTCTGTAGAAAGGGCAGCTATCTATGTGGCCTTTTGTCAGTTTATGGTGAATATCTTTCTTTTTCTATTGAATATTTCATGAATAGCTCTTACTCTAACAGTTATTCGGCCAAACTATTTCCCTCTATCCTCCAGATGTTGCAAAACTTGGTGAGTCAGGATAACAGCTTTCTTAGTGGGATGATGACTTTACTTAGATATTGTGACAGGTAGAAAGAAACTAAAAGCTGAAAGGAGTGGGTAAATTACTATCCATTGGTCACATCTGGCCCCAGTGAGTTTGTTGTCCAGCTTTGAGCTCCGCTACCTTACCTTATATAATAAAAGTCAGTTTCTGCCCTGTCCCTCAAGCTGCTGATTGGGTATGGGAGGACGCACGCAAAGAGCTCCGAGTCAGCACGGCAAAGCTGAGAAGTAGAACCGTAGGGACGCAGACCCAGAGAAGGCGAGTCGAGGCTCGGCACAGGTGGGAGTCAAAGGGGTGGAGGCCAGAGGATGTGGCACAAGTAGAGCGGAAGGTCCACAGGGCCACGGAAACAGTGGCAGTGGCAATAAAGAGCCAGAACATCGGGGAAACAGGGACAGCCCCTCATACAATATCTATGCCCCAAAGTAGCAGGGCAAAATGTTTGCCACTCCTGCTGTAAATTAACACCTTCATAAACAAAGTGACGCTGACCACTTGTATAAACAGAACATTTAAGTGTTCCCCATTAGATGTATGAAGGACATCTTCCCCTTCCCTGAAACGCAGTCCTGGCACCTCTTTTCAGGCTTAAGAGGCAGGGCAGCAGGAGTATTCAGCTCCAGTCCCTCTCTTCCTCACAGCCTGACAGGAAGAGAAGGAGAGCGGGTGGCCTGGAGCACACAGAGAACATCTACCCCCCCCCCCCCCCCCCCCCCCACTACCTCTCCTCCTGTGTTTCAGGGAAGGGGAAGAGGTGATACTGAAGCAGGACCCTGCAGAGCAAAGAACAGGCACAAAAAAGGGATTGAATTAGCACAAGTTTGAAACTTGTGAGAAGGAGTAACAATTGTCAAGGCTTCAGCCCTGGCCTTGATGAATGGCACTACTGCTCACAACATTTAAACCTGTGCTAATCCAATCCTTTTTTTTTTTTTGTGTGTGTCCATTATGAGGTCTTAATTTCTGGCAGAACAACCCAGAACAGCGATCTGCCACATTTGTTTTCTGGGACTCGAGACAGCAGATTAGAGACGGCACTGTATATCAATTCTGGCAGAGAAGATCAGACTGTTGATGCTGCTTGCTCTGAAATAAGGGCAGCCACATGGCTTTGATTCAGGTATATATATATATATATATGTGTGTGTGTGTGTGTGTATGAGAGAGAGGTCACACCTGGCCCTAGCCCTGCTTCTCTGTACAGGTCACACCTGGCCCTGGCCCCATCCATCTCACTCCCTCCACAGTTCCACCTTCAATTTTTGTCTACAACTTAAGCCTTGGTTATCAGCACTCAAACGTAGGAGGAAAGTATGCTTCATTGTTAATTTACATGTTTGCCATTCTTGAATAAGGTCTTTCCTTTCTCATGACCTGCGAGGATCAAACTTTTCTTTGAGCAGATTACCATTCTGAATTCTACACCTTATGCATACTTTGCTTCTATTTCTACCCCATCCCTCAAATAAACCCTTCAATTTTACATTTACTTGCTAACAAAGAGTGCACTGTTTCTTCAGCATTTTGGAAATTTATTCTAAAGTGGTCAGCTAGTCAAGAGTATGATAAGACATCGGCTATTTTGATCAACATGCAGGACATGCTGGTGGAGACAGTAACAATACTTCTGTGGCTGCCACGCATGGAAATACACCATGGTACAAACCTTGCTGCAATTAATCTATGAAAGCTCAGTTTCTGGTTCCACTTTTCTCGTACTCTGTGCAATGGATCTTCGTATTCTGTGCAATGGATACTCTGCTATGGTTACCTGTGTCAGTCATAAGTATCTTTAAAATCTTCATTGCATGTAGAGGCCCCCTAGGCCCTCACTATTGTTTGAACCTAGCTCAGGCCATGGGTTAGGGTTTAAGGAGTAGGAGGGGGTGGCCTAACCTAGACAAGTACCTGCCAGAGCCCGGCCAGGTCAGCGCCATGAGTCACTGACCCGGTGAAGCATGCGCCGGCAGCCGGCTGGAGCGTGGAACTTACTTCTGTTCGTGAGAGCAGGTAAGTTTTAAAACAAAAAAATGTAGGTGAGTTGGGGGGAGGGGGTAGGGGTCTGGGTGGAGAGGGTAAAAGGGTGGAAGGATAGGTAGGGGTTTAGGGAAGTACCCTCCTAGTTCGCTCCTTTATTGTAGCGGACTGGGAGGGAACGAGAGAACGCCCGATCACGTGCGTGAATGGGCACCCGCACACACATGTGGACCATTATAAAATTGGGCAAATGTGCGCGCCGGTATCTGTTATGAACCGAGTGGTGGACCCTTGGTTCGACGATGATCGAGTAGACCACCGTCGTTAGGTGAGGCTGATTCTCGGGGTTGCAGATGGAAAGGGTAAGATCTGGACGCAGGCGCCTCCTGCAGGTCGTGTAATCCAGATGCTGGCGCCTCCAGCAGGTCGAGGAGCAAACCCCGCGGATCTCGTGAAGAAGTCCAATCCAGAAGTCGTGAACCAGGGTGATCCGCAGCCAGTCCAGGGGTCAAAAGCCAGAGAGGTCCGCAGCCAATCCAGGGGTCAGAAGCCAGAGAAGTCCGCAGCCAGTCCAGGGGTCAGAAGCCAGTCCAGGGGTCAGAAGCCAGAGAAGTCCGCAGCCACGCCAGGAATCAAGGAACCAGAAGGAACGTCAGCCGGACCAGGAAACAGCTCAGGAGGACAAACAGGAACCAGGAACAAAACAAACGCAGGAGCCAAGAAGACAAGGCAAGGACTGGAGGTCCAGACCTTGCTTAAATAGTCCCCAGCCAATAGGGAACCGCAGGAAGGAACCAGCTCATATCCGGTGAGTGTTCCTTTAAATCTGGGACCAGAGCCGCCCGCGCGGCCCTAGCTGAAGTCAGGGGGCGGAGCTAAGCCGCGCGGGGAGAGAGAGCGCGGCCATTTTGGACTTGCAGCGAAAGCTGCCGCTGAGAAGTCCCGCGGGGATGCCTAGTGCCGGCGGTCCGGGGTAAGTGCCGTTCGCGGCTTGCCACGGCTGGGTTTTATAACAGTACCCCCTCCTTTAGGCCTCCCCCTAGAAGGCTTGGGTTTCTCCGGATGGTTGGTGTGAAACGTCTGGAGAAGACCCTTGTCAAGAATATTAGTAGCGGGCTCCCAGGAGTTCTCCTCAGGCCCAAAACCTTCCCATGCCAAGAGATACTCCCAACGACGTCCCCGTCGCCGAACATCGAGAACCTCACGGACTTGATAGGTAGGGTCGTCCGCCAGCTGAACGGGCGAAGAGACAGGAGCCTTCCGAGATGGCCAGTTGAGGAGCAGAGGTTTCAGTAAAGAGACATGGAAAACATTGTGAATGCGCAGAGAGGTGGGCAGATGCAGTCGATAAGTGACGGGACCGATCTGCTTGGCCACGGAAAAAGGACCAATATACCGGGGAGCCAATCTCATCGAAGGGACTCGCAAACGAATGTTCCTGGTGCTCAGCCATACCCTGTCGCCCGGATGAAACTGAGGCGCCGGCCGCCGATGCCGGTCAGCAAACTTCTTAGCCAGAAGAGCCGCTGTGCGGAGCATGCGGCGAGTGTGCACCCATAATTGCTGGAACTGAGTGGCAGTAAGCTGAGCCGCCGGCGAGGGTACTGCCAGAGGGAGAGGCACCGGAGGAGTAGGTTGGTAGCCAAACACAACTTGAAACGGGGAGGAGCCGGTTGAGGTACACCGATGGTAGTTATGGGAAAACTCCGCCCAGGGCAGCAAGGCCGCCCAGTCATCCTGCCTAGAATTGACATACGCACGCAGAAACTGCTTGAGAGTACGATTAGTCCGCTCAACTTGGCCATTGGCTTGCGGATGGAAGGCGGTCGTGAAGTCCAAGGAAACCTGAAATTTGGCACAAAGGCTCCGCCAATACCGGGCCGTGAACTGGGAACCTCTATCGGAGGAAATGTGGGACGGCAGTCCATGAAGGCGGAAGATATGGGACATAAACAGTTGAGCCAACCGAGGAGCAGAGGGAAGAGCAGGCAGGGGCGTAAAATGAGCCATTTTAGAGAAGCGGTCAATTACTACCCAAATCACTGTGTGTCCTTCAGAAGCAGGTAAATCAACCACAAAATCGGTAGAGATATGCGTCCAAGGCTTGGATGGTGCCGGCAAGGGTTGTAGCCGTCCCCACGGCCTTCCCACTGGAGTCTTATGTTGGGCACAAACGGGACACGAGTCCACGTATGCCCGAATGTCTTTGTACATCCCCGGCCACCAATAGAAGCGCTGAAGGAGGTCCTGTGTCCTCTTGCGTCCAGGATGTCCAGCGAATTGGGAATCATGTCCCCACTTCAAAACCCTGTTACGGAGTCGGCTGGGAACCACCGTCTTTCCTATCGGAACTGGAACAGTAGGTGCCAGAATGATACGGGCAGGATCAATGATGGTCTGTAACACCTCTTCGCCATCCTCACAGACAAAGGACCGAGATAGTGCATCCGCTTTGATATTCTTACTGGCAGGTCGATACCGGAGCTCAAAATCAAAACGGGAAAAAAATAAAGCCCAGCGGGCTTGCCGTGGGTTAAGTCGCTGGGCTTGTTGTAGGTAAATCAGATTCTTATGATCAGTGAAGATGGTGATTTTATGCTGGGCCCCCTCCAGCCACTGTCGCCATTCTTCCAATGCGAGTTTGATGGCTAATAATTCTTTGTCGCCAATAGCATAGTTGCGCTCCGCGGGAGAGAACTTCTTTGAAAAATAGGAGCAGGGATGAGACGTACCCTTGACAGTGGTCTGACTTAATATTGCTCCTACCCCTTCGGTGGATGCATCAACTTCAACTGTAAATGCGCGACTTGGGTCCGGGTGGCGAAGACAGGGCTGTCGTAAAAAGGAGTCCTTAAGGGCCTGAAATGCTTCTTCGGCCGCCGTGGGCCAAGTAGTGATATTAGCCCCTTTACGAGTGAGTGCAGTGAGGGGCGCAGATAGCTTGGAAAAGTCCTTAATAAAATGTCGGTAGTAGTTCGCAAAACCAAGAAATCTCTGCAAGGCTTTTAGCCCCTTCGGTTGAGTCCATTCTTGTATACTTTTTAGTTTAGTTGGATCCATTTGAAACCCGTGTTTAGAAATAACGTATCCCAGGAACGGCAAAGACTCTGTTTCGAAAATACATTTTTCCAGTTTAGCGTACAACTGATGGTCCCGGAGTCTTTGTAGTACATGTAGCACGTGTTGACGATGAGTAAGTAAGTCCTTAGAAAAAATCAAAATATCATCAAGATACACCACAACGCAAGTATATAACAGGTCCCTAAAGATTTCATTAATAAAATTCTGAAACACTGCAGGTGCGTTAGTTAACCCAAACGGCATTACCAAGTACTCATAATGTCCATCTCTGGTGTTGAACGCAGTCTTCCACTCATCCCCTTCTTGAATACGTACTAAATTGTATGCACCACGCAGATCAAGTTTAGAAAAGATTTGAGCTCCTTGCAGACGATCAAACAATTCAGCAATAAGAGGCAAAGGATAACGATCCTTGACAGTAATAGCATTAAGTCCTCGGTAGTCGATGCAAGGGCGTAATGTCCCATCTTTCTTTTCCACAAAAAAAAATCCAGCCCCCGCGGGCGACGTGGATCGTCGAATAAATCCTTTTTGCAGATTGTCCCGAATATATTCGGTCATAGCTCGAGTCTCAGTAGCAGATAAAGGGTAGACTCGTCCTCGCGGGGGTATAGAACCTGGAATCAACTTGATAGTGCAGTCAAACGCCCGATGAGGCGGCAAAGCATCAGCCGCCTTCTTAGAGAAAACATCTGCAAATTGGTGATATGAAGAGGGTAATTCTCCCAAAGGCGAGGTGCAGACATAATTGGAAGTGGAACCGGAGTCCTTGAAACAGGTCCCAGAACATTCGGGACCCCACTGTGTCAGGCGTAAGGAAGTCCAATCAAACTGGGGGTTATGGCGCTGCAGCCAAGGTATGCCCAGTACCACAGGGTGAATGGCTTTGTTGATGACATAGAAAGTAATTTGTTCAGAATGGTCTGGTGCAATAAAACAATTCAGGGGTTCTGTCTGATGCGTGATTCTGCCGGGTAATGGTTCCCCGTGGATGGAAGAAATGATTAGAGGTTGCAGGCAGAGTCGAACTGGAACGTGGAGCTTATCCACCAGTGCTTGTAAAATGAAATTTCCTCCGGCTCCTGAGTCTACTAGCGCCAGCGTGGAGAATTCATGTTCGTTCATATGGAGAGTGATAGGTAATGTGAGTGGGGGTTGTGGAGAAAACTGACCCAGGGAAACACCCCCCAAAGTCCCTAGGCTTTGAAGTTTCCCGGACGAATAGGGCAGTTAGCTAAACGATGTCCAGAGCCTCCACAGTACAAGCAAAGCCCCGATCTGCGCCGTCTCAAGCGTTCCTCTGTAGACAGCGGGCCTCTTCCGAGCTGCATGGGTTCGTCCCTGGAACCCTCACTGGGATGGGCTCCTTGAGGCGGAGGATTGGGGGTTGGAGAGATCTGAGAAAAAGTAGACCGTCTCCTCCAGTTGCCGCCCTCTCGTGCTCGTTCTTGCAATCTGCGATCGATCCTGGTGGCCAGTTCGATGGTGCCATTTAAGGAGGACGGGAGTTCTCGGGCAGCCAGTTCGTCCTTGATCTTGGCAGAAAGTCCTTCAAGATATATGGTCCGAAGAACTCTCTCTTCCCAGTGGAGTTCATTGGCTAGAGTGCGAAAATCAATGTTGTAATCCGTGAGGGAACGTCCGCCTTGACGGAGGTGTAGTAAATCCGTGGCGGCAGCGGCTTGTTTTCCGGGTTCTTCGAAAGTAGTGCGGAATAGTTCAATAAATTGGAGGTAGTTCTGTAATACCGGGTCAGAACGTTGCCATAAAGGAGAGGCCCATGTGAGGGCTTTGCCTTCCAACAGGGATAGAATGTAGGTAATTTTAGTGGCGTCATCTGGAAAGAAGGGTGATTGTAGCCGGAAATGCATAGTACATTGGTCCAAAAATCCCAGACAGAGACGGGGATCTCCGGCGTATCGTGGTGGTGCTGGAAGTGGAAGGACTGGACGAAGGCTGCTGGACGTTGAAAATGGAGCAGGAGCAACCGGTGGAGCCATGGTTGATGCACTGGGCTGGCTGGCTACCACCGCATCTAGTCGAGCGTTGAGCCGCTCCATGGAGGCGGCCATGGCTTCGAGCATACCCTGTTGCTCCATGATCTTCTGAGCCAGGCCGGGAATGGCCCGCAGAGCAGAGGCCTCCGCCGGGTCCATGGCCTTGTCTTACTGTTATGAACCGAGTGGTGGACCCTTGGTTCGACGATGATCGAGTAGACCACCGTCGTTAGGTGAGGCTGATTCTCGGGGTTGCAGATGGAAAGGGTAAGATCTGGACGCAGGCGCCTCCTGCAGGTCGTGTAATCCAGATGCTGGCGCCTCCAGCAGGTCGAGGAGCAAACCCCGCGGATCTCGTGAAGAAGTCCAATCCAGAAGTCGTGAACCAGGGTGATCCGCAGCCAGTCCAGGGGTCAAAAGCCAGAGAGGTCCGCAGCCAATCCAGGGGTCAGAAGCCAGAGAAGTCCGCAGCCAGTCCAGGGGTCAGAAGCCAGAGAAGTCCGCAGCCAGTCCAGGGGTCAGAAGCCAGAGAAGTCCGCAGCCACGCCAGGAATCAAGGAACCAGAAGGAACGTCAGCCGGACCAGGAAACAGCTCAGGAGGACAAACAGGAACCAGGAACAAAACAAACGCAGGAGCCAAGAAGACAAGGCAAGGACTGGAGGTCCAGACCTTGCTTAAATAGTCCCCAGCCAATAGGGAACCGCAGGAAGGAACCAGCTCATATCCGGTGAGTGTTCCTTTAAATCTGGGACCAGAGCCGCCCGCGCGGCCCTAGCTGAAGTCAGGGGGCGGAGCTAAGCCGCGCGGGGAGAGAGAGCGCGGCCATTTTGGACTTGCAGCGAAAGCTGCCGCTGAGAAGTCCCGCGGGATGCCTAGTGCCGGCGGTCCGGGGTAAGTGCCGTTCGCGGCTTGCCACGGCTGGGTTTTATAACAGTATCAGATTTTATAACGTGCATACGGTGACATGCACACACTATAAAATCCGCACGTCCTTTTTAAAATTTACCGTTAAGTCAACTTGATTAAAAGCAGTTTATGGACTTCTCCAGGAAGTTATCCAAACCTTTTTTAAACCCAGCTTCACTTAATTGCCCTAACCACAACCTCCAGCAACGAATTCCAGAGCTTAATTGTGCACTGAGAGACAAATAATTTTCTCCGATTTGTTTTAAATGTGCTACTTTCTAACTTCATGGAATGCCCCCTAGTTCTTCTATTATCCAAAAGAATGAATAACTAATTCACATTTAGCCATTCTAGTCCTCTCAAAATTTTGTAGACCTCCATTATAACCCCCCTCAGCCAATTCTTCTCCAAGCTGAACAGCCCTAATCTCTTTAATCCTTCCTCATAGGGGAGCTGTTCCAACCCTTTTATTATTTTGGTAACCCTTCTCTGAACCTTCTCCAGTTCATCTATATCTTTTTAGAGATGCAGCGATCAGAACTGAAAACGGTACTCAAGGCACACTCTCACCATGGAGCGCTACAGAGGCATTATGATATTCTCCATTTTATTCACAATTCCCTTCCTAATAATTGCTAACATTGTTTGCTTTTTGACTGCCGCAGCACACTGAGCCAATGATTTCAATGTATTATATACTATGACGCCCAATACTTTTTCCTGGGTGGTAACTCCTGGAAGAGGGGAAGAGGCATGTCCCTGTCCAGAACCCGACTGGTCTGGAAGGGACTGTCTCAGAGAGAAGAGAAATATGGTGGTGGAGCTTTGTTTCTGGAGAGACTCTGTCCTTGCTTCTGGGAGGATTTTTCCCCTGCCTGGAAGAGGTCAGGGAAAGAGCTCTGGTTCCCTGCAACTCACACAAGGAGGGACAGCAATGTCTTGGCTCTCAAGACGTTTGCTGTTTTGAGAGGATTTTTGCTTTTTTTTGTTTGGGAGGAATCTTGCCCACAGCTCCTGCCCAGGAGAAGGAGCTGAGGAGTCCGACAGTGTTTGTTGCTTTTGGGACTGCCTATCAAAGAGGTCCCCGGGAAACACAGCAGAGACAGGAGACCCAGTACTACCCCTCACCCCAAGGGATCTGGCTTTTACCACCTGGAAGTAAAGGTTTTCTCTAGTGCATGCCATCCTGAGGGGCACTCACACAGAAGAACAGGACTGTGTGCTGGTGGATTCGATTCAGAGGATTAAAGTGGAAGATTCTTGTGATTTACTCTGAAGTTTTTGTTACAGTAAAGTTTGTTTTGGTGCACACTACTCTAGTGTCCTTGGGTTCTGGGCACAGAGATATGGAGAAGAGAAGTCATATATTAGTAAACCCACTCAAAATGAGTGAGTGTGCAAGAGAAAAAGACTTTATTTTTGCCTTTCTAGACCTCAACCTCTAACCCCCACTCAAAGAATCCATGCCCCAGAGTTGAAAGGACGGGTGCCTGTGAACTGGGACTTAGCTTTGGGACTGAGTGGGTTCCCTAATCTAATTCGACCCTAAATGCTGGAACAAAGTGGAAATACCAGGATTGTATTCTTTAAAAAGACTCATATTATTGAACTGTATTCAGCTTTGACTGCTAATAGAGCAAGTCTTAGTCTTAGGAATGTTTCTCTCTTATTCTCTGGCTTTATGTTGTCATTCTTTCAATATCGCTGTAAAATTTCTTTTTGTTTAGTAAAGGAAACATTTGGTTGATGAAAGAACCAAATGATAACAACAAAGGGCTCTTTGAATACCTCAATGTTTTCTACCAAAAAAAAAGGTCATTTGATAGTCCTGAGTATTACGGCATCACTGCATAACCGAGCCATAAAATTAAATCAGATGTTCATCTAAGTGAGCAATAGTCCCACAGGAACAAGGCACTTACAGGTAGTTAATACCCTGTCTGATAAAGTTAAAAGCCCAAGGTGAATCTGAGGTCCTTTAACTCAAACAGAAGGAATTACGGCTACAATATGCTTGCTTAAGGATTTGTTCATGGCCTTTAAAAACACACCACGACAAACATTCCAACCAGGCAAGTATTTCTGCGCCTGCTTGAGTCGAACTGAACATTTTCCAGGATTTAACTCTGACCCAAGCATATAGCACGACTCCTTTATCGAACAAGGGCCATTTCAATCTCTTCCATTAATAACTTTAAAATAGTAACGAATGTTGAATGGCTTTCTCTCCTTCCTTTTGTTCCTCCTGTTCTAGACTGCAGAGGGGCACATTTAGCAAATGTGTTTTCCCAAAATTGTGAGCGATCACCTTTTAAAGACATATCAGTTAAGAGACTAATTAATCAAAATTCAAATAAAAATAATACAAAGAGTCTAATTTGAGGAGTTTTTTTCTACCATAGACAAACATGGTAGAAACATGGGAAATAAATAAGCATGGGGGTAACTTGCTGACCGGCGGTTACTACTGTTAACCAATAA
This sequence comes from Rhinatrema bivittatum, assembly GCF_901001135.1. NCBI lineage: Eukaryota > Metazoa > Chordata > Amphibia > Gymnophiona > Rhinatrematidae > Rhinatrema > Rhinatrema bivittatum. Next base: position 49,641,700 of record NC_042619.1, on the reverse strand, counting down.
GCCTGATACTCTGATGCAACTCCAACATTGCTCTCTGCTTCAACTGCAAGGGGGAACGGGGAATTGGATTCAAACAGCAACTATCGAGGGCCCAGACGTTTATGGTCTGGGAAAACTGATAAGCATGGAGGTAACCTGCATGGCGCAGCAGATACTACCATAACATTGCTGGGCAAACTGGATGGACAGTTTTGTCCTTTTTTTTTTGTCGTCATTTCTATGTTCCTATATATTGAAAAATAAAGCCTATCGATATCTTAAGCAAAATAAATTAACTAGGCAATACAGTAGAAAAATATACAGACACAAAAACATGGGTTATACAAAGTTATTTATAAGTTATTTATTGTAACTCCTTAACCCCAGTTACTTCATCCAAGTTTATTCTCCTGTTCGATGTAATTGCACTCCGTCTTGCTTGTTTTAATGTTATAATGTAAACCGAATTGATATGTAACATCTGCTACATGAATTTCGGTATATAAAAATGTTAAATAAATAAATGGGTGTATACTCCTACAGCTACAGCAGGACTCTGCATGTTTCTGTCTCCCACAAAGGATTGATAAGTGGATTTCTTTGTAAATGAGGTATATAATCAGGGATTGTAAATAAATGTTTATTATATTAATGCTTTGATCTAAATTAGTATAAATATTCTGTTGCTATTAATAAATTCCATCTGTAAGGGCAATATTTTCTCTTGTTATAGAGGGGAAGGATAGAGAGTCATAGCTTTATTTATTTATTTAAACTTTTTCTTGACTGCCTATCGCCATTTACTAAAAGGCCAGCCAGGAAGAGGGAAGAAGGAACAGGGAGGAGATGAAGATGGATGGGCTACACGAGGCAGAATGTTAAGGAAAGCAGCACAGAAAAAACACAAGGAACAACACACCATCACAACTGAGAAAACTATACCAGCTTAGAGCAGGTAGTTTATTCAGCAATGGGTAGCATACCTAACTGATACTGTATACATTTTCAAAATTAAAAGCAGGCTTGCTGAGGAAAAAGCATTATATTTATAGAAGAAGGTTTTAAATTATAGGACACTCATCATATCTGTTTCTCACTGAAATCTTCACAAATTAAACTTTTTCCTTTAGGCATGAAGTCTTCTTTGCTGGGCTTGTTTTGACTTCAATAATTTACATGGAACTTTAATGAGTGTTTCCACTCAACTGTTGCACCCAAGACGTACTCACATACATTTGTTCTATTATTAAAATAGCTTTATCCATTTTTGGAATGCTTTCACTATTTTTTCCTAACTGTGTAGATGTTGCCATCCTGGGAGTGTAGGTGTAGTGATTCTGCTTGTCATGCAGCCTCCCAACCACCAGAGGTCCTCCGAAAGCTGCGCCTACCCTCTTTCCAGCTCTAGTCTTGGTGACCTCATGACTCGGCAAATCCCTGCCTATTTAGCCCTGCCGCTGTCTACACTTATTGAGTGTGCTCAGTTTCTTGCTTGGCCCCTCGTCTCTGATTACCTTGTGGCTCTCCATAGCCTTCTACCTTGTGGCTCTCCAAAGCCTTCTCATCTTTGTATACCTTGTGGCTCTCTGTAGCCTTCTGCCTTGGGCTTCCTTAACCTTCCTGTATTCTAGCTTGCCTTGTGGCTTCCCTATCCCTTCCTGTCTCAAGCCTTGCTCTGTGGCTTCCCTATCCCTTCCTGTCTCTTGCTTGCCAGTATTATTATCTCTGTTTTGTTCCACTGTTCCATCCCTGACCTTGGTTCCTGTCTGAGCTCTAGACCCACCAGATATCAGCCTACAGCCCTGCAGCCTACATCCCAAGTCAACTCTGACTTCTATCTCCAGTCCTGTCTGAAATTAGCCTACAGCCTGCCTCTTCAGTCCTGACTGACTTCTGTTTCTAGCCCTGCAGCCTGAATCCTCAGGCCTGTTCAGCTTCCCGAGTTCGTTCCTCTCCACTCGACTCCAGTCCAGCCTTAGGTCTCCTCCCTTGTTCACGTTCTGCCAGCCACCAGAAGCCAAGGGAGTCCTGGACTGTTCCCTTGGGGGTTCCTCAGCTGAGCTGGGTCCTCAGCCCTAACAGAATGACAAGGCCATACTATCCCTGTGGCAGTGGTTCCAGAACTCTCCGTCTGCCTGGTAAGCTCAGTAAAAAAGTTATTCCCTGGGTTTGCAAGTACTGCCAAGAACATACCCCACTAGGTTTTTTTCAGGTGTTGGGAATGTGGGTCTCCCAAGCCTGCCATGTGGGTGTGTGAGCAGTGCACTTGTGCAAATCCCACCTTTCGACAGACTTAGATGAATTGTGGAGTGCATAAATTGATCTTTGATAAAAAACCATCTGTGTTAAAATGTCCTGAGGACTTTTTCCCCTACAAGGGGCAAAAACCAAAATCAGTAAAACCTGTGCCTAGACAGACTTCTGTTAATTCTGATTTACAACCATGTAATGTTCCTAGCAGAAAGGCAGCAAAAGAGGAACGTGGTAACCCAGGGGTAAAGGTATCGGTTGTGTGAGAGAAACTTTGTGTGTCAGAGAAACCTTGTTTGACTTCTCTGTTTTAAAAACACAGGAAGACCCTCACAAGAAAGCTCAGTTTCCAGAGCACTGCCTTCTACCCCTGATTACTGGGAATGTAAAGAATGTAAGTGGTTGAACCCCACTCCCCTAGGGGAGTGCTTTTTGTGCATGGTATTCAAAAAACTTACTGGTAAAACATTGGTGCGAGATATGTTTAAGCAGAGCCCAAAAACACAGGAAAACTACAGTCAAATTTGAAAGGCTAATTTCTTTATTGGAGAACTTGATGTGCCCCATGGTTGGCTGTTAGGCACAATGGCCAGAAAAACCCAAACAACGCTTGGAAGAATAATCAGCAATGACGGCAGGGTCTGTGACAGACCTTATATTAGAGATGTGAATCGTGTGCCCGATCGTCTTAACGATCGGGTTCGGCTGGAGGGAGAAAAAAATCTGATCGCTGGAGATGTGAATCGGAATCGCTTCCGATTCACATCGTTAATTTTTTTTTAGTGAGGCCTGACCCTTTAAAATTGACCCCTTACCTTCCCCCACCCCCCCAAAACTTTTTACGAGTACCTGGTGGTCCAGTGGGGGCGCGGGAACTGATCTCCCGCTCTCGGGCCATCGGCGCCATTTTGACTGCCACTCAAAAATGGCGCCAATGGCCCGATAAAAAAAAACCCACCCGACCCTTTAAAGATGACCCCTTAACTTCTCCCACCCTCCCGATCCCCCCAAAACATTTTTAAATTACCTGGTACTCTAGTTAGCAAGTAGCACATTTAAGACTAATTGGAGAAAATTCTTCTTCACTCAATGCACAATAAAGCTCTGGAATTTGTTGCCAGAGGAAGTGGTTAGTGCAGTTAGTGTAGCTGGGTTCAAAAAAGGTGAAACACGTGTTTCATCTCCACAGACTCCCAAATACATCATTTCTGATCGTGGTACCCAGTTCACCGCAAGATATTGGCAGTCCCTATGTAAAAAATTCAACATTACATTGTATTTCACCATAGCAAATCATCCACAAGCTAATGGTCAGTCTGAAAGGACAAATCAGACACAAACATTTTCTCTGGGCTTCTGTCAATACCTGACAAAATGACTGGGTGGCTCTGCTTCCTTGGGCAAAGTTTTCCCATAACTCTCATTCTTGCACTGCTACAGGTGCCTCTCCATTTTAAATTGTTTATGGCAAGTAACCACTACCTCCTCTACCGCTTCCTCTGATAGTTCCCTCACCGGCAGCTCAAATGACGGTAGAAGAGCTGAAAAAAACTCTGGAGCCATACACATCAGATGCTGCACAAAGCAGACCTAAAGGCCAAAATATTTGCTGACCTCCGCCGCAGACCCACGCCACAGTTCAAACAAGGAGAGAAAGTATGACTCAGCACCCATCATGTCCGTCTCAGAGTTCCATCGATGCGGCTTGCTCCTCAGTACATCAGGCCATTTACAGTGCTTCGTCAAATGGGGCCAGTAACCTACCAACTCCGCCTACCTGCCTTTCTAAAGATACATAATTCCTTCCACGTCTCTCTCTTGAAACCCCTGGTACTCTCTTGGCTTTCTCAGAAGATGCCACAGCCACAGGAATTCGCCTCGGAGAGTGATACCATGTAAGTGAAGTTCTGGGCGTGAGAAGACATGTCCGAAGATGGGAGTATCTTCTCTCCTGGGAAGGATATGGCCTGAAGGAAAATACCTGGAAGCCTGCTACCAATATATTAGATACAAATCTCATCGAGCAGTTCCATGTGTCCCATCCCAGGAAGACAAAACCCTCAGGAGGGGGGCTTAGAGGAGGGGGTAACGTTATGCTTGCCAGTTACAGAGCTCCGCAGCTGACTTCGCTTACCTGATGCCATACCACTGTAGCTGTTGCGCCCCTGGGCTCCCTTGCAGCGGTGGGAAGCTGCCGCTCTCCCTCTTCCTTGTGGCCCTGAGTGCCGCTGCCATTGTGCCACCACTGCTCCCACGTGGCTCTAGATGTTGTCGCCACTGCCACTGCCTTTCTTACGGCTGAGGAATGCCGCTGATGTCCTGCTCCTGCACCCGACCGCCTAGGTGCGCACGCCTCTCTGCAGGATTTAAAGGCCCATGGTCCTCAGCCCTTGCCGATGACATCATTGACCCAGGACTACTTAAGGCTGGATCCTGCCTCCAGCATTTGCTTTAGCATAGGTCTTCTCTCTTCAGAGTATGGATTGCTTCCTGAGTTACTTCTTGCCTTCCATGTTCCTCAGACCGATCTTGGCTTGACTTTGGACTGGACTGTGACCACGAGCTACTCCACCTGCCTCGACCCTTGCCTAGATCTTGACCAAGAGCTACACTGCCTACTTCGACCATTGCCTGAACCATGACCTTGAGCTTCGCTGCCTGTTCTAGACCTCAGCCTGAACACCGGTTTTATCTATACACTTGGACCTCCTTCGCTGCAGAGGCCCCAGCCAAGTTCAGCCAGCCACCCGAGGGCTCAACCTAAGGGGAACTTTAGGCTGGTAGTAGTGAAGCTCCAGCTGAGCCTCTACTGTCCATCAGCCTTACCTACTGATGGTGGGGACCTGTGGGGATCCTCCCCAAGGGTAGAATCAACTCCTCCTCGGTCCAAGGGTCCACCAGCATAACAATATTTTACAAGGAAGAGGGCTGTGGCTGATATTTGGTGATACAATTTTAACAATATCAAATGGAAGTATAACTATGCAACTGCATTCAAGAGTGAGTGAAGTACTTAAAAGTATGTCTGGGGGGAAAAAACACCCCACAAGAAATGTCAGCAGGTGAATTTGCTGCTGTTAACACACCTCGGTCACACGCTTGGTCATTTAACCAGTAGGAAGCATTCCAAAGCACATTCCACTAAGAGCAAACTTTATACGCCAGGAAATTATATTTACTTTATCCAAATGGGCCTGGTACAGATGAACTTGGGAAATGTAATTTACATCTTCATGCATGAATAGCTACTAACAAAAGAGTTTCTGTGGCTCCAAATGCATCAATTCAAAAACTGAATTCAAGCATCACAACTAAACAGAAAAGAGTGATGACAAATTTTCAGACTAGAGAACTGCTCATCTGAATGTTATAAGGAAAGTAAATTCTTGACAATAGCCAGCTAATCCATTTCTACTTTGTCAATACAAAACAGCCTTTACATCACTAATATTCTGTTTTACAGTTCTTCATTCAAATAGTGCATTTTTAACATTTTTTATCATGTGAGTGAAATCTGGAGCATTGATATTCTTAACGCTTATCCTGAATTCCATCGGTATTTTTTTCCTATCGGAAGGCATAACACTTTCACCAAGCCAGAGCCCATCTTATATTTAGCTGGGTAAACGTTTTTGTTTTATTTAATTGTATACAGGTAGAAGTATGCAGGTTTTGGCTCAGTGTGCATTTGTTTACCTGTCTTGACGGAAGGAATACCCACAGGTGGAAGTCAGGGCAGGGAATGAAACAATGCGCCTTTTACATTTTCAAAAACCGGGCGTATTGTCTTTCTGATGGGAAAACCGCAGGGACTTTTTCTCCAGGCAATTTTTGAATGGAAGCTACATACATAATTCCCTTCTCAAAATCAGTGCAAAGCCCACTGGAAAAAGTACCTGGGGACTTTGCAGAAAACAGCATCATTTTGAAAATTGCCCCGACATGTTTCTAAAACAGAACATTTTTCTGGGCAAAAATTATTAGAAATATACAAGTTAGGTCACTTGCAGAAAGGGTGATGCACCAAAAGACACTCTTTGCTAATCGAACTTTTTGGCTACCAAGACTTTTTCATCCAGCAATTTTATTTTTTATCTCTTTTTTTTTTTTTAGATTTTAAATTGTTGAAGATGGGGGAAGGGGGTTAATAGGGAGGAGGAGTTTTTTAAACTTGGTATCCAAAATAACACAGGATTTGTGGCCTTGCTTTTTTTTTTTTTTTTTAATAAAATGAGCATAACTAGGTGAACACTTTGAGAATTTAGCCTAAGCAAAAAGGTTATTCATAAACCACTGGCACAACAGGGAAGGTTTGAGGGGGAGGTGATCAATCACAGAGCTCTAAAGGAAAAATGATATTATGATAGGGTACTGATTTTTCTAAGAGCAATAAATACTGCAAGATTATTTTGTTAACAGAAGGTTTAATGCTCCAGCTCTGGCCATGGTTGTAACATTTTTGTGTCCCTGATGGAGCTGGGTAGCAAGACATCCAAAGCCCTGAACTGTACAGGTTCTCAATCACCAACATAAGGCCAAGACAGGACCATCCTCAGTTCAGGTTCCAGACTTTACATTTTGATCACAATCAAAAAGAGGCTGAAAAACTATATTTTAATTTTAACAAACAAAAAAAAAAAAAGCAGACGTATGGTGTCATACCTTGAATATGGACACTACATATAACATGGTATCTAAGCACCAAGTTGGCTCATAGCACGTCCCAAACCTTGTGGGAGAGTCCATGCTGCAGTCCTGCGGCAACCCATAGCACTTCTGGGACTGCTCTCAAAACTCTTTGTAGCTCTGCCCTGGCTTGCAAATAGGCTCTTGGAGGCCTGACTATGTTGGAGCCAGGGCATGCCTTCATTGGTTGGGCTGAAGGAGCATGGTATAGCAGTGAGAGAAGGGGAGTTATAAACTGGAAGTCAGGTCAGCTTCGACTTTTTCATCCTTTGCTGCCAGAGTAAAAATAATGGAAGGCTGCTCCTCCTGCAGTTTTCACAGGCCAAAATGCAGGTTGGAGGAATCGCCAATGTAGCACGTTTGGAGGACTGAACTGAGCAGGTGCCTCCTCAGCTGCAGTGACCTGGATCCTGGGAGGAGCACCACTGCTGCGGCATGCCTTTCTCTGACTTTTTCCTTTCCCATGCTGCTTTGGGCATGCTTGTCCTGAGGTCAGCTGCTGTGGTTCCAGACCTGGGAAGCGATGGCACTCCTGTATCTGACCAAGGCCAAGACAAAGAGGTTAGAGAGGCGCTGCCACTACAATGGTCCCAGATGTAGATACCCTGTGTCAGGTGAGTGCCTCCGCAGTCAACTCAGATCCCGTGGAAAGGGAGAGAGAGAGGGGGAGAGAAGGGTAGAGCTCCTCATGCTGGCTTGAGCTTAGATGAAAGGGGGCACTTCTGCAGCTGGCTATTTGGTTGTGAGTAATCAGGTCCAGGCAAATGCTACCCACCACCGCCTACGGTTCGGTGCTATTCACGAGCTCCATATTGGCAATCTTGGGGAAAGAGTCGCTGCTCCTGGAGTTGGCTCAGGCAAACACCCCATCAGAACTGGGGGGGTGACACTGCAATGGTGACATTATTGAGGCCAGAGAGACTTTTGGGGAGATGCCTCTGCTATGGCGTCCTCTGTTTTGTGTTCCTTGCTCTATCCAATTAGTGCTTTCTGCTGCTATTAATACAGCTTGTTGCAGGATCTCCTCTCCTTGCCCATAGACCTCTTATGGTCAGGTGTTGCTCTCAGCCTCTGGGTTGCCTTGCCTTCAACTATTTCCTGATCCTTCTGCCCATTACTCCTCTTCTTGGGTTGTGGCAGAATGGAGCAGTGTACCCGGTGCCCTCTGGCCATCTCCAGTGCAGCTGCCTGGTTCTGCCATGTATGTGGCCTATGACCCTAGACTCGGCCCTTTCTCTCTGTGTTTGCTGTGGCTTTTGACCTCCTGCCTTCGCTGTGTATCTGTTCTTAAAAGGACTGGTGGAAGTCCAAGTGAACAACCCTCATACGGTAAGTTAGAAAAACAAAACAGAAAAACTGATTTTCACTATGTTGCCACATCGGAGTCCTTGTAAGGGGTGGGCAAGCAGGATGAGACCCTGAGTGCCAAGGCAGAGGGATTGCTACACCCCTTCTTTTAGGTAAATATGTGAGTCAGCTAGCATAAGGTCCTGAAAAAGTAAGAAGACACTGAAAGACACCTCTGTCGTGGGTATTGTTTTATCCAGCCACAGCCCTATTCAGCGCAGCTGGTGGGACTGCGGCAGGCATGAGTGGAGTTTGGGGGGAGGGATTAGCAGAAGGAGGAATGACTTGACAGCAGCTAGAGCACAGGTGGCTTGCTCATCAATAAGCAAACCAGTGAGGGAGGGAGTCTGTGCATCCTTCCCGCCTGCAGGATGGAAGCGAATAATGGCTCCCCCCCACTAGTGTGGCCTGATCTACCACAAAAAAAGGAAAAAAATACATTTCTATCTCTCTCTCTTTTAGATAGATATACACACAACACGCACGCATACACAGTTACAGATCAATACAGTAAAGTGCGACCGCGGTTACCCTGCTCCTAACCCGCTTTCTACCCACTTTTCGGCAGCGTTAGCCCTTCCTCCGATACACTATCCCTTTTAACTACTCTTACCGCGTCCTTAAATCAGCGGGTAACCCCTTCCGCCCGCGGCATGTATATTACATGTAAACGATCGAATTAGCTATTCCCTAGCATCCAGTAACCCGCGCCCCGACTATCGCTTTTTTACCCTGCCGTTTTGCCGCGTGTTTAACCTGCTAACTTACCACCTACCCTTACACCTGCGTTAGAGGCGGGGTAAGGGTAGGCGGCAAACTTTTCCCCAGCCCCCGCTCACCTGTCCTGGCCGCGTCCATGGGTGCTGGTCTCCGGGGCAGCCCCAGTCCTCTCCCCTCCTCCCGAAGCAACGAAAGCGGAAAAAAGCGAAAAAAAAAAAAAAAAAAAAAAAAGCGAAAAAGCGGGAAAAAAAAGTTGCAAGAGAGAGGGGAGAGAGGACGGGCATTCCTACGCTCGGGATTGCCAGTCCTCTCTCCCCTCCTCCCGAAGCAAGGCGCGAAAAGCAGCCTTGCTTTTCAGGAGGAGGGGAGAGAGGACTGGCAGTGAAAAGCAACGAAGCGACTTACTTTTTTTGCAGCCCCCCTCTGGAGACGGACATCGGCGACGACGGATGCGGCTCCCCTGCCTCCAGCTGCCCGCGAAGATAGACGCATCGCACGGGCGAAAGCGGCCCCTGTGCGTGCAATTGGGCCGCTCAAGGCTGGAGGCAGGGGAGGGGAGCCACGGTCCCTTGTCGCCGATGTCCGTCTCCGGAGGGGGGCTGCAAAAAAAGTAAGTCGCTTCGTTGCTTTTCACTGCCAGTTCTCTCTCCCCTCCTCCTGAAAAGCAAGGCTGCTTTTCGCGCCTTGCTTCGGGAGGAGGGGAGAGAGGACTGACAATCCCGAGCGTAGGATTGCCCATCCTCTTTCCCCTCTCTCTCTTGCTACTTTTTTTTTTTTCTTTCGTTTTTTCCGCTTTCGTTGCTTGCTTCGGGAGGAGAGGAGAGAGGACTGGCAATCCCGAGCGTAGGAGAACCGTCCACTTCCTGGTACCTGTCATTTCAAATGTCATTTGAAATGACATTTGAAATGAAGGATACCAGCGTGTCCGTGAAGCGTTAGGCCAGCGCACCCAGGATACTGTATAGCGCTCTATACAGTAAAATGGGTTGCGCGGGCCTAAGGCTTCACGGATGCTTCTTGGACGCAGCTTGCATTTGCAAGCTATTTACATACAGTATCGAGCGGTAGGTGAGCTGGACTGTGCGTGCGGCAACCGCGGGTGCGCCCGGCACTAACGCAGCTCTCCCTACCACTCCTTACTGTATTGGCCCGTAAACCAACACCTGTGTGTCTTTCGCACCTTTTACAACCTGGCAGGCGGGGCCAGGATACCTGATGCTGGGGAGGTCCCTTGGGCACTTCCCCTTGCCATAAATGCAGCATGTACCAGGTATAACCTAGTTTCCTTGTCCCATGTGGTTAATGCTGCCAGAGTCACAGCTGTGGTCCAGTTGTTTGCATTGACTTTCTGTACTGTAGATCAATATCGCTGCTGATTCAGTGCTGCCTTTATAAAAAAAAAAAAAAAAGGTTTTTCTCCTGCCTCCCAATTGTGTGGATCATAGGTGGCTTAAAGGGGGGGGGGGGGGGCGGACAGAGGTTAGAGCTCCTCCCAAAATTCAGGCCACCAGTGGCAATGACTGCTCCCCCTTGCCCTTCTAAATTTCCATCAGGCTCCCTTATTTACCAAGCATAGCTAGAAGATTGTATTGTTTGATATTTTACGAGGAATGGTGATATTTCTGTTTTTCCATTGTTTCTCTGCAAACAGAGTCTAGCTTGTTGTGGCTTCCAGTTCGGTTTTTGTCTGCACGTTTCTATTTGACCTTTATGGCCTCTTTATTCTGTTTTTGGTGAGGGTCTGTCTGTGCTCTGCATGAGTGACCATGAGGTATTCTACTACTGTGTAGTTTCTGTGTAGCAATTTATAACAATCTGACTTGTTCTGTTTTCCTAATAGGATGTGAATTGGTGTTTTAAGGCCTGGAGTAATATTTGAAGTGTTGCATTTTCAAGGGTAGGGTTCTTACTGTTTGAATGCTGGCAGTTAGTGTTGTTTTGGTATAGGACCTTTAGAATACTGTAATTGTAGTTCAGTTTGCTTATGGCTTTCTGAGGGCCAAGCATCAAATCCATCACACTTTACAATAGGCCTGTTACCATATGGATTCTAAGTGTCTTTGCAGGGTTTCCTCATTGGCAGCACAGCAGTGTGCATAAATACAATATACATGTTGTTGTTGTTAAGTGATAATTTTACCTCAGTAGACAATCTATTCTGAATGCATAATTATTATGTGTGTTGGTTGTGAGAGGAGGCACAAGGCTGTAAGATTCATCTAGGGTACTTAATAACCTTGCATCGATCCTGAGAGAGTTCAGCACACACAAGACCTCACCATTCACCATCTCCCATTTCCCCAGGGGGCAAATGCTGGGGCGACATATCAAGGTGAGCTTGAATGTTTTTTTTAATCAGGTGAGTGGTGCCCAAACAATTTGATATCTGTAGGTCATACTTTTGGGTTTCTGATTACATCTCTTGGTACTTGATAATCTTCTCTCTCTCTCTCTCTCTCTCCATACATTGTACAGAATAGAGATGTGCATTCGTTTATCACGAATTAGGCAATTTCAACGAAATTGCCTAATTCGTAGTGGTTCGGGGGACCTGAACCACGAAACGGATTTTCCCCGAACTTCGGGGAAAATTTGTTTTTCGGGTTACTGTGGGGGGAAGGGGCACATTTATTTAAAAAAAACAAAAAAACCCTAACACTTCAATTTTACTTTCTTACAAACCCCCCCCCCCCCATCCCGATCCCTCCCCAAGACTTACTAAAAGACCTGGTGATCCAGCGGGGTCCCGCGAGCGATCTCTCCCTCCTTGCAGTCGGGACTGCTACGAATCAAAATGGCGCCGATGGCTCTTTGCCCTTACGATATCACAGGGGCTACCGGTGCCATTGGTTGGCCCCTGTCACATGGGAGGAGCAATGGACGGCCGGTGCCATCTTGTGCTCCTACCATGTGATAGGGGCCAACCAATGGCACTGGTAGCCCCTGTGACATAGTAAGGGCAAAGGCTGTGGGCGCTATTTTGAATACTGGCAGCCAACGGCCCGAGTGCAGGAGATCGCTCCCAGACCCCCGCTGGATCACCAGGGACTTTTGGCAAGTCTTGGGGTGGTCAGTCAGTTTTCCCACAAAGCGCCCGAACTGAAACCCAAACCGAGCCAGAAAAACAAAGGTCATCTCTAGTACAGAATAGTCACTTAATACTGACACTTAGAATATAAGAACTTAAGAGCATGCCATAGTGGGTCACACCAAGGGTCCATCAAATCCAGCATCCTGTTTCCAACAGAAGCCAAACCAAGCCACAAGAACCTGGCAATTACCCAAACCCTAAGAAGATCCCATGCTACTGATGCAATTAATAGCAGTGGCTATTCCCCAAGTAAACTTGATTAATAGCCGTTAATGGACTTCTCCTCCAAGAACTTATCCAAACCTTTCTTGAACCCAGCTACACTAACTGCACTAACCACTTCCTCTGGCAACAAATTCCAGAGCTTTATTGTGCGTTGAGTGAAAAAGAATTTTCTCCGATTAGTCTTAAATGTGCTACTTGCTAACTTCATGAAATGCCTCTAGTTCTTCTATTATTCGAAAGAGTAAATAACCGATTCACATCTACTCGTTTAAGACCTCTCATGATCTTAAAGACCTCTATCATATCCTCCCTCAACAGTCTCTTCTCCAAGCTGAACAGCCCTAACCTTTTCAGCCTTTCCTCATAGGGGAGCTGTTCCATCCCCTTTATCATTTTGGTTGCCCTTCTCTGTACCTTCTCCATCGCAACTATATCTTTTTTGAGATGCGGTGACCAGAATTGTACACAGTATTCCAGGTGCGGCCTCACCATGGAGCAATATAGAGGTATTATGACATTTTCCGTTTTAATAACCATTCCTTTCCTAATAATTCCTAACATTCTGTTTGCTTTTTTGAACGCTGCAGCACACTGAGCTGACGATTTTAAAGTATTATCCACTATGATGCCTAGATCTTTTTCCGGGGTGGTAGCTCCTAATATGGAACCTAACATCGTGTAACTACAGATCATTTATATATATATATATATATATATATATATATATATATATATATATATTGAAAAGCACCGGTCCAAGTACAGATCCCTAAGGCTCTCCACTGTTTACCCTTTTCCACTGAGAAAATTGACCATTTAATCTTATTCTCTGTTTCCTGTCTTTTAACCAGTTTGTAATCCACAAAATGACATCGCCTTCTATCCCATGACTTTTTAGTTTTCTTAGAAGCCTCTCATGAGGGACTTTGTCAAATGCCTTCTGAAAATCCAAATACACTACATCTACCGGTTCACCTTTATCCACATGTTCATTAACCTTTTCAAAAAATGAAGCAGATTTGTTAGGCAAGATTTCCCTTGGGTAAATCCATGTTGACTCCATTAAACCATGTCTTTCTATATGCTCTACGATTTTGATCTTGAGAATAGTTTCCACTATTTTTCCCGGCACTGAAGTCAGGCTCACTGGTCTATAGTTACCCAGATCGCCCCTGGAGCCTTTTTTAAATAGTGGGGTTACATTGGCCACCCTCCAGTCTTCAGGTACAATGGATGATTTTAATGATAGGTTACAAATTTTAACTAATAGATCAGAAATTTCATTTTTTAGTTCCTTCAATACCCTTGGATGCATACCATCCGGTCCAGGTGATTTGCTACTCTTTAGTTTGTCAAAATGGCCTACTACATCTTCCAGGTTCACAGTGATTTCGTTCAGTTCGTCTGACCCATCACCCCTGAAAACCATCTCCAGAACTGGTATCTCCCCAACATCCTCATTAGTAAACATGGAAGCAAAGAATTCATTTAGTCTTTCTGCAATGGCCTTATCTTCCCTAAGAGTCCCTATATCCCCTCTGTCATCTAATGGTCCAACCGACTCCCTCACAGCTTTCTTGCTTTGGATATATTTAAAAATGTTTTTATTATGAGTTTTTGCCTCTATGGCCAACTTCAATTCAAATTTTCTCTTCGCCTGTCTTATCAATGTTTTACACTTAACTTGACAATGCTTATGTTTTATCCTATTTTCTTCAGATGGAAGATGTATCTTCATAATAAGCATAAGTGATCAGAGAAAGGTACTTCATGAAGTTCATGCTTAAGAACTTAGTCAAGCATAGATTCTGGCACCAAAAATAGTCTAATCAAGAATACACATTATGGACAAGAGAGTAAAAAGAGAATTCTCTATCATCTAAATGCAGCATGCGCCATGCATCAATTAACCCCAGCTCTTGACACAAAAAATCCACCCCTATGTCAGCTTGATTCTTTTGTGGGATCTTTGCTGGTTTACAGTCAATTATAGGGTTGTTAGTGATATTAAAATCCCCCTCTAAAATTAAGGTGAATCCCTCCCAGGCCACCAATTTAGCCAGCAAATCTGTAAAGAATTTAAGAGAGTCCATTTTAGATGCATATATATATTCACCAGTACTAACTTAATGCCATACAGCTTGCCCCAAATCACTATGAATCACTCTCCCAGATCCACAAATTAGTGCTCCAATTCAAACAGTAGATTTTTATTAATCAAATCTGCCACACCTCTCCTCCTAGCCGAGAAAAAGAAAAAATAGCATTGGCCCACTCATTCCCTATGGAGCTTCCTATGTTCAACTTCATCCAAGTGAGTCTTCAGCAAAAGCGCAATTCCTACTTTGTGCCTGTAGATATCAGACACAATTTTCTTCCGATTAATGGGTGAATGGATACCATCTACGTTGAGCGTAGATACATTAATGTTAGCCATTATCTAGGATGAGCCCCAGACATGTATACTGATATAATAGATACCCTAGGAAAGAGGCTCCCCAACCTAAGCTTCCCCTCCAGACACCCAATACTTGCCATGCCACTGCAACAGACATCCACAAATCCATCCCTCCCACTCAATCATCACCCACACACACAAAATACCAACATCCCCCCCTAAATGCCTTCACCCATCCTCCAGTCAACCACTCTCTTATCGCCGATGCCATCATATTCATACATATCATTGACACACCCCTTCCCAAATCCTCCCCCCCAATAATGCCAAAGCACATCCCATATCCATAGGAGTGTCCAGACAACATTCTCCAGCGACGAAGATGTGTGATCTTTCTTCCCCATCAAGAAACGAAGCTTCTCCACACCCACAGCTCCCGGAGCCGGCAGCTTCCCCAATCACAAAATAATCTGGTACAACACACAACAGAAACCAAGGCCTCCAACATGGCCTCAAATTTCGTTGATTCTCCCAAACCTTTTAGCAAAAAAAAATTTTTTTTAATGGCGTTCTCATGTTCCTTAATGGGCAAATAAGGAACCCAACAATTGATAAGAACATTGTCAGCGCAGAGCACCAAAACAGACTTCTATTTTTCACTGGTTTCTGCCATCTCACACCGCATCTGTGTAGCTTGCTGAAATATCAAAAATTAAAGAAGACTTCTGAGATCCTTATAGTACTGTATAACTCAGAATGCACCAATAAAAAAATTCTGTTAGCCCTTACTTTTCCCCTTCAGTTCAATTGGCCGAGGTCATCTTCTTCAGCAGGCCTGCTCAAATATTCCACAGAAACCACCACATTCTCATAGCAGAATTGCTCGAATAATCTTATATTCAATCAGAAATCACCTCCTTTTGCTTAGGTCGACTTCATCTGAAAACCTTATAAACAATCCACAAAGTCCTTTGAGACCAGTGCAAAAAACTCTGGTTTCCCGGTGATAGAACACTTTCATCCTGGCAGGGAACTGTAAGACGAATTAGATGCCTTTTTGAAACAGCAGCATGTAAAAAGGTGAAAATTCTCTATGTACAGCCTGAACTTTGGGGCCAATGCAATACAGTGCGTTCAGCCGAGCGCACTGTTTAAACTGCTGTTGGACACGGGTCAAATAGGCGCTAATCCACCCCCTAATGCAATAGGGGGATTAGCGCCTATTTAACGCGCGTCCGACGTGGAGTGAATGAGTTAACGCTCATCACATGCAAATGCATGTGAATGAGGCTATTACTCATTCACTCCAAATGCAAAAAGATAAATGTGCGTCTCAAGACGCACATTTATTGCTCAGATATTAACGCCTGCCTGGAGACGGCGTTAATAGGTGAGCGCATTGAAAAGTTCAGAAAGGGAGAAAAAACTGCAGACACCGGCCGAGTTTACCGGCGTCTGTCTTCATAACCGGCAGCTGCGGCGGGTCGCGTTAGCAAGGAGGCACTAAGGTCACCCTAGTGCCTCCTTCCTAGCGTGACCCCCTAATTTACATATTGCATGGCGAAAGCGGGCGCTGAAAAGTCAGTGCCCGCTTTCTGCAAAGATTACTGCATCGGCCCCTTTGGCAGAGAAATTGGGAAACATGAGCAGCTTAGAGGAGTCATATTTCACCTCGGAGCTCTTGTAGTAAGCCATAAATAACTTCATTTTCTCAGTGTAATTCAGGAATTTTACAATCACTTGCCATGGCTTACCAAAAGTCTGGCCTTTTGCGCCCAATGAGGATCGGGCTCTCCGTAATGCTGACTTCCAAAAGGCCAAGCAATGTCACTTCACAGAACTTTATTAGAGCTTTCCCTTGGATTGACGTGGGCACCCTAAAGATCTGCAGGTTATTTCTGCGGCTCCTATTCATCAAATATTTCCTTGAGTCGCTGATTTTTAATCTTTAGCTTCTCTGTCACAGCATTCAAATTCCCTATGTGCTTCTCGTGCTGTAATACTGAAGCCAAGAGGTCTGCAAAATTGTTATATGCCTCTACTTTTTCCTGCAGTTCATCCATGGACGACTGTAACCGTGTGGGTAAGCTCTTTCAGCATTGCTTCCAATAGCCCCTCAGCCACACCAAACACCTGTCGCCATTTTTGTTTCTCCACCCATGCCTTTATCCACTCCGAATTGTATTGTGCTTCCTTACTTGGACTACTGAATCCATCTCGCTTTCTCAAAACTTCTCAGTATAAATATGTCAGAAATATGGGCTATAAATTGTATTTTTTAAGGGAATAACCACTGATTCTCAGGGAGAGGGACCTAGGGCCACCTGTTCAGGATGATGTCATCCCTGGAAGCCCATACATACATAGCTAGATTTCTTTTCTTACTGATAATTGTCTTATGGCTCCTGCATCAGTATGTCACTGTGCTGATCAAGCATATTTTAGAATAATGAGATCACTGATTCTTCCTGTCGCAGGTGGTCCATATTCAGGAAGTAACAGTGTGGGCAGGAATAAGCTGGTAGGTTAGAGATACTAGCTGGCCACCATCTACTATGTTATGCTAATTTGTATGGTGTTCTGGATCCTAGCAGCATAGGACTTTCTCTGAATTATCGCTTTTGCTGTTCAGAGAGCTTTCATTCATGACTTGATCATGTGATGAGATTCCTCAGTAATGCAGGGCCCTGTCCTCTAGCTGACAATATAAAGAAGTCAGATATCTCCAGAGGGATGGTGCACATTGCCATGCCCAGTTGCCCTTCTTCATGAAGACACTGGATAGGCACTATTCAGCTTTCGCTGCATAGCATCAAGAGGTGGGCTCACTTCTGACACCCTCTGACTCTGGCAGATCATAGCCACTGTTTGGCATCTGTATTTGAGATAATCATTTTACATGTCTTCCCCTTAATCTTTCTAACAACTTTACTGTTCTTTGCATTACTCATGGCTCTGCACCATACTAGGGTGCAGTTCAATTGGCTGGCAGTCTGTTTCTCTTTCTGGGACAAGCTGTCTCTTAGTATTCGATGGTCCATGCCACATTAGTTGAATGATTAGTCACTTGCTCATTACAGATTGTCCATGAGATTCAACGGTAGGTGCCATGTCCTGGCTATAAATATTTTCCCTCTTGGGCAGTTCTAGTCATTGTGGTCAGAGTGCTTCTTGGAAGCAGCTGGATTGCTGGGCAAATGGTACAACTCACACTCATTTGGAATTTTAGCAGCTTGAGGTATATTTGCTTTCAGTGTGCTGGTCTGTGTCATACAGCATTTTGGCTGGTGGTACTTAGACGTCAACATCTTTTTTTAGTGAGCAGAGGGAACCCCCCGATAAGTGCACTTGGTTAATCTCCCTCATTCTCTTTTTTGTTCTATTTTTGTAGGTTGCGAGCAGTGCTATTGAACCAGGGATTGTGGGCCAATCATTTGTGTCTTGGGCTGAGAGGCAAAACATTTCCCCCAGGTTCAGCTTTCTCTTGGGTATGGCAACCAGGCTCATTTGAATGTGGAGGATCAGTAAGGGCAACATATGTCTCATCCCCTTCTGTACTGGCTACTGGTCAACTAGGCTTGCTCAAGTGTTCTGACAATATATCTTGGGTAACACCATCGGATCACATTAACTGGAAAAAATTGTTTTCCTTATAACTTGTCTACCAGGAATCCTCTTCAATGTCACGAATTGTTCTGCATTGCTAGTATAGTCAGTTGCGAGGGTGTGGTGTAGACTGTGTTAAAAGATAGGTGGACAAATTGCTTTATTGCCTTGGAAGGTATCATGTAAAGAATGACTGGGTACCTGATGATCCAGGCAGAGGCAGACCTAGTGAGATCCACCTGACCTTGTGCAGGACTTATCAACATCACCCAGAAGGCTCTGGTATATGTATTGTGGATATAGGGAACATAGCTTAATAGGGTGGACCTAGCTTTTGTTTAGTTGTAGGGGGAAGTAGGCCGTAGGCAAGCTCCTAATATACTCCTTGGGATCCTGTGGCAAGGACACTCAAACCCAAAGAGGGGCGAGAGGGAGGGGGAGGTCCTGAGTGGTTCACTAGAAGGGCCATCAACCGACTTCTCAGGTATGATTTGGGATTTGGCTGCCACCAGGGCCTGCTTGGCCCTGGTGCGACAGCCCAGCCCCATTAGCCCTGGTATTCATGTCCTGTAACTGTGGGCTGGCAGCCTTTCTTGGAGCAAAGCAGGCTGCCTAGTGCCACATTGACATCCTAAGAGGATCAAGGTGTTGCTTGCCCATGGCAGGCCATGGAATCTGGAAGACTGTATATCCTGCGACTGCCCCCATACTGTGGAGGGGTGATTTGTAGAGGGTATTGAGGAAGGATTCAGGTAGGTTAGAGTCCTATATAAGGTCATTAATAAAGTGCATCCTTTTATTATTCCAGTCAATGTGTCTTGTGTGTTTATTGACTCGGTACTGTTGATATTTCCTAGAGTGGACTATGTTAAGTTCATTTACTGAAGTTTATAATTCTTTAAAAGCATTTTGGTTTATCCTGTTAAAAAGAAACCACATGATGATTATTAAATAAAATGCAGAAATACATACCTATTAGATTTAGATCAGAACAGGATTAGAACCTCCCTGTAATATCAAATAAAGAAAAATGAAATAAAAAATCAATTGCCCTGTGATAGAAATGCTTTCACTAAAATTGTTGTACAAATAATTTAATTTCATATTTTGTTTTAGGTTTGCCCTGATGTAGAAAACTGCCTTAAGAAAACTGGAGTCAACAAGATATCTAAGTGCATTTAGTCATTAGATTTAACAGCCACTTTGCTCTCTGTGCTATCAGTTTGAGTCTGGTTGAGGACTCAAACTGACAAGGCAATTGTGCCAAGTATGTGCAATAGATATTGACCTCTTATGTCATTGCTGGTGTTGACAGCAGTTGTCTATGAGGAGGGTTAAAAAGGATTAATGTTATCATACTACCAGCAAACTCAATGTGCCATGCCAGTTCAGAAGGGGGTATTGGTAGACAACAGTTGTAAAACAGCCCATGACCTTAGCTCCTTCTAGTAAGTGCTTTCACAAAGGAATACAAATTAACATAAACAGAAAGATGTATGCAAGAGAATATTGTCCCGAAATGAATAACGGATGTGATATGGTATGGTATAGTGAGCAACATATGTAGTTTTGTTTTTGAGTGTTCTACTGAATGGATAATACTTTAGCAAGCAGTGCTATGTATATAATGAAGAAATGCTACACTTCAATAAAGTATTTAATAGAATTTGATAAACTACATCAACGTTTACTGGCAATTACGTCTAATTACAAAAAAAAAAAAGAAGCATGACCGAACATTTACGTTTTCTTGCAGCCAGAAATGTCAAGATTAAAATCAACAGGAAAGAATGCTGAAAGCATTATCCTAGCCTAATGACACTGCACTAAAGCATCCAAAATGACTACTATAATAAGCCCAATGGTTTAAAAATATGCACTTTAAATATCTGTATGCTGAAGATATTTTGCAATAAAATCTTTTAGATAACTTCCATTCCCGTTTGTGCTGCATTTAGTGTGCTGGGATTATGATGCATTCGGACCTAAATGCTGAAATGGCACATTTGGATGTACTACACGCACACTTTTCCAAGAGGGTACTTGACAGCAGTCTGACATACCCCATTCAAACATAATGACAGGGTTTAAACTACTGGTAATTGTAAGCAACAGAAATATGGCCTACATTAACAAAAATGCCTGTTTTCATCATCACTGCCAACTACATCACATTTAAAGACTGGTGTCATGTTGCCAATCATGTAAAGTTAGAATATCAATGTGGAATCCATCCTTGGCTATGCAAACATGATTAGAACAAACTGAAGCTGACCAAAACCACAGATGAAAGTTTAGACAAGCAAACCAAAATGTTAAGTTTCACCTTTAGACATGTTTATCTTTGCAGAATGAAAACTCGGATTTTATTTATGAAGATGTTTCTAAATCACGAGTTTGGGTGACCTCAGCTCCCTCTCTTTCTATACTGGACACTGCATTTCTCTTTCCTTAGTAACATGATAGACAGCGGGCAGAAAAGACCAATTGACTCATTCAGCCTGCTCAGTTATTCTCTCCACACTGCAAAGGATGCATGCCAGTTATCGGTGACACCAGGGCAATCTCTTCCTCATTTGCACTCCATTATTTTAGGAAGACCCATTACAAGATGCCCACTTACCATAGCTCCCTTCAGTGCTTCATTTTCACCATGTCTATGCACAAAGCTCCACAATTAATCTGTACAGCCAACAATGCTAGCCTGACTGTTGCCCGAATATCTGGCCTGCTAGATTCCATGCATATCCTGCCAGACAGATCCAGCTGTGTGAGTGCCTGCATCGCCACTAGGTCTTGCCGCCATTTCTGTATTTGCAGACTGCTGGACAGACCCAGCCACCAGAATTAAGTTATCACCACAACCTGACCTGAACAGCTACCATGTTATTGAGCCTCCTAGTCCCCTGTGTAACTTGCCAGACAGCCACAGTTACATGAGCAACTGGCATCTCCGCTAGATCTTCTAGTTGTTTCTGCACTTGTAGTCTGCCAGCTGCTACTTTATTAAGAGAGTTTTCAGGATACTGAAGACATATAAAATAGAAAAAAAGTGTAACACTGAAAGCATATTATCATTAAATGGTTTCATAGGCATTACAAACTAAGAAACAGAAGAAAAAGATTGTTCAATGTCACTAGGAGCTCCAAATTTGATGTAAGAGCCACTATTAATGCTAGAAAATGTACTTTTTGACCCAGAAGCACAACAAACCGTACAGCGATCTTTTACAACGTGCTCCACCCATATACCCTCTGTCTCTCACAGCATTACTCTAAACATCTCTCTCCTCCCTGACATTCCCCTTCCAGTCAGCCACTTAGTATCTTCTGCCACTGGCCTGACTCTCTCCCTCCCACTGCTGATCCAGTACTGCCCTCCCTTTGCCAGCATCAGTCACTGTCAGTCTGGCTCTTCCCTCCCCCTGCCGAGCTCCAGGGCGTCCAGCCCGATTCCTCCCTCTCCTTTGCCATCCTCGGTCACTGCTGACCTGCCGGTCTCTTCTCCGGATGCCGCTCGCCCGATTCTCTCTTCTCCGCTGGCCTCGGCTTCTTCACTCACTCCCAGCATTAACTCTGTGTGCTCTCTTCTACTAACCATTGCAGGCTTCTACTAGCTACGGCATGGCTCAAAGTGGGTAGACATTGCAACAGCGAGGGCATAAAAGTGGCTCCATCAATAGCCCAATCGGGAAAAAAAAATATATAAGAGAGAATAAAGGGAAGATGGAATGGAAAGGCGAACTGGGGGTACAAGAAGGATGAAATAATGGAGACAGAAAGAATGGGTGACCAAGAGAGGGGCTGGGAAGATGGCAACAAGAAAAAGAGGGGAACACGAAGGGAGAGTTGCAAATATGGAAGGAAAGATGGAGGGAGTGAAAGAATGGAGAAGAAAGAATGGAGAAATGAAAGGAGGAGCGGGAGAAATTGGATGAAGGAAGGAATGGCAGGATAAAGGGAGGGAAAGAGGTAGGAAGGAAGAAGAGACTAAGGAAAAAGGATGAGTATGAGAAAGAAGGAAGATAAGGAAAGATGGAGGAAAGACTATGGAAGAAGAAAAGAAGGGGGAGGTGGAGAGTGAATGGAAAGAAGAATATAGCAAACCAACAAAAAGGATGTAGAAGAAACAGAGTGACAGAAAAGAACATGGGGTAAAGGTAGGAATGGAAAGAAAAAGTCAACAGAAAAAGGAAAGAACAAAAATCGAAAATACCGCCCATGTACATTGAAAAAACAATTCAAGAGAAACTATTTAAAACTTAATGAGTAACTTTATGCAATTGTACAGCAGAATTGTCTCAACCTTGCCACTGAAGCTGCCCTGGGCGCACCACCAATTTCTTTTACCATAAGCTTAAAACTAACTTACACTCACATTTTGTAAAGTTACTTTCCCAACAGTTTTAAAACATAAGTGTTTCCTCGTCCTTTCCTAATTCCTTAATGAATCATTTATGATTTCATGCAAATGAGATATAATTTTGTATTAATTATTAATGTGCTCTCAAGCTTTTGTTAAAATGTTAATACGACATTTTACGTGGCTCTCTCACCGCACTGGAATGCAATATGTAAAATGTACTTTTAAAGCTAGAATCAGGCAATAAGCTACTCACTGCAATGATTCCAGCTTAGAAATGGGACTTCAGAAGCCATGTGTTAAAAAGTGATTTTCTAAATTTACCAAGTTGATCAACTTTAATTGTTATGCATTTGTAAAGTAGTTTTACTGAAATTACTACACAGTTAATATGATGTGTGTGAGTGTATGTTCCATAACACTATGCCAGAGGCTCCTAACCAGTGGGCCAAGACACTCCACCTTACACACAACCACTCCCACTCACAACCCCACACATCATTTCATAGATATCCACTTCCCACAAACATCCTCTCCCCCTCACATACACACCCAATAAACATACCAACACTTTCCAAGCCACTCACACATACAAACACTCCCAAATTTTCAATCTATACTCCCCACATACACACCGTTTTCTCCCACAGCCATCATACCCACACATCTACCCCTCTCCCGATCCCATACATATACATAAGAAGAGGGATATATAGGGGACATACCCATACACAGCATAACATACAATTCCCAAACTACAAATCACCTCTAACACAAAAATGTTCAAGTCACACTCCCACAAATACCCCACATACACTAACCTCCACACATACCCTATATCACTTACACACGCATCCTATGCTAAGAACGCTCTCTCACAAACACCCAAATCTTCCCAAGCCACACAACCATACCCACCAACACATACCACCTCATCCCACCACATCCCCCAAAATACCTCCTTACATTCCCTCACACATTCTTCCCCACATACTCACAAATCTCATGCACACACCACAGATAGACCCCACATACACTACACACATTCCTCTATGCCACACCCTCACACATCTCGCTACATATGCATTCCCATACATACTCTCTCACACGTAAACCCACACCCCTAACCACACCCACTCCCTTTATACACCCCCATAACTCCCTCCACGTCTCTCATCTAGGAAATTACACACCCAAATGCACCCCAAATATACCTCTCCCCACATAAATCTCCATCCAGACATACTTCTGTACACATCTGCACAAAGTTGCCTCTACACATTCCAACCACTGTCACACTCCACATACAAACTTCCCAAACTAAGCCTCCATACACCCTCATAAACAAACTCACCACTTCCCCTCACATCCCCCCACATATATACCTTCCACAATTCCTGCACACTCATTCCCCTCTCCATATAAACCCAAAGCCACCTCCCTTGACACACACACACACACCTAAACTTCCCAAGTCACATACCCTTCAAACACATGCACACTCATTCCAAGCACACGCCTCCAAAGACAAACCCTCCTCCCACATACATAGCCACACCCCCTTCTACAAAACCCACAAATACATAAAGATGCACACACACAGAAAGACAACAAAACACAGGCGCCTCTGAGATTTATCACTGTTCACGTGTCTGAGTGTCTTTATGGCGGGTCTATTGTATGAGACCTTTGCATATTCAGCAGATAGGGGGGTTAGGGAACTTGTCGGGCGTTATCCATTTCCTCACCCGCTCCCATGTCCTAAGTAGGGGGGCAGCAGGCTGTGAGATATGGGGAGTAAGGCGGTTGTGCAATGGAGGACTCACCAACATTTTAAGATCACCAACTGCCAGCATGGAATCCACACTTCATGCTGGAAACAGCATTAGTAGGTAACCTCTCTTCTGATCCAGTTCTAATGTTATAGTCATAAGGCCTAATGATTAAGCAATCAAGATTCCTGCATCCAATAACACAATTTACTTGGAAAATAGACATGAATGAAATTTATCACGTAAATTATTAAAGAAGATGAGGGTCAGAACATTATCCACCTATCTCTGGTTGGCCTGTAAGACATGTCCTAAAGTTAGCCGGATATACGTATCGGGCTAACTTTTAAGACAGACGGATATATTCAGTAGTGCAGCCGCACCGCTGAATATATAGACTAAGTAAGCCGAGCCGCACAGCAGCTGAATACGGACCTCCTTGGTAAATATCTGATTCTCAAAGTCCCTCCAATAGACACAGAATGGGGGGAAAAAAAGCACTAGTGAATTATCACCATAGAAGGTAAAGTTTCTCAAAGCTCGTTTTATTTATCCACACCTACAATTGTGAGGCTATTTAGCTGAGGGACATCTGACTATGTTAGCCAGATAAATTTATCCAGGACACTTGTATCAGATCTTCAGCGGCACGGATACCCCACTGAATATACCGGGCTATCAGGGAGTTAGCTGGAAAGTTTAGCTGGCTAACTTTAGATCTGTTTTCAGGCAGGTGTAAAATTAGTTGGTATCCTAGCCTGATAATGGTAAATGATGTTTATTTGACAAACATTTCCCCACCAGTAAGGGTAAACGTGCCTATGGTGTGAACAGCATGCATACTTTTACCTGCAGCGGGAAAAAAGCACAAGGCTAGCTTGGGGAAAGGAAACTACATGCGGAGGTGTAATTTTGAAATTCTCATGCATACTTTCATGCACGTACTCTGCACCTGCTTCAAAGCAGATTCAAAGCTCACAGCTACACAAGTACTGGCTTTCCCCCATCGGCCTGAGTTTTCTAAAGGAAACTCCATAGGTAGTTTCCCTTGAAAATTAGACTGCGGGTCTGCAGGTACCAGTGCTGATTTTCTGCCAGCTCACACCAAGTTGCTAACCTGGAACGTTTTTTTTGATTTGGCTTCCTTTTTCTCATTGCAGCTGGTTCGGAGGTTAAAATGCCCATAACCTTCTATTATGAGGACAGTTTTTAAATAGCTTCCCTACATATTCAGTTTAGATCAAAATTTTATACATTATGAATGATTCTGGAGTGCATACCATTATTTCTTTTGCTATGGCATGCCGAAATTAAAGAGAAGTGTGTGGGGATGCGTGAAACTTTCTGAAGATGAAAAGGGGTCCGTGTTCCCTGAAAGGCTGGGAACCCTGAATTACAAAAACGGGGGGGAAACTGCTAGAAAATTTAGAACAAATAGTCTCTATTTTATATTTTTTTAATGTTTTTGTAATGATTCAAAAATCGTATCTTTTGGTGAAGAGATCTGGTCATGCAAACCTGATGGACAACTGAGCTAACTGTTTTACAGTGCAAAACAATTGTGCACTATTTCCTGCCCCCTGAATTCTTTTGGCAACATAGACTTTGTTGGCAATATAACTTGCAGTTTTAATCTCCTTAAAAGAGTCCTGATAAAGAACCTCAATCTGAGAAGTAAAATTCCTTCACCAGGCATAATGATCTTTTAACCTGCCTTAGCCCAGCAGTAGACCACAAGGCATAATCCATCCTCCTAACAGTTGGCTCCTTAAATGGAGCAATCAGATTCAAAGCTTGGTTCAGTGACTCATACCATCCTGTCACTAAACCATCTGGGGTGAATTTTAAAAGCCCAACGCACCCCAAAGCCGGGAGATACACGCAGAACTTGGGCCAGTGCGTGGATTTTAAAAAATGTACGAGTATGCGTGTATCTCCTGGTACGTGCACAAAAATCTCTTTGCAAAAAATGGCGGGAGCGTGGTCGGGAAGGGCATGGGAATTCCTAGATTTCCCAATGAAATCGGCTCATATTTAAACGCACATGCGCACGCCGGGGTCCCACTACAGGGAAACCTTACTTGTGCTATGGAACAAAAAAAAACTAGGCTAGTCGGCAGGTTTTTAAGGGTAGTGGCTAACAGGGTAAAAAGGAGGCTAATTAACTAGGGGGGTTAGGAACTATCCTTTACCTGGGAGAACTGGGAACCAACTGGGGAAATTGGTAATTGAGTTGGTGCACGTCTACTAAAATACTCTCATGCAATAGAGGCAGCATTTGCGTGCGCATGCAAGCGTCCATATAACATTGTGTGCACATGTATGCACATACAGCCTACTTTATACCATGTGCACATGTATGCGCGTATGTTAGAATATGTCGCGTCCTTTGGCTTGAGCCGACACACGCGTGTACATGCGCTCCCGCACGGCTGTATCAAAAGTTACCATCCCAGTGTTTTGATCTGCTAATTTTGTAAGCTCAGGGAGCCAGTGCTCTTTGTACATGACTACACATGTGGAGGGTGGTAGAAATGCCTTATTTGACAAGGTGACAGAAAGTTTTAAATTCACACTTATTATAAAAAAGATCAGTCCAAAAGACTTGCTTAAAAGATAAATTATTATATCCATTATGAATAATAGCAGAGTCAATAAAAATTAAGTCCAGCACGTGTCCCAGGCAGTGGACTGACTGCTTAACAATTTGTGAAAAGCCCAAAAAATTACTGCAGCTTGTCAATAAAGGATCTTCATTCATATGTAAAATTAATATCCCCTACTATAATACATTTATTAAAATTAATAGTGGCAGCAGAAAAAAACTCAATGAGAGGGGAAGAATTTGTATGAAGTAAGCCTGGCTGCAAATTTATCCAAGAAGGAGCTTTTAATATTGAAACTGCATACGGATGATCAGTCATAAAATCAAAAAGCATTAGAAGTAACAACTCCCTAAACAAAATTACTAAACCATCACCCTACATAATCCCATGTGACTTAGAACTCACCAAGTAATCACGGTGCGGGGGAACAGATTTGATCAGTTTCATACAGCCAAGTTTCAATAATGTATAATACATTGGCTTTAGTACCAGAGAGTATAATCATAAATCACAGGGACTTTTCTACCAACCTTGCATTAATTAATACTAATAACAAATTTAAAGGCTGATCTTCCACATATACTGGAGTGGTAGAGACAGGTAACAATTCATACTTATAGAGCCAAAATAATGCATGGTTTCATGAATAGGTGGCTAAGACCCCATACCAGCCCCGACCGTAATTACCAGAACAGGTAGACAACTAGTACCTACCTTGTTAACAGATGACATTATATTCCCCTCAAAATGCAGCGTTTGAAAACGCAAGATCAGGAACAGGGACCTGCTGCTAGCCAGCTCGCCAAGTTCATGGGTGCTTTTTGGGCACACAGAAGCAGTTCCTTTCTTGTCCTCCCTTGTGCGGGTGATGCGAGGCGTGCACGTGCCGGCACGATGCATGGAAAGCGTTGCTGGCTTGATCAAGTCTCACTCATGATAACATCGCCAGGGGATGTGGCCCTCCGCAAAAAATCTATTCCAGAGAAGCCAGGTGGGCTCAGGAGACAGCAAGAAGATGGAGCAAACCTGCTCCTCCAAGGGAACAGGCAGGACGGTGATGACAAGGATGCTGCACAGCTAGTAATGGAAGCTGTGCACCGAATTTGTAAATTCTAAACTTCCAACCCCTCCCCTCCCTCATTGTATATACACATCTAACAGCTTTTCAGACCTGGAGACAAAAGGCAAGGGGAAAACACCAGCACCTCTGAGTTTATTGAGATTAAAGGCAGCAATACTGCCTCATGTCAGAAAACTTCTGAGGTGATTAATTTTGCCTTTTCCTGTTGGCAAAGTAAAACAATTTCCAGATCCCCCTAGTTTTAATAATAAAGATTTGACAGCAATAACTGTACCTTTACTTAAAACCATCCACAGCTCTGTCTGCAGCCATATCTAGAACAATTTGTCATCTAAGGCTGTTCCAAGTCAGAAACAAAATTTGAAAAATAATAAAAAGCCCCAAACCCCATCGTGTGTAGAGGTTTTAACTTTTTAAGCAGATATACAGTAAGCAAGGTCCCAGATTCCTGCAGTGGATAAGGGTAGATTCCAAGGCAAGGATTATAAAATTCAGTGGCACAGTTTAACATTCTGCAACCCATTTGTACAAATTTTATATAACTGTATATGGAAAAGAATCTTGAAAATGTATCATTAAAAAAAAAAGTTTCTTTCAAAATTAGTTATCCGATCTGTTTGTCAGGTTCATTTTCTCCCTCTTCTAATTAAGTTTTCTCCCCTCTGTTTTCAATGTTTGCTCTTTTTTCTTTCTAATTCTCCACACTTTTCATTTTCCTGTTATCCTTCTGTCTCCTTGTTTCTTCCCTTCTGAAAAGTTCCTCTTTTCTTCTCAAGTGGCTCCACTTTCCCATTCTTTTTTCCCTTGCTCCTTTCAGCCCTCTCCTCTTTCCCTTCCATGCTCACTCCTACCCCCTTCTTTACCTCTACTGTTTCCTACTGTCACCCCCACTCCCACCTTTCCTTCCTCTCTCACATACCTCCTTCCCTTCACTGTTCCCCAGAGTCTGCCCTCCTGCATTACACAGTCCCTTCCCTCTACCATGGCAGCGACTCGGTCTGGGTCACATGATGGCTGCAGCGCTGTGGGAAGGTGCTGCACGAAAGGGTGCTTTAAAGGGAGGGAAAGAGCGTGGCACTCTGCCCGGAGGTGGAGATACAGGACCAGATTAAAAAGCGAGCCAACCAGGCTAGGGCCCGAAGCCCCAACCAACAGAAGTGTCTGGAGAGAGGAACGCGTGCGTTCCAGGTCCCAGCGGCCCACGTCAGAAGAGGGGAGATGGCGCGGACTCGCCTGCGCCCTCCGTTTGCAAGGGAGGGAGGAGGGACGGTGGCGGGGGCAGCGGACTGGCCCCTGCAGAGCGGCACGCCACCTCCAGGAGTCGGCTTGCAGGGGAGGTAACAGGGGAGGAGAGGAGGGGAGGGGGTACAAGAAAGCAGCGTTGCAGCCCTCCTTCCAGGGGGTAAAATGTCATGGTGAAAGGGGAGGGCCACCAAAGCAATGGGGGGGAGAGGAAGAGATTACTAGAGTACCCTGGGCGCCAACGTTTCTCAGTCCGACTCCGCCAAGAAACAGTAACAGTGGCTCGGCGTGTTTCGGACGAATATCGGAGTCAGCTGGCAGCAGGAAGCAGCCGTGGCTGGGCGCCTAGTTTCCTGTTATTCTGCAGGGAGCAGCAAATTGATTCAGAATTTACCAGCACATCATGGGAAACGAGCAGACTTTACCTGCTGTACTGCCGAACAACAATTCCATGGCTAATGCCTAGGAAGCTAAAAGTGGTGCAGCAGGAAGTACTGTGTGTTCTTTCCCTTTCCCCCTCATTTCTGTGCACGTGCGGATATAAGAAACACACAACAGCAAACACTGAGTGACTGCTGTCGGTAATTTTATATTTGCTGTGATTCTGTTGCCAGCGCTATTCTCCAACAAACGGTTTTTCGTCTTGTGGTCGGCTGGTTGCCTCTCCTTTGTTGCAGCAGAAAACAAAACAAAACAAAAAACCTAAATAAACACGAAGGGGCCACATGGCCCCCTACTTTTTCTTAAATTCTAGATGTAGTATGCAGTTTATAAGGTCCCCGCCTCATTGAATGTAAAACTCCTCAATGCCGCAGGCACGAGTTCCACAGGGTTTGTGTTTTCGGCAGCTTTGACTCAAAGCTCAATTGCTTTATTTGGTTCTGATCTCATTGACGTTCAAAACAATCGCAACATCACAAAATAGAGTTTACGACCATTACTGATTTAACACATGCATCAGAAATCTGGTATGTAAGTAAAGCAGATCCTACTTAATAAAAAGGAAGCGAACGTGTCAACTAGTCTTTTTCCAAGGAGCAGGTTAAAAAAAAAAATCCCACCATGTTCTGCATCCTGGATGCAGAACAACCATGGAGAAGAGGAGTAGCCTAGTGGTTAGAGTGGTGGGTTACAAAGCGGGAGACCAGCGTTTGAGTCTTGCTGTCGCTCCTTGTGACCTTGGGCAAGTCACTTTACCCTCCATTGCCTCAGGTACAAACTTAGACTGTAAACCCGCTTGAGATAGGGAAATACCTACAGTACCTGAATGTAATCCACTTTGAAGCGCTGAAAAAAGTGCAAAAAGCGGAATATAAATCTAAATAATAAATAAATAAAATCCTAAGAGTAAACATGAAATTTCCCTTCACATCCCCAAAGAAGATGTCTATTGCTGTAGCTGTCAAGCCTGTGCAAAAGATTCTTTCATAGAATCATTTTTTCCAAACAAGGAAGCACATTTCAAAGCAATAAAATACTTGAAAGTAATTTTCCACATGTGCATAACTCATGTTGCCGTACTAAAGACACTGGGGATGTTTTTGGAGATAAATCATCTTTAGAGTTACACGCACTGCCTGAGGAAAAGACCTCAGTAGCCCTGAAAGACTATATCTTTAAACTTTTGTTACCCTTATAAATATTTAATTTCCAGTAAACCACTTTGCTGGTTTTCCTTTCATTTTAATACTGCATGAACATTAATTTAAAAAACATTTCATTTAACTGAAATGCAATACACATTCATTCGTTTTCACAAATTTTTAAGAGCATGCATAGCCTTGCCTCTCTTGTCCTCCCTCTATCGCCATGCTTAATCAGAGGTGCTTCTCTCCTTCCCGTCACCTTTCATCTTCTCACTTCTAGGCCCTACATTGTGGAAAAAGCGTCCTTCGGATGTCCTTTCAGTCTAAACTTCCAACCTACTCCACACCTAGCCTATCCGGACATGCAATCCTTCTCATTTTGTTTGCTTCTCCATCAACCATGTGACTTTGTCTTCTATCATATTTTGTTCTAAGACGTCCAATTTCAGGAGAGAGATAGCGGTCCAGCGCAGACTTTCCGACAATCCCATTCCAACGAATTACGGGCCCACCAGCAAAGACTTTAAAGGACTGAATCTGGGGCTACAGAAATCACATACGTACCTCTGGGGTGTAAGCTGACCATTAAAACAGGCACAGTTTTCTCCCTTGTGTAACCGGGGCACAGGTCTTCTCCACAATATGGGCCAGCAACAAAACCGTTCGGGTGTTCTCTCTCATCCTTTATATTTATGACCTTTCTCTAAATTTGTCCCGTTTTGTCCTGCCCTAATATTTCCCTCTTTCTGTGTACTATTTTAGCAATACATGTACAAGGGGCATGCCATTATCATATTAATCAGTCATCATAGATATATACCTATTTCCTCTTGCCCTACCACAAGCCCATAATGGCCCCTCCTTGCCCTCTCACAGCCCTTCCCCATCCCAAAAGGCCCTTATCCTGTTGAACTTTACCTGCAGGTCCCTCCATGTCTGCATTAGCTGGCGATGATTTCTCCTTACCCATCGAATTGGAAAAAGCAGGCACTCATTCCTCACCTCCAGGGATGTCAGTTGCAACACATGCCTAGTGGGAAAATTTAGCTGCCTTTGCCGGGTAGGAAGAAAATCTTGGAATGAGTCCACCCCAGAAGAACTAGAAGTTCGTACACGTATGGAGAACATACATGCCTACATTCGCGATTTTAAGAAAATGCACACGCATGAGTTTACTTACATGCAAATATCTGCACAAATAAACATATCCATATATGTTTTCTATCATATATATGCATGCTTTAGAATTTATTTATTTAGCCATTTTATATTATATCGTTCCAAGTGAAGATCACAACGGGTTTACTTCATGACATAAATATTATAGGTACCAATTACATTCTCTTGATGTGTTCATATATCACACATTTTAGGTGAAAGACACATACATTGACTAAGGTGGCCAGGGGAAGGAGAGATATAAAGGGATGAGGTAGCAGGGATGAAGAAGCACTTATAACAAAAGGTGCTGGAGGGATATAAAGAAGGGGGTTGAGAGAGGATGTTTCAGATATATTTATTTGGGCTAGGTTGGAAAGAAAGTGGTGATGAGTTCTTTAGTTAGGTTCATATTGAGTTTGTCCATGTAGGAGCAAGTAATGATTTCGGAAGGTTAAGTAAGAGCACAAGATGGCGCCGGTCGTCCATTGCTCCTACCATGTGACAGGGGCCGACCAATGGCACATAGTAAGGTCAAAGGCTATCGGCGCCATTATGAATACCAGCAGCCGATGGTGCGAGTGGAGGAGATGATCCAGGACCCCTGCTGGAGCACCAGAGACTTTAGGCAAGTCTTGGGGGGGGGGGGGGGTCAGGAGGGTAGGGGGTTTATTCGTTCAGGATTCGTTGCATTCGTGGGGGTTCGCCAAACGTTTCGCGAACCCACGAATGCAAGGAATAGGGACCAATACGTTGCGGACTGCGCATTCGTTCACAACGAATGCACATCCCTAGCACCGGGTAGCGCTCACAAATGTAGGCCGTGCACGTAACTTTTAAAATCTGCTCCACAGTCTCTTATTTTTGTCAGATGTGTATTCTGTAAATACGGCAGAGCTGGTAATCCTTTATTATGAGATCTTAGTGATGCCTGTGGCTTGTATGGTTGTAGTGCCACCCATACTAGGCCTGTGTTGTCAGAATGGAGAGAGGAGTATATTAATGTTAAGACTTTATGCAAATGAATACACATAGGGCTGGATTTTAAATGGGTTACGCACGCTGGGCCTATTTTAAAAAGGCCCGGTGACGCGCGTAAAGCCCCTGGATGCATGTAAGTCCCGGGGCTTTACTAAAGGGGTGGGGGCAGGGCAGTCTGGGGCCAGGGTCAGGCTCCCGGCACAGCAGCCATATTTGCTGCTGTGCCGGGGATCGCGCACCAGCAGTTGGCCGGCTGAAGTAAGTTTCAAGACAAAAGAACAAAGAAGGAAAAGGTAGGGGTGAAAGGGCGGGGGAGGTAGGGGAAGGGAAGGTGGGGTGGGGGGTAGGGAATGGGGGAAGGCTGTGCGGCTCGGCGCACACAAGGCGCACAATTGTGCACCCTTTGCGCGCGCCGACCCCGGATTTTATAAGTTGTGCGCGCCTGCCTGTGCACGCCGGGTAGTGCACGCACATGTACGCCTGCGCGCAAGCTTTTAAAATCTACCCCAATAATTGTAAAATACGATCATGCTTGTCTGTGGCCCCATATACACGCATATACAGGACTGCTCGCAATCCTGAAAGTTTTCCTCCCTGGCTTCGGTCTATCGCTGCAATATTGCCAACTCTAGTCTTTCAGTTCCTTTCTACATTTCTACCAGTTCCTGTGTTCACTAGGTCCTGCTGCTTATGACCTGGTTCCTGACCTCCAATCCCAGCCTTGTAACCTGCTTACTGATTCCAGCTACTGGACTGCAGCAAACGTCCAGATCCAGATCTGCTCCAGCTCTTATCACTAGGCCTCCCGTCTTTCTGAATGAAATTATGACAATATCCAGCTGTGGGAACATCTGGCTAAGTCAGATGTTTAAACTTATCCTGCTGACTTATATCGGATATTCAGTAGCACACATATGCCGCTGAATACATTTGATTACTGGGAAGATAGTCCCATAACAATTGTGAGGCTGGTGCTTCCAGCCTAAGGGGTAGGAACCTGACTCTAAGTTACAAAGGAATGGATGACTAATTGACGATGAAGGGGCTTACCCTCATGGAGGAATAATATAAGCTTGATTCTTATTGTGAAATTTACTTTCCTTTCGTTGTGTGGTCTCTCCTCCCACACCCTCACCATGTCACTGATTAAAGGAATTACCTTTCATTTGTAGATGACACATACATATATTTATATTAAATTGTAAAGATATACATATTATAATCTCAAATGATGATTACAGACTACCATCTATGTTTTTCATGTACTGTTTAATCATAACTAATCTCCAAGATTCTCTCCTCTGTGATTTTGGGCTTTTGTTTGAATGAATACTGATTCACCTACCAAGCTAGTTCAAAAATAGAAAATGTAAAAAAAAAAAAAGATACAAAGAACTGTATCACCAAGCACATTTAGGAAATTAAGGTGGAGCTCCACCAATGTACAGACATTTTATTTCACATCTCTGCACTTTCTGATGTATCCTTCAGCAAAACCTGTGGTATTTTTAACTCTGTAGGATAGAAGAGTATGATATTGCCAATTTGCAGGCATAATGCATTCTTCAAATTCCTGTACAATAAAGTTAGCAGAACTGAATTACGTACAGCAAATTTAACAAGTCACTTTCTGAAGACAAGCAAAATGTCACCTTTCTAGCTCTTACAATTTCTTTTTAATATAAAATCAATGAAATGAATGGAGCTCACAAAGTAACCTTAATACTGTAAAAGCCCCATTATTTATTTATTCTATTTTATCTGTTGCTCAACGTCTGGAAAACTCTGAGCAGCTTACAAGACTCAAAACATAAAATTACATTAATACCACAAAACTCACACTCAGCTAACTGGAAAGCTTAACTAATGGCATCTAGCAGCAGGGCTTTTATTATTATTATTGCTATTGCTACTCTGCTCTGTCCACGTCTGCATCATCCATCCCCTGCTGCTCCCAATAAGGGCAGGAGGGGAGAGAAGGGTAGGGAGATACAGGAAGGAAGGGGTTGGACTAATGAGCAGAGCAGCTTTGTTCTGCTCTGCTCACTCCACACCATCACCCTCTCCCCTACAGGCTGCTGCCTGGAGCAGGAAGCAAGGAAGCTCAAATAACCGGCCTATTCAATTAACCAGCATGGAGAATTTCCTATGTGTGCTGGATAACTCTCTTATGTCTCTCATCCCAGCTTTAGTGCGTCTCTTGGTGGATCTTCAGTTGGAATGCCCCAGGACTCTTGTCTGGTCCTGTTCTCTCTTTATACTCATCCTGTCGGTGATTTGTTTCAATAACATCTTTATGCTGATGATTCCCAGATCTAACTCTGCTCTGAAATTTTCACTGCAATCTGGATATTCCACTGTCAATTTTAAGCGAAGAAACAAAGGTGATCGTTGTAAAAGTAGCCTTTATTGGAATAAGCCCGACTCTGGTCGAGTTTCGCTCCCACAGGAGCTGACTCAGGGGCTTTTTTCCATTGCCTCAGAGGCTTTTTTCCATTTCTAGTACATGCTGAAGACTCTGAATATATACAGTGTGTTTTCACCGCAGCTGCGTAATGATCGCACAGAACCGGCTTTTAGAAAGATGCTGTAACAGCATCTGGCTCATCTTTTTGTTTTAAAACATTTATTTATTTATTTATTTATTTGTTTGTTTATTTAAGGGTCTTCTATACCGATGTTAGTCGAAACATCACCTCGGTTTACACCGAACAACAGCAATGGAAATTACAAATAACAGGGGAAGGGTAGGGGGTACAAAGAACCAAAGAACCAAAAGGAGAGCAGAGAAGCATAGTAACAGTTAACAAGTGAACTATAATGTCATAAGAACGAAATCATAGTCAAATTCAGATCGGTATTCCATCACAATTCAATATTCGTCAAGGATTTTGGGGAAAGGCTTGTTTGAATAGCCAGGTTTTGAGTTGGGCTCTGAATTTGGTGATGCAAGGTTCCAGTCTGAGGTGAGTCAGGAGTGAGTTCCAGTGCACTGGTCCAGCAATGGAGAGCGCCCGATTCCTTGTAGATGTGAGGTGTGCTTTCTTTAGGGATGGCACATGGAGGGACCCTTTGTTGAAGATCACAACACCAAGTTGCTCTGTCTGGATTGAATAACATTTTTGACTGCTTACTGTATCTTTCACAATTGAAGATACTCACCGATAGCCCCTGAGGCAGCTCCTGTGGGAGAGAAACTCGGCCAGAGTCGGGCTTATTCCAATAAAGGCTACTTTTACAACGATCACCTTTGTTTCTTCGCTTATCAGCAATTTGGATTGGCTTCCGCTTTGTTTCTTGGGTCCATCCCTTCTACCAAAAATGTCTTTTTTAGCTTGGAAGGACATACTTAGTTATGATGACGGCACACTTAATGATTTACTGTCATCTGAACCGTTCTTCAAAGACAATGAGGTATTTGATAACTTTCTGAAGAAATGGGAAGATGCCATTAATCTCAACAAAGGGGTAGTAAGAAGTGGCTTACATGCCTCCACCCTTCTGGACTATTGCAGATACAAGAGAATTCCAAGAGGTTTGAGGATTAACAAGCCCCCGAGCATGTATCAAGAAGATAACGCCTTTTATGAATAGTTGGGAGGCTATCCTGAATAAATGCTCGCTGGACCTTATGATATTAATCATTAAAAAACAGCCAAAGAAAGGGAAGACAAATTGAAAGCCGAATTGGATCAACAACTACAGTTTCTTAAAGGACCTTTGCTTTGACCTTATTTACGAGGACTATAAGGTTAATTTAGAAAAATTTACTAAGGACCTCAAAAACATTAAATATAATAAATTCAAAAGGGATGAAAATGATTATAGGAACAACACGGTATACCCTTGGCAAAGACAAGACAAATTTAATAATAAATTCAACAATAGATTTAACTATAAGAATAAGAATGATGTCCCATATCATATACAAGGCAAGGATAAAAACATTAATGTTGACAAACACGTCGAGAGACAATACACTAGCCCAAATATTGATAGAGGGGCAAAGCGTATACGTAGTGACAATGGAGATAATGTTGATCCTTCGGCACCCCTATTTAGCACAGTCCATGATGATCCCATCCAGCAAAAACCAGTTTACCAGGTTTTTCAGCTAGGGGAAATTTGGAAAAAGGAATCAAAACCAGATGCGCAAGAAAAAAAATGGGATATGACGCCAGTGAGAGGGAGAGGCAGGGGTTATTACAACCCTTATCAGTAAACAATAGTATACTGAAGGATGACAATCGAGTTCTTAACATTTCAAACAGAACATTGAACCCAGAGGAAATAGCCATTCTAAATAAAGGTATGTCCTTTGTACCAACTGCCACGTATAATACATTTAGAACCAGGATAGAATTATTCAAATTCACAAGAAAATTGAAGATCATAGATATTTTTTCAAACAAACCCACTATGCCTGATCCCTCCATTGTTAAACCCACAAGTCAATGGATGCCTGGTGGACCACCCAATCCTGTAATACATACCTTTGAGACACTCATACTAAAAGAAGTCACAGAAAAGGAGTAGAAATTCAAATATAAACACAATATTAGCTTACCAGAAAGAAATGCCATCAGTAGTCTGAGAAAAGACAAAACAATAGTCATCAAGCCAGCAGACAAAGGCGGTGCTATAGTTGTTATGAATAGGTCTGACTATACAGCAGAGATACAAAGACAATTGTCTGACGCCAATTTTTATAAAAAACTGGATGAGGATCCAATGAAGAAGATCAAACAAGAGATAGACACCATTCTGAATATAGCTGAAACATCCAATTATCTCACGAAAAAAGAGATATCTTTCCTTAAGATTGAACATCCGGTGATGCCAGTATTATACACTTTACCAAAAATACACAAATCTACAACAGATCCACCAGGCAGACCAATCATATCGGCTAATGGTTCACTTCTAGAACCATTATCCACATTCATGGATACTTTCCTGCGTCCGACTGTCAATTTTAATGCATTTTATATTATTGTATTTTTTTTAATTGTGTATTTGGGTGTTTTGTGCACCATTCTGGTCAGCGGTTTGCTGAATGTTTAGTATATAAATGTTGGAAATACATAAATAAAATAAATACATCTTAAATAAATATGGCCAAGACTGAACTTCTTATACATCCTCCCAAACTCACTACCCCCCACCACCCCTGTTCAGATTTTTCCACCTCAGTGGATAAAACTATCATCCTCTCTAACTCCTTGGTCCACAACCCCTGGAGCCCTCTTTGACCCCTCTCTCTTTCTCTTCTCAGTTCAAAACATTGCTAAAACATGATGTTTCTTTCTGTATAATATCACCAGAATTTTCCATTTCCTTTCTGCACATATTACCAAAACCCTTAAGAGAACATAAAAAGTTGCCATACTGGGTCAGACCAGATCAAGCCCAGCATCCTGTTTCCAACAATGACCAATCCAGGTTACAAGTAGCTGGCACGTACCCAAACATTACATAGATCCCATGCGATTAATGCTGGTAATAAGTAGTGGCTATTCCCTAAGTCAACCTGATTAATAGCAGTTTATGAACTTCTCCTCACCTTTTTTAAACCCAGCTACCTGCCTTAAACCTTATCCATTCTTTTGCCACCTTACGCTTGGACTATTGCAACTTCCCCTTCACAGATCTGCCACTGAACCATCTTCTTCCATCTCCACTACAGTCCATCCAAAATTCAGATGTGCAACTTATCTTCTCCCAATATAGTTTCGACCATGTTACCCATTGTCTCATGGCTCTATGTTAGCTCCCTATCTGCTTCCGCATTCAGTTCAAACAACTTCTTCTCACTTGACAAGTGCACTCACTCTTCAGCTTAAGATAATTCTCTTATTTACCTCTATGGCCCTCCTCCCGACCTCCATTCACTGGGGAAGCTGCTCCTATCTGTGCCCTTCTCCTCCATTGTTAACTCTGACTTGCAGCACCTTGTACCTAGAACGGCGATCCTGAGTTGATGCATATGATCTTACTCCTTCTCTCTGGCTGCATTCCAGGCCCACCTCTTTGAGGTGGCTTTTAAATTAAAAAAAAAAATCCTGACTCCTCTTGATCTTGATCCTCTCACATTAAACATGATCTTGACATTCTCACGTTGTACTGTAATATTAAAGTGATTACTAGAAATTATCTGTGATTACTAGAAATTATCTGTTCTGCCTATGTGCCTCAACTAGATTGTAAGCTTCACTGAGTAGGGACTATCTTTTATGCATCTGTACAGTGCTGAGTATGCCTAGCAGCACTATGGAACAGTGAAGTAATAGTAATAATATGGCATGAGCTAAGGAAGTCTAGATTTATCATGAAACACTACGCTACTATAGTATAAATCAGTGAGTAAAACACTAAGACTGATCATATTTCCATACAAAAATTTCATTCCCTATTTTATTAAGTGCCATGTCACAGCAGTATAATCCAGCATTTTAATAAATCCTCTATATAACTGGGACAGACCCACGGGCATGAGTTTTAAAAGTTTTGCCCTTATATCAAACCCAATCATGCTTAATTCACTTTCCTCGATTTTCTCTACAGGGCACAATGTCAGTCAAGTGACTTTTTATGTCTGTAAAGAGATAATGAGGCTCATGCATAGAGGAGAGAAATAAGATAGCTAATGTATTCCATGGCTTGGAGTAGGGCGAGCCTGAAATGCCTCATTAAACACTCCTTTTTGCCCTAGTCGCCCTTATCTGACCTCCCACAGAACCTTTGCTCCAGCTTTGAATAGCAAATATTTAGGGACCTTTGCCTTTAGTTTTATTTTTCCCAGAAATGTATCAGTGTTTATTACAACATGAACAACATTTATATTTACCTGGAAACATGCTGAGTCATTTTTGCCTACTGAGTTCTCATGTTTCCGTTCTTCTCACTGAAAAATTCCCTGGAAAACTAAAACAAACACTGAAAGCAAAGGTCCCTACCAATATTTTATTCCCTGGCTTTCCCAAAGAGCTATTCAGCTCAGCCTGCTTTCCAACCACAACATAAGTGATTCAGCCACTATGGTTTTATGAGAGAAAGTTAGCAATCAAATGTCCATTCTGCTTTAATTCTGCTTTAATCTATATATTCTGAATAAATATCAGTTAATAAATGATATTAACATCTTTATGATGTCAAAATTGCAAACAATTTTCAGTCTTTAAGTCAACTTTATACCTATTAGTAAACTAAGGTACAAATTCTAATTGCCTTTGAGCAAGCTGACGGTCAACTTGTGTGATAAGGAAATGAAAACTAACAATACTGTTGACATTTTATGAATGCTAAATCTTATTTAGACATTAAGCAGATGTTATAGAGCTTTTATTACTGCATTTAAGAATAAAATGCATCAATTGTGTCTTCTCTATCATTATTTTGTATTTTTCAGGGCTCTGCTTATCACTGTGAACCAGAATATTGGTAGGAAAATGTTGATCACGAGGCAGAATACATTGCTATAATCCTCTAGCATTCTATTAATGCTCATATTGTCTATGCTAGGCTATCGGTTGAATTACTAGAAGTAGTAGTGGGAGGTAAATAGTGGATTAAGGGCCCAAGAACAACAAAAGGATTTTAACATGAAAGCAATAAAGACAGTTTTTAAAATAGGACAGTTAAAGCAGGTGCCATGAACACGAGATAGCCAGTAATCAGTTGAATGAAAGAGGATTATCCAGAGATTAAAGTTTCTTCATTGTTTCATAGAAATGGTTGAAAAGTAGTTTGAGTAGAATAGTCATTTAGGGGCTGAGTTACTAAGGCTTTTCTCCCATTCTGTGTCTATGGGGAAAAATGCTTAGTAAATGAGGCCCTCACGTAGTTAGCCTTTTTACCAGTAAGCAGTCACAGAAAGTGTTTGAAAGTTACAAAAAGGGGAAGGGTTTATTCAAAGGACAATGCATAGCCTTGAACTATATTTAAGGATATCTTTATCATGTTCCAGAAGGCAGCAGAAATTGGTTTAGGAGATCAAAGTCAGGATAATGACTCCATAAGCCAGGGGTGGACAACTCTAGTCCTCAAGAGTCACAAAAAGGTCTGCATATAAGAACAATATTTTCTCTCTGGTAAATCAAAAATGCTCCTTAGCTCAGTAAATAATATAATCTTCCCCTGCTTGTCTACCATTTGACCTACTACCCGTAATCTACAAATCTGCCAATCCTTAAATCGTCCCTGGTTTTGGCAAGACTATAATGATGACTCATTTTTCCCCATAGGGGATTTCCTCAACTTGCTGCAAGGCTTCAAATACTGCCTCTAAAGAAGTACTCACCTCGTCTGATAATAGTTTATAAATTCCCCTAAGAACCCATCTGGGCCCAGTGATTTAAATAACTTGGATTGTCATCCAAAATCTCCTCTTTTGTAATAGGCCTATTCAAAATTTCAATTTGAGCCTCCGACAACGTTGGGGAGGATGATGCCAAACGATACTTTCTCACTGCCATAAGATCTTCATCCTTCTTGGTGTATAATTCTTTAAGGTATTGATAGAATATTGTTTGTATTTGGGTAGTAGAGTGGACCACCTTGCCCTGCTCATCCTGAATGGTTGTAAAATGTGTCCTACCCATTCTTTATTTAACTAAATTTGCCAGCATGCGACCTACTTTGTTACCATATAAAAAAAACCTTATGGCGATAATACAACATACCGGTACTTTTTTTTGCACGTTGATGCAATAAGGTATCAATTTAACTTGGGAGGCTAAATATATTAATTTCATATCTGCTGTAGGGTTTAGTTGAACTTCCCTCTTATCCCTATATAGTTGATTTTCTAATTTCAGAATATCCCTATGCTATTATATCTCCCCTAATAACTGCCTTGGCTGTCTCCCAAAATAAAAGTGGCTCAGATTGATGTTGTGCATTAAAAATCCCCATAGGGATTCCATTTTTCTTTAAGATATGCCTGAAATTGTTTGTCATATAAATAAAATGGGAATCTCCATAAGTGTGATGTATTATTTGGAATTAGACCTTCCCATTCCATCCATACTAGGGCATGATAGGATATTTCCAGTGGCCCAATCTCCACTAGATATTTGAGAGAGCATATCTCAGGAATCAATAGTCTATTGTAGATTGGGTATTGTGTATAAGTATCATGTATAAGTCAAGAAATTTATGTCAGAAAAATGGCACAAAAAAGCTGGCTTGATACAGAGCCCGCCACCCTCCCGATCTCCCTAAAACTCACCAAAAGTCACTGGTGGACCATTGGGGGGGGGGGAGGGCCGGGAGCAGCCAATGGCACCAGTAGCCCCTGTCACATGGTAAGGGCAAAGGGCCGCTGGCGCCATTTTAATTACTGGCAGCTGACGACCCGGGAGTGGGAGATCACTCCTGGACCCCCTGCTGGACCACCAGGGACTTTCGGTGAGTCTGGGGGGGGGGGGGGGGTCGGGAGGAAGGGAATGATTGAACAGGGAGGGCAGCCATGGGGGGAGGGAGGGAAGGACTGAACAGGGAGGGCAGCCATGGAGGAAGGAGGGAAGGAAGGATTGAACAAAGTTTATAGCAGAAGATGACATGTCATACTAGCTCTTGATTAAAAATCAGTGAGAATAGAAATAACTCAAATATACTGGATTTTTAATCTATAATTATTTCTCAGGCTTTCTTGTGTACCTGGACTACATAAGCTATTTAACACCAGGAAGCACTTTCAGCACTTTTGGTAATTGCTAACTTAACAATGAACACATACCTTCAACTTATCCAAGGGTGACAGATAAATCTTTATTTGGGGTCCCAAAAAATACCCTTGACTTATACATGAGATCAACTTATACATGAGTATGTATGGGAATCTTTTTCTTCTGGATGTAAGCACCTCCAAACATCTAACAAATTAAGAGTATTACATAAATATGGAGCCTCTCAATTGTATGGAATTGAAGCTTTTAAACTGGCAGGTATTTTATCTATAATGGGATCTGAAATAAAATTGAAATTTCCTCCCAGTATAAGAGGTATCTGAGAATACTGCACAAGGAGAGTGATCAATATGCCAAAAAATGAATACTTGTAGATGTTTGGAACATATATAGAATCCAATACCAATGGTTTCCTAGATAGAATACCTTCTACTAATACATATTTACTCTCAGGTCTTGAATTATTTTCTACTTTTGAAAAGAAAGAGAACAGTGAATGAGAATTTCCACCCTGCCATCTGACTCCCTGAGACTGATGAAAAAACTTGCCCCACCCATTGTTTTGTCAACTTGGCATGTTCTTGGTCTATTAGTCTTGTTTCCTGAAGAAAAGCTATATCTTTTCATAGCATGCAGTAGCTTTATCATGGATCCTATCCCACACACATTCCATGTTAAAATCTTAAGTGGTGACATCATAACTCCCACATAGATGCTTGTAATAGAGCCTATAATGTCCCATATTTCCTTTATCAGGGTTGCTCCCCAGCCTGAGAATCCCTTCTTTCATACCCAAATCCTGCAGCCAATATGAGATTACTATCTGTACCCAACCACTATAAAGATCTCTCCCTCTACCATTTGCTTGCCTGACTATACCAGA
Organism: Rhinatrema bivittatum; assembly: GCF_901001135.1. Taxonomy (NCBI): domain Eukaryota; kingdom Metazoa; phylum Chordata; class Amphibia; order Gymnophiona; family Rhinatrematidae; genus Rhinatrema; species Rhinatrema bivittatum. Next base: position 49,598,037 of record NC_042619.1, on the reverse strand, counting down.
ATAGTGTAAATACCTTATCACAATCCCACCCTCCCTAGCCCCATTCTCCTTCCCTTTTACCATCATCTCTCCAGTCCCTTAGTATCCTTCCCCTTCTCTTTTACCCCTTCCCTACTCCCCCTCTAATAATTATTATCCCTTCTAAATTGATGCTCCACCAAGGTAGAGCAAGAAGTCCCTTCATCATGAACGAGCTCCCATCCCACTGCTGCTCTAAATGACACTTCTATTGTAAAGACCCATCCATTACCAACAGTCCCAAAACTGACAATTTTTGACTTCTGGTATCACTTCCTTTGCTCCTCATCATGGGGCGTGAGCCCGTCTTCCAGAATCATCATTGTCAGTGTGGCTAAATGGGCCTATGTTCTCAAACTCAGGAAAGTCCCGTAATGTTCGTGTACTGATAAGTCCTTCCAGTTTATTCACATGTGAGGGTAAACTTTGAAAACCCAAATTGGTCCCATTCCTTAACAAAAAAAAAACCAAACCTCAGTCCAAAACACTTTCAATTTCCAAAATCAAACAGGACTGTTCCCAGTAATCCCTTTGAAAGTCTGAACCTACTTGGGCTTAAACATTGCAATGTTTGCACACTTAGCAACCAAATGAATATATATATGGTTCCATTGGAGAAAACAATAAAAATGTCAACATGTACTTAACCTGTAACTTCATAAATCAAAGCTTGTAAGTCTCAGTCCCCCACCAAGACCCGAACTTCCATGTTGTGTTATCCAGCACTGAAATCAGCAGGCTCTTTACTCAATCACTGCCAGGAACTTCCGTGCGGCTTCGGGTGTTTCAAACAACTTTGATCAGCCCTCATGCCAGATACGGAGGTGTGCAGGAAACTGCAAAATGAAGCATTTTTGCTGCTGAATGAGAGTGCTATATATTGGGGAAATTCTTTTCATTGTTGTGAATTGATAGAAAAATTCTGATCTTTTGTGCCTCATACAGAACTTCCTGCTTCTTCTGATAGGCTTGTAAAATGTTTTACGAACGAAGTTAAGGAATTTGGCAATGATTACTCGGGATCTCACCTCACCTTCCCTGAAATTCCCCAAATGGTGCACCCTTTCTATCATGATCTGCTCTTTGAGATTGTGTAATTCCAGGGCCTCCGGCAGCCACATGGCCAAGAAGATCAGTAAGGATCTTTCATCTAAATTTCATGTGCTCCTATAAAACGTAAATTGTTTCGCCTCCAACGATTTTCCAAATCATCAATTTTACTTTCCTGAGCTAGCACTTGTGAATCCAATTTTCTCAATTTGGATTTGTGTGTCATAGCGTCAACCTCTAATACAGATATGCGGCCTTCTGCCATGTCAATTTGGGGGCCAAGCTCTGAGAATGTTCTTTTCAAATCAGCTATTTGATCAGAAATTTCTGCCAGCTTCCCTGACAGACCTGCCACTATGGCTTTGGATACCTCTGTTACTATGGGCTCTTCACTGTTACTCATAAGAACATAAGAACATAAGAAATTGCCATGCTGGGTCAGACCAAGGGTCCATCAAGCCCAGCATCCTGTTTCCAACAGAGGCCAAACCAGGCCACAAGAACCTGGCAATTACCCAAACACCTAGAAGATCCCATGCTACTGATGCAATTAATAGCAGTGGCTATTCCCTAAGTAAAATTGATTAATATCAGTTAATGGACTTCTCTTCCAAGAACTTATCCAAACCTTTTTTGAACCCAGCTACACTAACTGCACTAACCACATCCTCTGGCAACAAATTCCAGAGCTTTATTGTGCGTTGAGTGAAAAAGAATTTTCTCCGATTAGTCTTAAATGTGCTACATGCTAACTTCATGGAATGCCCCCTAGTCCTTCTATTATTCGAAAGTGTAAATAACCAAGTCACATCTACTCGTTCAAGACCTCTCATGATCTTAAAGACCTCTATTATATCCCCCCTCAGCCATCTCTTCTCCAAGCTGAAAAGCCCTAACCTCTTCAGCCTTTCCTCATAGGGGAGCTGTTCCATCCCCCTTTATCATTTTGGTTGCCCTTCTCTGTACCTTCTCCATTGCAACTATATCCTTTTTGAGATTCGGCGATCAGAATTATAACAGTATTCAAGGTGTGGTCTCACCATGGAGCGATACAGAGGCATTATAACATTTTCCGTTTTATTAACCATTCCCTTCCTAATAATTCCTAACATTCTATTTGCTTTTTTGACTGCTGCAGCACACTGAGCCGACGATTTCAATGTATTATCTACTATGACGCCTAGATCTCTTTCTTGGGTGGTAGCTCCTAATATGGAACCTAGCATCGTGTAACTACAGCAAGGGTTATTTTTCCCTATATGCAGCACCTTGCACTTGTCCACATTAAATTTCATCTGCCATTTGGATGCCCAATCTTCCAGTCTTGTAAGGTCCTCCTGTAATGTATCACAGTCTGCTTGTGATTTAACTACTCTGAATAATTTTGTATCATCCGCAAATTTGATAACGTCACTCGTCGTATTCCTTTCCAGATCATTTATATATATATTGAAAAGCACCGGTCCAAGTACAGATCCCTGAGGCACTCCACTGTTTACCCTTTTCCACTGAGAAAATTGACCATTTAATCCTACTCTCTGTTTCCTGTCTTTTAACCAGTTTGTAATCCACGAAAGGACATCGCCTCCTATCCCATGACTTTTTAGTTTTCGTAGAAGCCTCTCATGAGGGACTTTGTCAAACGCCTTCTGAAAATCCAAATACACTACATCTACCAGTTCACCTTTATCCACATGTTTATTAACCCCTTCAAAAAAATGAAGCAGGTTTGTTAGGCAAGACTTCCCTTGGGTAAATCCGTGTTGACTGTGTTCCATTAAATCATGTCTTTCTATATGCTCTACAATTTCTTTCTATATGCTCTACAATTTCGGAGGTCCTGGGTCCTTCGCTGCTGCCGCCGCTGTCTTTGTTGAGCAGGTCCAAGTAAGATCTATATCTTTCTTTCCTTCTTTTATGGCCACCCCCCCTGAAGATCTCTGCATATAGTGGTCTATCAACATTAAGGGGAATTCCACTGATGATTTTTGTGTGAAGTAAGCATAGTTAAATTGTTAATTGTTAAATTATATAGGGTGAGAACTCGGGAGCCCAGAGATTAGTGTCCCTCCAGGTTTACCCCCTCATGTGACCTCAGGCAGATTACAATTTTAAAACATAAAACAATTATTTGACTTACATCACATATACGAGCTAGAATAAGGATTCATGTCCACAGAGCTCTGGAGCAAGTCACAGTTATAGCTCTAGTCAAGGACCATCACTTCAATGGAGGGTGTTTAGGGAAAATTATAAAAATATGCAAAAATTTCACTGGAAGTCTGACGATGCAGGTGAAAAGATGCCGTTTCTGATTAAACTAGAAGATCAAAGGAGGCAGCGGAAACCAGTGAGCCAAAAATACAATTTACTTCAAACCAGCAAAGAAAGACTTTTACTAGAAAGTGAAAATTCAGTACTAGAAAACTCAAAGATACTGTGGTAACGGAGTGATTTTACCAGATGGATAACAAATTGTTTTATGATTTGGATTACTTTGTTCCATACTACTTCAGATCCAGAATGTGGACCTTAGAGAGGAATGTGCTGTGCAATAATTTATACTGCAATTTTGTCATTGTGTGACAGCGGTAGAAAATCAGCATATTTAACATATCATCCGGAGAAGAATATGTATGTGTTTGTGTGTTGCGATCCTGCCCGCAGCAGGGCCGCGAGCAGGCTCTTACCTTGGCCCGGAGGCCGCATTTCAAGCCAGGGCCTTTCCTGGGGGTGCCAACGTCGGGTGCTCCAGTGGCCCGGCCGCCATCTTGCCGGCACAGCAGGAGCCGTGCCAGGCCTTCCCGATGCGACAGGAAGCCACCGACGCTGCTGTCTGGCTCCGCGGCCTGGATGTCACATCCCCAGACTGTCCTTTGTGGCTGGAGCCACTCTCCCTCCTCCTACAAGCGGCAGGAGAGCCACCTTGTGCGTCGGGGCCTGTTTCCTCGGCCCAGCCCTGCTCAGTCTCCTCAGCGGCAGCATGACCGCTGTCCAGGGTCCTGCCCCTTTCTCCTTAGGGGCGTTCCCTTGGCCTCTCCTCTGATTTAAAGGGCCAGTGCAGGTGCGGCCCTTGTGGAGCTCCTCCCAGGGAGTTGCCTCTTCTGCCTACTTAAGGACTCTTCGCTCATTCACTCATCGCCTTGGCAAGGGATTAGTCCTCCCTAGGATTTCTCTGTCTTGTTCCTGTCTGGCTTCCTTGATGTCTTTGTCTCTTGATCCTGATGATATCTGCAGTATCCTGATGTTCCGTTCCTGATGTTCCATTCCTGATGTTCCAGTCCTAATGACCCAGGTTCCGAGTAACCCATGCCTCTGGAGGTTCCTGTTTTTATTGCTGAGGTTCCGGCCCTCAAGTTCTCCTGTTCCGACCTCACAGGATCCTAGGGGTTGCTCAATCCTTCCTTGTGTTTCGTCCTGAGCATGCCCGCTCCCCTCGTGGTCCATGACCAGTCTTCTGGCTGTATAGGGCGCTTGGAGGACAGTGTGGTCCGTGACCACATTACTGGCTGTGTAGGGTGCCTGAGGGACTGTGCTTGGGCATCTCATCTGTTCCAAGTTCCAAGACCTCATCCCGTCTGTTCCAAGTTCCAAGACCTCGTCTCGTCTGTTCCAAGGTCTCGCCTCGTCTGTTCCAAGGCCTTCAGCTAACCTGACCTCTGACGGCCTGCCACCTCTGCTGCTCCCTGCAGCAGCTCCAAAAGAGCTGGGAACGGTTGGAGAACTGTTCAGAGACCACCATAGCATTGGTGGTCTTTCCGGGGCGTGCAGGTCTGGTGGAGGTACCAGCCCTCCAGATTCCTCGTGTCCACCCAGAGGGACTAGTCTCACCGCAGGGGCACACATCTTGTCCCGCACATAGGAGCGCCCCCTGGCGCTCCCGTCCACTGAGCGCAACATTGTGGATGGGTGGGTGGTGGTGGTGGTGGTGGTTTCTTTCAATACTCTTAATTTTTACTTTAAAAAAAAATTTCAGAAGATAGCATTTTTAAGCCATTTCAGTTTACAGAATGATTCTTTCCACGGTTAAAGAAAGCCTTTTTTCTTTTAGAACAGGTTTAATCCTCCTGCTTTGGCAATGGTTGTCACATCATCTCCAAGAGAGTCAGGGTGGCAATGCATTAACTTCCCCACCCCCTCCCAATATTATTTAGGTTCTCAGTCTCAGCAAAAAGGCTCAGGAAGGGACTTTCTCCAGCTAATGGTTCATACTCTGCTTCTGGTTTCCAGCCAAAAGGCCAAGAAGCAATGATAAAAGAATGTCACTATATTGTAATGCTCCATACCTTCCTAAAGGTGCCATCTGGTCCTGGGCTCCTCCAACATAGCTCCCTGCACCGTTCTGGTTCATGAAAATATGATTTATTTCCAATTAAGCATCAGCAAAGTTTATCAGTCGCATTTCACAAATTATACATAGAGGTTATTTTTATTTCAATAAAATGGTAAAAACAGGTTTTAAAAAAGTTATATAGATTAACAACTGTTGTCACTGCTGGTTTACACATGTCGTGCATGACTCTCACTTTCAGCTCACATGCGACCACAAACTGTTTCCTCTTGGAGTACCTGCAAGACTGATCTTATAAAACTTTTACTCTCTCTAAGCCTAAACACAGGAACAGGGAACATTCAAAACCTAATGAAATAAAAAAGGCAAAAGTATATTGTTTTTCTGTTTTAATTAGAGACCACCAAAATGACTCTGAAACAGAAAAAGAAGAAAAACACATAGAATAGATGAATTAATTTCTCAGAAGGCTATTGAACAAAACAATATAATTGTTTTTGATTATTTCTGTGTACAAGATTCCATTCTACAGAGCAAGAGGAGTAAATGATTATAAAGTGCTTACGAGATAAGCCTTACATTTACAGTACTAAATATGTTACTTAAGTCAAATTTTGTTGTGATTCTACTCACTGCTGCGTTACTACCATGCAGTTAAAATTAATTTGCATTTTTAAGCACCATTTTAAAAGTACGTCTTAATAATATAATGTCTAGTTTGATATACTTTGCCTGTAATTATCAGCTGTCTGCAATGAAATGTAATTATAAAAGAATTACATTATCACCTATAATTGACAAACAACATTAGGGTCACTCTGCTACAGAGGAACACAGTAAAGGTTGTTAATAGCACTTGAGAGGATGGTCTTTTTTTAAATTACTGCAAAAGATAACAAGGTTTAATTAGAACTGAAATCTGCTATTAGATTTAAATTAAAGCCATAGCCTCTACTTACTGTGCTCTATTTCCAAAGTGTATATAGCAAGCATTAATCCATATTGGGGCTATTTTCAAAGGGATTCAGATAAAGGAGAGTTTACCCACGGGGAAGGCTCCTTTGAAAATTGTTCTACCTCTGCCATGATAGGGAAAAGATGTGCTGACCCATGGCAGGCTAGTTCAGGTAAACATGGGAATTCAATTTTGAAACCCCCACACGTTAAGCTGCACAGTCTGTGTCTGCAAAATATACAGGTTATAAAACATCCACGCAGGACTGTGGCCCATGAGATTTGCAGGTTCACAGTTCATTGCTTGATGTTCCCTCATTCAGACCATGAGGGAGCCTTGCCAGTAATAGGCCCTGTACTGTAGAATGCTCTGTCAGATGCCGTTAGGAGTCCGTATGTCCAGTCTTGTTCAGAAAAGCAGTAAAACCCCTTTATTGTAAGGAAGCTTTGGGAGAGACAGATTAAAGGCCTAAAAATAATTACAGATAAGGTAGTGGGCTGCTTTTATTGTCTGTTTTGTATGTGACTTCTATCTTGCTTTATATGCTTTATTAAGCTTATGTATGTTTTTAGTTTTGTTATAAGTATGTTTTATTATGTGTTTCCTTGTAACCTGCCATAGATTTTTAGATATGAATGGAGTACAATTTTTTGAAATAAATAAATAGGTACTTGCCTGCAAGCACCACAAGCCCTCTGAAAATTAATATCATACTGTTATAAAAATAAAAACGGACAGTTATTAGTTTTTAATCTATTTCAAGATGCCTATTATCTTACATGTGTTGGATTTCATCGGTCTATACTGCCTGTGATATCATAAATGACCTAAAATGCTGCACAAACTAATCGGACTCCATTCCATCTAAGACACTTTTTATATTCTTACAAACTCAGCTGCCCCAAGGAATCAGGGTGCTTTCAGGCTTAGATATTATGGAAGCTCTAACTAATGACTTCACAGTAATATTTTTAACTCATAGAGGGGCCAGTGCAATTACTTGTTACTAAGAATGCCTTAAAAATACTGAGCAGTGGAGCAGGGGCTACAGCGACTGTACTGCTACAGAAGGTAAAACCTAGCCTGTTGCATTCTGAGCTTCTAATGCAAGCCACTAGGGTTTCAAGCTTGCTATTATTCAAAACAGCAATGTAGCAGTAAAGGCCTGGCTGACATAGCAGGTTTCAATATAAACACAAGTCTAATTACTTAAACAAGACCTTACATAGTAAGAGATTCAATTCCAAGCAGTTCTGAACAGCCTGTTCACCCAGTGCTCACTCTCCACCTGGTGGGGCCGGGTTATCTTTAAGTAATTTGCTTCCACTGTACAATCCTTAGCTTGGGACTCTTCAGGAGAGATGGCTAATTCATGCCCACTTACATAGAAATGACGGCAGAAGAAGACCAAACGGCCCATCCAGTCTGCCCAGCAAGTTTTGCACTTTTTTTTTTTTTCCTCATACTTATCTGTTTCTCTTGGCTCTCAGGAACCTTTTGGTTCTATTTCCCTTCCACCCCCACCATTAATGTAGAGAGCAGTTTTGGAACTGCATCTAAGTGAAATATCTAGCTTAATTAGTTAGGGGTAGTAACTGCCGCAATAAGCAAGCTACACCCATGCTTATTTGTTTACCCAGACTATGTAATTCAGTCCTTGTTGGTTGTTGTCTGTATATAGATCCACTTTTCTTCATTCCCCCTGCCGCTGAAGCAGAGAGTTATGCTGGATATGCGTGAAGTATCGGTCTTTCTCCCCTGCCGTTGAAGCAGAGAGCTATGCTGGATATGCGTGAAGTATCGGTCTTTCTCCCCTGCCGTTGAAGCAGAGAGCTATGCTGGATATGCGTGAAGTATCGGTCTTTCTCCCCTGCCGTTGAAGCAGAGAGCTATGCTGGATATGCGTGAAGTATCGGTCTTTCTCCCCTGCCGTTGCAGCAGAGAGCTATGCTGGATATGCGTGAAGTATCGGTCTTTCTCCCCTGCCGTTGAAGCAGAGAGCTATGCTGGATATGCGTGAAGTATCGGTCTTTCTCCCCTGCCGTTGCAGCAGAGAGCTATGCTGGATATGCGTGAAGTATCGGTCTTTCTCCCCTGTCGTTGAAGCAGAGAGCTATGCTGGATATGCGTGAAGTATCGGTCTTTCTCCCCTGAAGTTGAAGCAGAGCGCTATGCTGGATATGCATTAAAAGTGAAGTATCAGGCTTATTTGGTTTGGGGTAGTAACCGCCGTAACAAGCAAGCTACTCCCCGCTCTTTTGTGAATGCAAATCCTTTTTTCCACATTTCCTCTTGCCGTTGAAGCTTAGAGCAATGTTGGAGTCGCATTAACCGTGTGTATGTTTATTGAATAAGGCTATTATCTCCAGGAAGTAGCCGTCATTCCCGCGAGCCACCCACTCTTCATTCACGTCCTCTAGACTTTATGGATCCACAGTTTTTATCCCAAGCCCCTTTGAAGTCCTTCACAGTTCTGGTCTTCACCACTTCCTCCGGAAAGGCATTCCAGGCATCCACCACCCTCTCCATGAGGAAATACTTCCTGACATTGGTTCTGAGTCTTCCTCCCTGGAGCTTCAAATCGTGACCTCTGGTTCTGTTGATTTTTTTCCGACGGAAAAGATTTGTCATTGTCTTTGGATCATTAAAACCTTTCAAGTATCTGAAAGTCTATATCATATCACCTCTGCTCCTCCTTTCCTCCAGGGTATACATATTTAGATTCTTCAATCTCTCCTCATAAGTCATTTGATGAAGACCCTCCACCTTTTTGGTCGCCCTTCTCTGGACCGCCTCCAACTTGTCTCTGTCTCTTTGGAGATACAGTCTCCAGAACTGAACACAGTACTCCAGGTGAGGCCTCACCAAGGACATGTACAAGGGGATAATCACTTCCTTTTTCTTACTCGATATTCCTCTCTCTATGCAGCCCAGCATTCTTCTGGCTTTAGCTATCGCCTTGTCACATTGTTTTGCCGACTTCAGATCATTAGACACCATCACCCCAAGGTCTCTCTCCTGCTCCATGCACATCAGCCTTTCTTCCCCCATCGAATACAGTTCATTCGGATTTCCACTCCCCATATGCATGACTCTACACTTCTTGGCATTGAATCTCAGCTGCCATATCTTCAACCACTCTTCCAGATTCCTTAAATCCCTTATCAACAGAGAAAGCAAGTTTGCTTACCTGTAAACAGGGTCTTCCACAGACAGGACGAAGAATTAGCCATCCTTAACACCTGCCTCGCTGGAGAGTTGACTACCTAAAGCTTAATACCTGGAAGAGAATGAGAGGCTCATGAGGCAGCACGTAAACTCCTGCACACATAAACCCTGTAAACTCTGAGAACTGGGTCTGTGTCGGTGCCGTATCTCCCACGTGTAATGGCCAAGTCATGTTGCTGTCAATGGAGAAACCTGTTTAAAGGTAAGTAAACTTGCTTTACAACCTGTTGATAGCTATATATTGTGAAATGGCCACTCACTGGATAACAGGTTGAGAACACCAATAATGGAAATCTGGTAGAAAACGATATACCCTATACGCAGGATGGAGAAGGTCCGTGCTGCAAGAAAAGAACAGTATCCCAAGATATGCTTACATATGGAATAGTAACATAGGGCCGGATTTTAAGAGGTACGCGTGGGCGTACATTTGTGCATGCAACCCGGCGCGTACAAATGTATGCCCAATTTTATAACATGCGCGCGCAGCCGTATGCATATTATAAAATCTGGGGTCAGCGCGCACAAGAGGGTGCACACTTGTGCACCTTGCGCACACCGAGCCCTAGGGGAGCCCGGATGGCTTTCCCCGTTCCCTCCAAAATCGGAGCGGCCTCGGAGGGAACTTTACTTCCGCCCCCCACCTTCCTCTCCCTTCCCCTACCTAACTCGTCCCCCAGCCCTATCTAAAAAAACAACCCCTCACCTTTGTTTATTAAGTTGCGCCAACCTCCGACCTTGTGTAGGTTGCGCACGCCGGCCAAGTGCCGGCGCACAATCCCCCAATGCAGCCACTGTGCCGGAGGCCTTGGTCCCGCCCCGCCCCCACCCCTTTCACAAAGCCCCGGGACATACGCGCATCCCAGGGCTTGCGCGCATCGCCGGGCCTATGCAAAATAGGCTCAGCGCACGTAACCCTTTGAAAATCTGGCCCATAGTAAATAACGTCAGACAAAGACCAAAATGACTCATTCAAAATGCCTGGCAAGGTGCTTAGAGATGTACCTGCCGCTCTGTACTAATTATTCTCATATCTTGGAAGCACAATGCAGTCATTTCACTGCTGTTTTGAGTTGGAAAGCCATGCTATGCAGGTTATCCCAAGAGCTTCCTTACCATCCTCTACTTACCTAAAAAATAGATAAGAGGGCATATAAAGCATGGGACTGAATGAGGCATCTAAGAAAAGTAATATAAGGAAGGTCCTACGTTTTACATACATCCTATATCTGAAAATGAAAATATTATGTGGATAAGAGGGGAATCAGTTGGGCTTATTTGCTTTTTATTTCTTTCCGGTTTTACTAAATATAATTGAGGGAAAATTAAGTAAGTTTGTTATACAAAAGAAGAGAGTTGTGTTTACTATAAAATGATAAATAATCAAGATGTATGGTTTAATAGACTTTCACAAATGTATTTATTCAATAAGAATGCTATCAGTCAGAAGATACAGGAAGGGGAGGGATGGGGTTTCTAGCTGTATTGTATATTGAGTGAAATTGATGTTTGTTATCTGATCACAGAAAAAACTCAAAGACATCTTTGAAAAAAAAAAGAATGCTATCAATAAAAATGTAAAGAAAAAAGAAAGGATTGTTTCATCATCTCATAGGTTATTTGAGAAGCATCAGGATGAGGATTTGGAGGATTAATGTATTTGGGGTATAGGGGTGTCAGGCAGTGAAAGATCTATTCAGTACAGCAGCTGCAAGTCTTTAGAGGAGCAGCTATGCACCTGTTATTTTCATTACTCCACTTGAAATTTAAGCAGATTTATCAAATGTTGTGTCTCATTTTGCCCTGTGAGCAAAACCTTACACAAATAAGTGTCAGAGTCTCTTTCGTATCTTTGACTTCCTCCGCATTCCTTCTTCCTCCCCGCTTTCCTTCAAAGTTCAAAATCTTGGCAAGTGCTTAAAAAGAAACCCAGAGAAAACCCAAACTGCTCTATGACATGACACTTACCTTATCTTCCTCCCCATCTCTCCCTCCTTACTTGACAATTGTCCTTTTTTCACGACTACCTCTAAGCCTGGCATCTCATCTTCTTTGCTCTTCAATGTATGGAACCTGCCTCAGCACCTCATTTGTCTCCACTTTCAACAACCTTTTCAATACTGTAACCCGCTGAGGACAAACTATTCCAGATCTGTGGGTTATTCATCTTTTAAAATAAATAAGTAAATAAATATTCCTCTCTTTTAGCACTACCCTAAATATTAAAAACGAAACCGTCACCTTCATGTTTTTCCAAATCAACTTTTTCTCCCCAAACTATGGCACCAGCTGCATAGAAACATAGAACATGACAACAGATTTAGTCTTCTCAATCAATTCTTATCTGATTGTCCTGGGCCCCAGATGATCTTTATCTTCCTCTTCGTATTTAAGGTTCTTCTATGCTTCTTGCAGGCTTCCTCAAATTCTGTTCCTATTTTTGCCTCCACCACCGTCACTGGAAGGCTGTTCCATGCATCTACCACAATTTCTGTGATGAAATATCTTCTAACATAACTCTTGAGTCTACCTCTTTTGAGCTTCATACCATGACATCTTGTTCTAAAAATCTTTTTTCCTCTGAAAAAAGCTTCCTGTGCATTATTTATGCCTTTTAAAGACTTTGAATATTCTCCCCCTCTCCTTTCCTGTAAGTCATGAAGTCTTATCTCATAGAGTTTCATTTTGGTAGCCTTTCATTACACCTTTTCCACTCTTGTGTTTATTCTTTTGGAGGCAAGTCCTCCAGAAGACTAAAAATACTACAGATTGGGGTCTGCAGACTTGCACAGAGGCATTATCACCACCGTTTCTCTTATGATTATGTCCCTCCCTATGTATCCCAGCATTATTCTGGTCTGCCATTGCACATTGTTTCACTACCTTGAGGTCATTAGATATGGTCATGAAATGTCTCTCTCCTGATTGCCATGCATCAGTATCTCACCATGCCTCCTCACCCCATACACCACTAGTTTTTGCATTTAATCCTAGCACTTGACCACTCTTCAGTCTTTCTGAGATCATTCCTCATGCATTTCCACTATTGCAGATCTTAGAGTCATCTGCAAAAAGACAAACTTCCCTACTAACCCTTTTGCAATATGACTCAGGAAAATATTGAAGAGAAACAACCCCAACAATCCCTCAGGCACTCCACCAATAACCAACCCCTCTGTCTTTGAAGTGACCTCCATTTATCAGTTCTAATAGATATACTAGGCTGGCAACTAACTACCAACAGGGCCATATACAAATGTGTCTTATCATGGGGCTGGCTCAGATTCTTTAAACCCTTACACAGTCTCTTGGACCTCAGGGCCACCTAGGAAAGAGATATAGGCGTCATAGTGGATAATAGAGTGAAATTGTCAGCCCAGTGTGCTATGGCAATCAAAAAAGCAAACAGAATGTTAGGAATTATTAAAAAGGGAATGGAAAATAAAGTTGAGGATGTCGTAATGCTTTTGTATTGCTCCATGTTGAGACCGCACCTTGAATACTATGTGCAGTTCTGGTCACTGCATCTCAAAAAGGATATAGCTGTACTGGAGAAAGTGCAGAGAAAGGCGACCAAAATGATAAGGGGCATGGAACAGCTGCTCTATGAAGAAAGGCTAAAGAAGTTAGGGCTGTTCAGCTTGTAGAAGAGACAACTGAGGAGGGATATGATAGAGGTCTACAAAATCATGAAAGGACTTGAACAGGTTAATGTAAATCAGTTATTTATTCTCTCAGATAACAGAAGGACCAGGGGTCACTCCATGACGTTAGCAAGTAACTCATTTAAAACAAATCAAAGAAAATTATTTTTCCCTCAGCTCATAATTAAACTCTGGAATTCATTGCCAGAGGATATGGTTACATCAGTTAGTGTAACTGGGTTTAAAACAGGTTTGGATAAGTTCCTAGAGGATAAATCCATAAACTGCTATGATGGTAATTAATAAGCAATAGTAGCTTGTGATCTGTCTAATGTTTGGGTACTTGACAGGTGCTTGTGACTTGGATTGGCCACTGTTGAAAACAGGATGCTGGGCTTTATGAGTTGATGGACCCTTGGACTGACCCAGTATGGCATATCTTATGTTAAAATGAAATATGCAATAGTACAAGGCGGATGAGTAAGAAAAAAAGCACTTTTAAGTGTTTGGGTGCACCTAACGTGAGAATGAGAAAAAGTTTAAAAAGTCGTTTGTAGCCTAGGAAAAGTTAGATCTTACAAAAACTACAATATCACAACAAAAATATAAGTTGTCAGCATAAAAGAATCATTTGGTTCACCCAGTCTGCCCATTTGTACTTGTATACTGTGCCGTCATGGGTCTTACTTGATCTGTGATCTTCTCCCTCTCTCTGCCACTAAAGTCTCTAAGTGTCTATCCCATGCATACTTGAAGTTGAATTCTGCCTCTGTTTTGGCTCCTATACCCTCCCCTAGAAATGTGCTCCAAGTGCTCACCACCTTCTTGGCCAAAATGTATTTTCACACTTTCTTTATGAGCTTCCCTCCCTTCAGATTCATTTGACAAACCTCTTATCCCTGAGCTTTTCATCTTATGGAAAATTCTACCTTGTGGTACTTTATTGAATACTGCTAGATATCTGAATGTTTGTATTATGCTTTCTCATCTTTCTTCTGGAGAGCACAGCTTTAGCTCCTTCAGTTTTTCTGTGTATGGTTTATGGTGTGGGCCTTACACTACACTGATGACTCTCCTTTGAGCTGCCTCTATTTGTCAATATTCTTTTGTAGATGTGGTTTCAAAGTGGGGTCTTACCACAGACCTCTAGGGAAGTAACATTACTTCCTTATTTCTATTAGTGATACCTCTCTCTGCACCAAAATATGCACACAACTGCATTTTCATACTGACAGGCCACTTTGAGATCATCATTGATGATGAATTTCAAGCCTCTTTTTTTTTTTTTTAAAGTTAGTTCTTCACTTCTACAAAGGCATTTGGTCCTTGAATTTCTGCATTTTTTTGGACTAAAGCATTGTTGTCATATCTTTGACCATTTTTTCAAATTTTAAAAATCTTTCATCTTATCTGTCCTCTCTGGCTCTTTGCAGAGCAAGATTTATTACCACTAAGAGAGAGAAGACCAGGCTGCCTCTCTTAAATTTTACAGGCCAACTGCACTATCATCACAGTAGAACACCAATTTAATTTGAACCATAAGCAATTTTATGCTTACTTGCAGGTAAGGCACTACTGTATATCCTTTATATCAAAGTGAACTGTATCTCAAGAATAAGTAAATTTTATTACACTTTTTCGCTCTAGAGGACCTACTCACTGCACGGTTCCTTACAGATAGGAATCGCCCCCTACTTATGCCAAACTGCTAAATATTTGGTCACATTGGGGGCAGATTTTAGAAAAGTACGTGCGCGCGTATTTTTGTTCGCGCACCTGGCGCAAACAAGAGTATGCCGGATTTTAATAGATAAGTGCGTAGCCGCACGCATCTTTTAAAATCCGGGGTCGGCGCGTGCAAAGCTGCGCAAAATCGGCAGCCTGTGCGCGTCAAGCCGCGCAGCCTGCCTCCGTTCCCTCTGAGGCCGCTCCGAAATCGGAGCGGCCTCAGAGGGAACTTTCCTTCCCCCCCCCCCCACCGCAGCTTCCCCTCCCTAACCAACCCCCTCCCCCGGCCCTACCTAACCCCCCCTCACCTTTGAAAAGTTACGCCTGCCCGAGGGCTGCTGGTGCGCCATCACCCGACCCAGGGGCTGGTCCGGAGGCCTTGGCCATGCCCCCGGAATGCCCCCGGGCCGGCACCATGCCCCCGGAACGCCCCCAAAGTGGCGCTGCCCCCCGAAACTCCCCCCCCCCCCCGGCATGCCCCCCTAGCAAAGCCCCGGGACTTACGCGTGTCCCGGGGCTTGCGCGCGCCGCCGAGCCTATTCAACATAGGCTCGGCGCGCACAGGGGGAGCTTGGGGCAGGTTTTTGGGGGGTACGCGCGTATCTTACGCGTGTACCCCTTTGAAAATCTGCCCCATGACATGGATGTAGAATTGAGTTTCTTTCAATATTCAGCATGCTTTTATAGAATAAGGCCCTTAACTACCAATATTGTATTATGAGCAAACCAATATAAATTTCTTTTGAGGTTTTTTTTTTCCAAAAACATGCACACTTAGGGGCAGATTATTAAAAAGTACGCCGCGCGTACTTTTGTTCGGGCGACCGGCGCAAACAAGAGTATGCCGGATTTTAATAGATACATGCGTAGCCGCCAGTATCTTTTAAAATCCGGGGTCGGGCGCACAAGGCTGCGCAAAATCGGCAGCCTGTGCGCGTCAAGCCGCGCAGCCTGCCTCCGTTCCCTCTGAGGCCGCTCCGAAATCGGAGCGGCCTCAGAGGGAACTTTCCTTCCCCCCCCCCACCGCAGCTTCCCCTCCCTAACCAACCCCCTCCCCCGGCCCTACCTAACCCCCCCATACCTTTGAAAAGTTACGCCTGCCCGAGGGCTGCTGGTGCGCCATCACCCGACCCAGGGGCTGGTCCGGAGGCCTTGGTCACGCCCCCGGAATGCCCCCGGGCCGGCACCATGCCCCCGGAACGCCCCCAAAGTGGCGCTGCCCCCCAAAACGCCCCCCCCCCCCCGGCATGCCCCCCTAGCAAAGCCCCGGGACTTACGCGTGTCCCAGGGCTTGCGCGCGCCGCCGAGCCTATTCAACATAGGCTCGGCGCGCGCAGGGGGAGCTTGGGGCAGGTTTTTGGGGGGTACGCGCGTATCTTACGCGTGTACCCCTTTGAAAATCTGCCCCATGACATGGATGTAGAATTGAGTTTCTTTCAATATTCAGCATGCTTTTATAGAATAAGGCCCTTAACTACCAATATTGTATTATGAGCAAACCAATATAAATTTCTTTTGAGGTTTTTTTTTTCCAAAAACATGCACACTTAGGGGCAGATTATTAAAAAGTACGCCGCGCGTACTTTTGTTCGGGCGACCGGCGCAAACAAGAGTATGCCGGATTTTAATAGATACATGCGTAGCCGCCAGTATCTTTTAAAATCCGGGGTCGGGCGCACAAGGCTGCGCAAAATCGGCAACCTGCGCGCGCGGAGCCACACAGCCTGCCTCCGTTCCCTCCGACGCCGCTCCAAAATCGGAGCGGCCTTGGAGGGAACTTTCCTTCCACCCCCCGCACCTTCCCCTCCCTTCCCCTACCTAACCCACCCCCCTAGTCCTATCTAAACCCCCCCCCCCCACCTTTGTTTGAAAAGTTACGCCTGCCTGAGGCAGGCGTAACTCGCATGCGCTGGTGGGTTGCTGGCGCGCCATCACCCGACCCGGGGGCTGGTCCGGAGGCCTCGGCCACGCCCCCGGAACGCCTCCAGGCTGGCACCACACCCCTGACATGCCCCCCGGAACGCCCCCGAACGTTGCGCGGCCCCCCCCCCCCCCCCCGACAAGCCCCCCCTAGCAAAGCCCCGGGACTTATGCGCGTCGCCGAGCCTATTCAACATAGGCTCAGCGCATACAGGGGGAGCATGGGGCAGATTGTTTGGGGGTACGCGCGTACCCTTTGAAAATCTGCTCCACGTTGAATATCTCAGTCAGATAAATGTTTCAAATGTTATGATACAACAGATACATTAGACCACCAATTTTGGTTCTGCTATCTCATTAAAGAATATTGAAAGAGTCTGCAAGATTATATTTTCAAAGTAACTGGAGTATTATTGCCCTTGCAAGCTGTAATTTTCCTTTTTGATAATATGAAGGCTATGCCTTTTAAGGACAAATAGATTATGGAGTCGGAAAGAGATATTAGCAAAAAAATCAATATTGCAAAAATGGTTGGTACTAGAAGTCCCCTACCTTGTCCCAGTTGAGAAACACTTTATACCATATTTGTTTTATGGAAATATATATGTTAAGTTAGACATAATTAAAAACCAAAGAATATTTTTAAAGATACGGGTTCATATCATAATTGAGTTGGTTATTTTTTTTTTTTTATTGTTTTATTATTTTTTCTCTATGTCATTTTGTTTTATGTAATATTCTTGCTTTAGAAACCACTGATATTCCCTAAAAAATATACTGAAAAAAATCAAAAAACATATTAAATGAGTATGACCTTGATAGACATACGGACGCAGCCCATATCATAGATGATAAATAAAATCCACTCTGGGAGCTTGTCATGATATCATCAGTCAAACACATTTTTTTTAGTTTTTCTTAATATATGCAAATAAAAGTGAAGACACTTATCTCTGCACTGAAAAGTCACTGCGTGTTCATGATCGAGTGTCTTCCACAGTCTCTATTATGTGAACCTGATGGAGTCCCAACACTGATTCAGTGTTTCAAAATCTGCATCTTTTAGATAAAGAGTGTTTCTTCTGTTTCCATGGGTTCTTCCATATCATTTATCTCAGGCTCTGAGTCCATTCACCCACCCCTTCAGCTCTGTGCTTGCAGGAGGGAAATGGAATGGAATTCGTTCTTTCAGGTACAGAGCTAGAGGGGTGACTGGACTCAGAGTCTGAGATGAATGACTTGGAGGAACCCATAGAAAGATAAGAAACTGAGAAAAAACACTCTTAGGTTCTTTTTGCACATACTAATATTCCTGCTTTACACATGGTGATGTGTGGAGTCATGCATTACCACTTGCTGTGGATGTTTGCTTTTATTGTCATAACTGAAATTAATAAAAAGGTTTGAACCATAAACTTGTATTCTTTTTGTAATTATAAGGCATGCCTTTTTTCAAGGAAAACTGTTCTTGTCTATTAAATGGTGACATAAAGTCTGTAATAACTTTTAGACAACAAACCATTAAGTTGATATAATGGTATTGTTTAGTTTGCTGACATTTAATTTTCAGATTACAAAGATTGAAATAGTAAAACTTTCTGACTGACCTTTGGAAGACCAATTTCTTAAGGTTTCTGTTGACTACTAAGAAGAGCAGATCTAATAAATGTATTATTTACTGATGAGGAAACAAATTGGGCCGGATTTTAAGAATTGTGCGCGGGGCGTAGATTTGTGCGCGCAACCCAGCACGCACAAATCTACGCCCAATTTTATAACTTGCGCACACAGCCGCACACGTTATAAAATCCAGGGTAGGCATGCGAAAGGGGGTGCACAATTGTGCATCTTGCGCGTGCCAAGCCGCACAACTTTCCTCTGTTCCCTCCGCCCCCTACCTTCCCCTCCCTTCCCCTACCTAACCCGCCCCCAGCCCTACCTAACCCCCACCCCCCTTACCTTTAACTTATAAGTTGTGCCTGCCTCTGAGCAGGCGTAGGTTGCGCGCGCCAGCCAATGGCCAGCCCACGATCTCGTACACAGCAGCAAAAGGAAAATTAGTTTCTTACCTGATAATTTTCGTTCCTGTAGTACCACGGATCAGTCCAGACACCTGGGTTTTGCCTCCCCTCCAGCAGATGGAGACAGAGAAGTTTTCTCAAACATCCCTGCCACATATTCCAAGGTGCCACCCACAGTCCCTCAGTCTTAAGTAATGTCAAAGCAGAATGGAACAAACAACCAAACTACACAACTAACTATGCTCCACCTATCAAAGGCGTATTCAAACCCCCCAATGGGAAAAGAACTCTCCGAATCAAAGGAGCAAATGATAAGGTAGCATAATGATGCAGAAAAAGATAACATACGAGCGGACTCTCCATTACTTTAGAGTACACAGTCATGGGCGGGGCCCTGGACTGATCCTTGGTACTACAGGAATGAAAATTATCAGGTAAGAAACTAATTTTCCTTTCCCTGTACTTACCTGGATCAGTCCAGACACCAGGGATGTACCAGAGCCTACTTACAGAGGATGGAATCCAGAGAGGCCTGCTCGGAGCACTCCTTCACCAAATCCCCCTGAAGTCGAGGCTTGAACATCCAGATGGTAATGTCTTGCAAACGTGTGCAACGATTTTCAAGTAGCCGCCCTGAAAATTTCCTGAGGTGACACTTGGTGACATTCCGCCCAAGAAGTGGCTTATGACTGCATAGAATGGGCTTGAAGGCCCATTGGAACTGGTTTCCCACGCAGTAAATATGCTGACCCGATAGCTTCCTTCAGCCAGCGAGCTATCATAGTCTTTGAAGCCATACCACCTCTCTTCGGACCATTCCACAGCACAATGAGATGGTCAGACACCCGGAAAGGATTCGTAACCTCTAGATATTGCAGCAAAGCCCTACGAACATCTAGTTTCCTTAAATCCTGTGCCATTGGATCTGACCGCTCCACCTTGGAAAAAGAGGGAAGCTCAATTGACTGGTTCAAGTGAAAGGAAGACACCACCTTTGGTAGAAAAGAGGGAACTGTCCTCAAGGTCACCGCTGAATCTGAGATCCGCAAGAATGGCTCCCTTCACGACAAAGCTTGCAATTAAGACACTCGCCGAGCCAAAGAAATCGCAATCAAAAATACCACTTTCAGCGTAAGATCCTTCAGCGTCATCCTCTTTATAGACTCAAAAGACAGCAAACACAAGGCCAAAAGTACCAAATTGAGGTTCCAGGAAGGACACGGATGGCAAAGCGGAGGACGTAAATGCTTTGCCGCCCCCCCCCCCCCCAAAGAAAACGCCCCACATCTGGGTGTAAAGCCAACGATACCCCTTGAACCTTACCTCGGAGACAACCAAGTGCCGCCACCTGAACTCGGAGGGAACTACAAGAGAGACCTTTAGAAAGGCCGGCTTGAAGAAAACCTAGAATGTCTCAAACCGAAGCCCGCGTAGGATCCACCACACGATCCACACACCAGGCTTCAAAAACTTTCCAGACCCGAACATAAGCTAAAGAAGTAGACGGTTTCCATGACCTCAATAATGTGGCTACCACCGCATCAGAATAACCTTTATTCTTCAGGTGCTGCCTTTCAAAAACCATGCCGCGAGACAGAAGTGACCCGCCTCTTCCAAACAGACAGGGCCATGACGAAGAAGAGCCGAGGACTCCCAAAACCGTAGAGGTGTCTCGGCGGACAGGTTGAGTAGGTCCGCAAACCAAGGACGCCGCGGCCACTCCAGAGCTACCAAAATCACCTCTGTCGGATGAAACTCTATTCGCCGGAGCACCTTGCCTATCAGAGGCCATGGAGGAAACATGTACAGTAAAATGTTCGTTGGCCAGGGAAGGACCAGGGCATCGATCCCCCTCGGCCCCTCTCTCCCTGCGCCAACTGTAGAAGTGTGGGGACTTGGCATTCTGGAAGGTGGCCACTAGATCCATGTATGTTGTCCCACCGCTCGCAGATGAGCTGAAACGCCTCGTAGGCTAGTTCCCACTATCCGTGATCGAGATGGTGATGACTGAGGAAGTCTGCCTATAAGTTGTCTACCCCGGCGATGTGAGATGCTGCAATGCTGCTGAGATTCTGTTCCGCCCAGATCATCAACTGTTGCGCCTCCGTCGCAACCAGGCGACTCTTGGTTCCTCCTTGGCGATTGATGTAGGCCACTGTGGTGGCATTGTCTGATAAGACTCTGACCGACTTCCCCCAAAGAATTGGGAGGAATGCTTGCAAGGCCAGAGCCACGGCTCTGGTCTCCAGGCGGTTGATGGACCACTGAGATTGTTCTCTAGACCACTACCCCTGCACCGACTTTCCCAGACAAACTGCTCCCCAACCGGAGAGACTGGCATCCGTGGTGACAACTGTCCAATCAGGCATTACCAGGGGTACTCCACACGTCAGATGATCCGAGACAAGCCACCAGTCGAGACTGGCTCTCGCGGGGTCTGTAAGAGGAAGCAGAAGGTGGAACTCCTCTGACACAGGACTCCAGCGGGACAGCAATGAGGATTGTAAGGGATGCAGATGAGCGAAGGCCCAGGGAACCAATGCCAGCGTGGAAGCCATAGATCCTAAAACCTTCAGGTAATCTCTCACCTGCGGTATCTGTAGGGACAACAGGTGCCTCACCTGACTCTGAAGCTTGACCACACGTTCTGTGGTGAGGAATACTCTGCCCTGCCTCGTGTCGAACCGAGCTCCCAGGAACTCCAGAGACCGTGTAAGATTCAAACGACTCTTGGCAAGGTTGACCACCCAACCGAGCGATCTCAAGAGCTGGAGAACCTGGCTGACTGCTGTCTGACACAGAAGCTCCAACTTCACCCGAATCAGCCAATCGTCCAAGTAGGGATGCACCAGAAAGCCCTCTCTCCGGAGTTGTGCAGCGACCACCACCATCACTTTGGTGAACGTGTGGGGAGCGGTGGTGAGGCCGAAAGGCAGAGCTCGGAACTGATAATGACTTCCCAGAATGCAGAACCTGAGGAACCTCTGGTAAAACGGCCGGATGCCGATATGGAGATATGCTTCCGTGAGATCTAGAGAAGCCAGGAACTCTCCTTGCCTGACGGAGGCGATGACCGACCGAATAGTCTCCATTCTGAAACGCGGTATCCAAAGACACCTGTTGATTCTTTTTAAGTCTAGGAATTGCCTGAATGTCCCTTCCTTTTTTGGGACTATGAAGTAAATGGAATAGCGACCCTTGCGTTGTTGTGCGGGTGGAACCGGTGTTATGGCCCCCAAGTCCCGCAGGCGCTGTAGAGTTCCCTGTACTGCCTCTCGCTTTTCTCAGTACTCGCATGGAGAGATGAGGAACTTGTTCTGAGGAGTCTGTACAAAATCTAAAGCATAACCTTGAGTTATCACGGTGAGGACCCACTGGTCCGACGTTATTTTGGTCCATTCCTCAAAGAATAGCGATAGTTTGGCTCCCACGTTCGGTACTTGTTGGAGAACCTGAACAGAGGAATGGACCGGACGTATCTCATTGTGAGGCCTTAGCACCCGCCCCCGACTGAGGGTTACTTGGTTTGCCGAATCTTCTGCCGCAAAAGGACTGAGGCCACGAAGGTTGCCTAGCGAGCTTGGGTGAAAGGACGACCCGGAAGACCGCGCTGGTCGGGGCTTCCTGTTCCCACGGAACTGAGTCCTAGTCAAAAACAAGCCTCGGGACCGAGGCCTGTCCTCTGGTAGTTCATGAACCTTGTTCTCTCTCAGAGATTGGATCATGTCCTCCAATTCCTTGCCAAACAACAATTTTCCTTTAAAAGGAAGTGAACCAAGGTGGGCCTTGGAAGAACCATCCACAGCCCAATTCCGGAGCCAAAGGTGCCGGCATGCGGAAACCGCGGAAACCATGGATCTGGCCGACGTGCGTAGTAGGTCATACAGAGCATCTGCGCTGTTCGCGATTACCGCCTCCAGCCGGTTCGCCTGAACAGCTTCTCCCTCCGAAAGATCGGCAATGGCTTGGAGCTGCTGAGCCCAACGAAGGCCCGCACGCAAAGCAAAATTACTACATATCACAGCGTGGACCCCCAGTGCAGACACTTCGAAGACCTTCTTGAGCTGAAGCTCCAGCTTTCTGTTCTGTAAGTCCTTAAGGGCCATTGCCCCTGTAACTGGAATCGTGGACCTTTTAGTCACAGCCGACACTGCTGCATCCACCCTAGGAATTCGAAGAAGCTCCAGAGCATCCTCTGGGAGAGGATATAGCTTGTCCATGGCCTTGCTTACCTTCAGAACTAAATCTGGGGTGTCCCACTCCCTGAAGGCGAGATCCGTCACCGAGAAATGGAAAGGAAAGGACACATTAGGTCCCCTGAGGCCTATCAATACCAGATCCATAGCTCCCAGACATGACTCAGCTGGAGGAGTCTCTATTCTAGCTCCTGTAGGATGGCCGGAATAAGCGGGGACAGCTCATCTTTCTTAAAGAGACGTACCATCTTTGGGTCGTCCCCTTCCATCGCTTGAGATCCTTTGCTGGTACCTGGCTGACTAGGTGCAGCCGCATCAGCCCCCCCCAGGGGCCTCACCGGCGGGTCCGTCTCATCCCGAGACGTAGAGTCCGTGTCCGTCCCCAGTGGGACGGACCTTAAAGGTCTTTTATCCTTAGGTGGGTCCGAGTCCCCCCAGGACCTATCCCTTTTCCGTTTCTTCTGGGACTGCGGCTGCAGCACAACCCTCCCAGGTGCCAGTTTTCTCCCTGCTTTTTTGGCTTTAAAAACCTTGTGCATAAGTAAAACAAACTCGGAGGAAAATGAAGACTCTGAAGAAGAATCAGAAGCTCCCCCAGGGCTATCCACCTGCAAGGGAGAGGCTGCTCCTGCAGGAGTGCCCCCCCCCCCCCGACAGGATTTGCTGCAGGGATAGCGAGAGGGGTAGAGTCCCCTCCCCCAGCACTGCCTGTGTGGTGTCTCTGAATGTGCCCAAAATGGCCGCCGTTCACATGCTCAGCGGGAACGGGTCATCAGCCAGCTCTGCACCCTGTCCGACGCGCGCCGGCGACAGAGGAGCCCGATTCTGACCCCTCCGAACGGGAACGGAGGATCCCTCGCCGCCCTGCACACAGTCAGAGCAGAGGCCTTCTTGCGAAAGGCGCGTCAAGTCGCACGCGCAGCATGAAGAACACTGGGGCATCGGCTGCCCGCAAAATCAAAAACGGCACTGGGGAAATCAAAAACGGCGCTGGGAAAATCAAAAGACAAGAAAATTAAAGAAAGACGCTAAAGAAAAGTAGAGGAGAGTTGGCGCGCACCACACGAAAACAAAACTTTTTTTTTTACAGAAATTAAACTTGCCGTTCGCTGTCCCTGGTTCTGCAAACCCTTGCTCCTGGGGGGGGGGGGGGGTGAGTGAGCTGGGCTCCCCGGTATCACCACCGGCGCTGCTAACCAGTAAGGGCCAGGTCCTCAACCCTTACCAGCGGCCTCGACCAGGGGGAATGGTCCCCTCAGAACCTTACAACCCTCTAGGAGGCTCTCAGAACCGCTGATGAGGGGACTTGCGCTCCTATTAATTAATTTTTTTTTTAACCTTAAAGAGATAGCTCACCAAAAAACAAGACCCTGACTAAATCCTACACTACCAAAAGTTTCAATCAAGGATCAGAAAAAACTGTGGGTTTTGTACCTCCACCATCTGCTGGAGACAAGAGTAAGACTGAGGGACTGTGGGTGGCACCTTGGTACATGTGGCAGGGATGTTTGAGAAAACTTCTCTGTCTCTATCTGCTGAAGGGGAGGCAAAACCCAGGTGTATGGACTGATCCAGGTACGTACAGGGAATGGCCGTTGTGCCTGGAGGCTCTGTCCCCGCCCCCGGACCGCCCTGCCCGCCTCCCGCCCCCTTTTTCAAGCTTTGGGACATACGCGCATCCCGGGGCTTGCGCGCGCAGGAGCAGGTTTTCAGGGTTACGCACGTAATATACGCGCGTAACCCTTTGAAATTCCACCCCATTGTTTTCACAGTGGAAAAAGGTAAAAGTGGAGTGCCTCAGGGATCTGTACTTGGACCGGTGCTTTTTAATATATTTATAAAGGATCTGAAAAGGGGTACAATGAGTGAGGTGATTAAATTTGCAGATAATATAAAATTGTTCAGAGTAGTTAAATAACAAGCGGATTGTGATAAACTGCAGGAGGACCTTGCGAGGCTGGAAGACCATAGGGCAGGTAAAATGTAATGTGGACAAGTGCAAGGTGATGCATATAGGGAAAAATATCCTGTACTGTAGTTATACAATGTGAGGCTCCATTTTAGGAGTCACCACCAAGGAAAAAGATCTGGGTGTCATAGTTGATATTACATTGAATGTGCTGTGGCAGTCAAAAAAAAAGCAAACAGAATGTTAGGAATTATTAGGAAGTGAATGGAAACTATAATGGAGGTTAGACCATACCTTAAATACTGTGTACAGTTCTGGTCACCGTGTATCAAAAAAGATATAGTTGAAATGGAGAAGGTACACAGAAGAGCAACCAAAATGATAAAGGGCATGGAACAGCTCCCCTATGAAGAAAGACTGAAGAGGTTAGGGCTGTTCAGCTTGGAGAAGAGATGGCTGAGGAGGGATATGATAGAGGTCTACAAAATTATGAAAAGACTTGAATGGGTAAAATGAAACAGTTATTCATTCTTTCGGGTAATGCAAGGACTAGGAGGCACTCCATGAAGTTAGCAAGTAGCACATTTAAAACCAATAGGGGAAAATTCTTTTTCACTCAATGTACAATTAAGCTCTGGAATTCATTGCCAAAACGAAGGTTAAGGTAGCTAGCGTAGCTGGGTTTAAAAAAAGGGTAGGATAAGTTCCTGGAGAGAAGTCAATAAAGTGCTATTAATCAGAGAATAGCCACTAATTGGTGCTGGCTTTAGTAGCATGGGGTCTATTTAATGTTTGGGTACTTGCTAGTTACCTGTGACTTGGACTGACCACTGTTGGAGACATGATAAATAAGATAAAAGTAATTAAAATATACTGTACTATAATGCAATAAAATAGCTTATATACATTATCTTGAAGGTTGGATGGCAATGCAAGGCGGGAAAAGTGCAAGAGATAATGTAGGTCTAGTGGTAGAAGTAGCTCCCTTGGGATCACCAAAGGGATATAATAATTATTACCCTTCAAATAATCTCCTAAATGGCGGGATGCAAACTAACTGGGAGATGCATCAAGCCGCACTAATGCTCTAATGCGCGTTAAACAGTGTATGTTGCGCAATATCAGCATTGATGGCCCCCCCCCCCACTCAACCTTTTCTAGAGCCAAAGGACATTTTGGGGTTTTTTCTGCCAGCCATTTAAGGTGATGGCGGTCCCTTGAGGTTGGGGCCGCTATTGTGTTAAAGAGCCACTCACCATGTTTTGTCCTGCAATGTTTGGCCGCAAAACAAAAGAACATGTCATAGAGCTATGATATTTTTTCTGGAGAGGCCCCCCACCCCCCAATAATAGTGGGACCCATCCCGTGAAAATGTAATGCAGCTTAGTGGTTCTAGGACTAAGGCCCGCTAAGCAGCTGACAGACAGAGGAAAGAAGAAGATACTTTAATGTTAATGTTATTAACGCTATTACTCATCCTCCACCGCTATTCTTGTTTGTGACTCTCCCCAGAGTTGTTTCTCCAGGTTAAACTCCCCTGTTTATTGTAATTCCAACTAAAGTTATATGTAAACCGACGCGATATGATTTCTCATGAGCATCGGAATATAAAACCTCTTAAATAAATAAAATAAATAAGAAGGAAAAGGAAAAGAAATAAAACTACCATAAGATAAAGGAAAGAAAACAGCTGCAACTCTATAAAAAATCCCTTAGAAAACCTGTGAGGAGAGAGCAAAGCTGAATACCATGAGATACACGGTTCTCGTGACCACACGAAAAAAAGAGATTGAGCTTGCCTAGGGGGCAGGATGATGACTACAGCTGCACATGCTCAGTAAGGCATGTTTGAAAGTTCTAGATTCTTTGAGATCAAAGTTCCGTGCCTGGCTCCATCCAATGATGTCACCCATGTGTGAGGACCAACATCCTCAGGGAAATAATTATGCTGGACTAATAAAACATGTTTTCCTGTTATATCTTTGCTTGAAGAATTTCTTTATCCTTGGGTAAACAGTCAGAGCTGAAAATGTTTGCCGCCGTAAAAGAATCTGAGGTGAATATTAAAAGCCTGACGCGCACATTAATTAGAGGATGTGCGAAGTCAGGCTTGCGTGCCAAGTGGATTTTAAAAGCTGCCAAGTTATGTTTATATCTCCCGCAGTGTGTACACCTCAAAACGTTTTCAAAAAGAAGCGGGTCATGGGCATTTTGGGACATGGACCTAAGATGTACGTGTAAATACTGACGTGACCCGACTTGCAAAGAGGCCCCCTGCCGCATGACTTTACTTCTGCTCTGGATGACGTGTAAGTTAAAAAAGAAATAAAATTAGGCAGATCTGTGGGGTTTTAAGGGTCAGGGCTAACCGGGAGGCGTGAAGGTTATTAAACTAGGGGAGTTTGGAGGACCTCTTTCTTAAGTGAGCGAACTGGGTCGAAGTGGTAAAACTTGGAATTGCGTTGGCGCGCACCCCTTTTAAAATCCTCTGATATATATAGTAGAAGCGGCATCTGCACCCACATGTGTGTGCCCACTTAAAATCTGGCGCACGCATGTGCTCGACCAGGCTATTTTATAACAAGCACGAATGTAATAAAATTGCTGCATCCTTGGGCACGGACTGACGTATATGCGCAAATGTGCGCGTGTGCTGATTTGAAAGTTACCATCCCAATTCCTTCTTGAACTTCCATAGCAAGTCATCCTTAATACTGTGTCACACCTTATGACACAGGTAATGAAAGAGGAAGCATCAAGGAATGGTCGACGCTCCTCCTGCAACAGTAGCGATAAAAATCCAAAATATGTGTAGTTCTTGTGCCGCCTGACACAGATAGTGGATCAAACTAAAATCTCAAAGAGGCCAGAGTATTTGGTCAAGTAGTGTCTAACAGCCTGAGCTCACTGGGCTACTGCTGATATGAACAACATATTGCCTCACACGATGAGAATACATTTTCAACAATCCAGCACAATGTACAGTGCTGACTGGGTTTCTGCAGGTAACTCCCACAGGAAAGCCCCACTGCATTTTACAGAGGTACCAATATAAATGCTCCTGACTTCCACAGACCCCTGTGACTTTTCAGCAATCTGCACGGCATCTTGTCAGAACCAAACCCGAAAAGGCAGTTTACAAAAAATGCGAAATCAATAAAGCACACAAAAACCATCCGAAAAAAACTCACACTTTCTATTTTTCTTAAAATGCAATTATCATATATTATCGTCTTTTTATTCGGATCTGGAAAAGCCTGACCCAAATTATTCCTCAAGAGTTTTTTTAAATTTTACTTCATACACTAACAAAAAGAAAATATTCTAGTAATTATTACTGAAAATACAATTTTATTAAAATACAGTTATATATACAACATACAGTTATATATATAACATAATATATAACATAAATATATATATATATGTTATATATTATGTGATATATTAAATATATCAAAGGCTATACCTAGATATATTTGAAACCCACCCGGATACAACGTCTCTAGCACAGTGCACACATCTTGAAAGTTTGGGAAAGGGGGCAGGGCGTGGCAGGGCGTGGGTGCTGTGAGCTGTGAAGCTGAGATGCCCTTGCCATGTAACTTTACTTCTGCAATGGATGATGTGCAAGTTCAAAAATAAAGAAAACTAGGCAGATCTGCAGGGTTTTAAGGGTCAGGGCTAACTGGGGGAGTGAAGGCTATTAAGCTACGTGGGTTTAGAGTACCTATCTCTTAACTGAGCGGAATGGGAATGAACTGGTAAAACTGGGAACAGCATCAGCACGCTCCCCTTTTTATAATCTCCCAACATACGCGGTAGAAACATGATTTGCGTGCCCACTTAAAATTTGGTGCCCGTGTGAGTGCAGCCAGGCTATTTTATAACAAGAACACGTAATACCCATGCAAGTCATAAAACAGCCAGGTCCCTGGGCACGCGCCGACTTAGGTGCGCAAATGTGGGCGCACACACCGGTTTAAAAGTTACCATCTAAAAGGCAAATTTTAAAAGCCCTATGTGCGTCAAAACAGGGAGATACGCGCACAAGTCGGCTGGCGCGTGCTGAGCGTATTTTAAAAGCTGCCCATGGATACGTGTATCTCCCGCCTCATGCATAAGTAAAAAAATGTCTAAAAAGGGGCGGAGTGTGGGCATTGTGTGGGCGGGGCTCGTCTGGGCCTGGTCAAAAGATCTACGCGTAAATACTTACACGCCCTTGTGCACGACGGGGTCCCCTGCCGTGTACATTTACTTTTGCTATGGATGGCGTGTAAGTAGTAAAACAAAAAAATATAGGCAAGGCAACAGGGTTTTAAAGGTTGGGGCTAACAGGGGGGAGGGGTGGCTATTGAATTGGGGGAGTTTGCAAGTCCTATCCCTAAACTGGGCGAACTGGGAACATGGCGAATGGTGTCTGTGCATTTCCCTTGTAAAATTCCCTCACGCGGTAGAAGCGGCGTTTGCATGCACATGCGCGCGTCCATTTAAAATTTTACAAACATCGACAAGCACCCAGACTATTTTATAACATGCGCGCAGAAACGCACATACGTTTGAAAATGGTCACAGGTCAACAAATGTGCGCACATGTGCACCCGCGCGCCTACTTAAAAGTTATTGTCATATTGTTTCACCTTTGCAAAAGGCTTACATTTTTTTTCAGGTTTTAGCAGTAATAAGCATTCATCTTATTTTGCACCTCACTCGAAAAAGAATACGTATGTAGCTCTCTCTCTATCAGGTGGCATTATAATAGACTAACAAGCACCCTCACCCTCTACAATATCTCTTTCAACTTGCCATAAACATAAATCAGATCTTGTTCTCCCTCAAGGTTCTCAGCATAGTTTGATCAATGTCAACACTTTGAAAATGAGAAGCTTGCCCTTTTAGTAAACCTGCCTTGAGAGACAGTTTCTTAAATTATATCTAGAGGCTGCTCTGGAAAGCTCTTATTGTTAGTATTTTGTACTGCATGAAAGGCTGGAAAGATGACCAGCAAAAGCAATATCTATAGTCCCCCTGTTTCACCTGCCTACTATGCTCTTGGGAAAGCAAACAATACTATATCTATTCATGGTAAATCCTTCTGAGGGTGCTGATCTGTCCACTTTACTGCTGTTTTTCTCCTTTAGGTGCCCAACCAACAACGTTTAAGCCGTTTTCACCACAATTATTGTACAGTTATACAACAGAAATATGATGGTTTACAACAAGATATACTCCATTGTTAAATCAGCAGTAAACTGCATAGGTTGTTCAAATTATTTTCTCCTTCAGATGAGGAAAATCTAAAGTAGTAGAAACAAACAAAATCAACTCCATATATATTTTTTTTTTTGGGGAGGGGGTTGGGAGGAGTTGGAGAAAATAAGGTCTTAAGAGTGAAAAAAGGGCAAATTGAAGGAATGAGATTAAAAATGGAATTCCACTGTTACTGTGGAACAGTCCTCAATGTCCATAAACCGGGCTGGTTTTCAAGATTTCCCACAACAAATAGGAATGAGATATTTGCATGCAATCAGGATTTCCACAATAAACGTCTCTCTCATGCGTATCTGTTGTGGAAACCCTGAACACCAGACTGGCCCTCGAGGACCAGCTTTAGAGAGCACTGCTGGAGACTGTACATAGGTTACTATGGCAGAGCAATTTGAGTTACACAAATCATAATTTATGCAAAAAAAAAAAAAATATATCTCCTAACACACAGACCATTAACAAGTGGGCTAAATCCATCCCTGTATCTGTTATAAAAATAGCTGTGACAAGATGACATTTTCTATATATCCTCAGCAGAAAGATATATTTTCCTTTTAACATTTTCTTTAACCTACCAAAATAGCTGCCAAGGTTAAAGGTGTTTAATTGCTGGTGCATGCTAATCAGTCCCAGTAATATTCTAACACACAGCTGCTGCCAGACACATTAGGAAGGAAATCTGTGGTGGGAAAATGGGGGCAGGCCCCCCCATCTCCCTTACAGCTCCATTCTCCCTTATCTGACAAAATATAAACGCTATCATTCATGCAAGTTATTAATTTCTTGCCAGGTGCCTAAATTGCACATCAACTGACGGAATACACCTGTTATGCCTAGATAAAAGATTAAGCAACTGACAGAGGTAACAATGGTCACAGATATTATTGCACCAGTACAATTAAGCTCCCTCTTCTATTAGATGTGTTAATGGATCGAAGAAAGCCAGCACGCTAGGAAAAGCCGCCCACTTTCACAAGGCTTAAGCATCTTAATTCAATCTCAATACTAAAGAAAATGTCCTTGTCTTAGTTTTGCTGAAGAAAGCTGAAACTACACATAAAAAACAAAACAAAACCCTACAACTTTCCTGCTGTCACGTTTTCCATTTTCCCTGTTTATCTATTGCTACCGTTCTCTTGGTTTTGTGTCCGTTGAATATTGTGCAGATTTTCTTTGCATTCCATTTTTTGGGTCGGGAAAGCAGGTAATAAGAAATTACCAATAAACAGATAAGTAAATAAATGTGTGACATATGCAGCACAAGTATTGATACACAAATATCTCACATCGGGGAAAAAAAGGGGCAAACCGTGAGTGGGATATGGGTGTTCTGGGGAGGGGGAGGGGCCAAGAGATATATACGCAAGTAGCTATGCGCCTGGGCAATTGCCCAGATATATCTGAGCACAAATTTACTTCTGCTATGGAGAAGGTGAAAGTCTTTATAAAACTATTTCCAGGCACCTATGAAGTGTTTGAAGGGGGTCTGGGTTAACTGTGGGGAGTGCAGGCTAATGAACCAGGGGGAGTTTGGAGGTCCTAGTTCTAGACTGCAAATTGGTAGACTAACTGATCAAACTGATAATGGCCTGGATGCGCATCTCTTATAAAATTCCCTCATTTACGCATCCCAAAGCCAACTTACACAGTTAATCATGCACAAAGTTAAAATTAGGAGCATATAAACATGCACCAGGGCTATTTTATAACATGCACGCATATGTATATGTGCCCCCATGCGAAAGTCACCGTCTTTGTACCTCAATAGCTTTTATGCTGTACTTAAAATATAAACTATTCCTAACACTTTTTTTTTTTTAATTTTAGAACTCCTGTCCAGGTATATCCAGATTAATTTTTAATTTTGGAACTCCTGACCAGGTATATCCAGATATATGTTTATATCTGAATATAAATTTACTTTCCAGTCCTGATTATCACTGAAGAGTGATTCAGTGATAGTAACCACATCAATGCCCTCTTCCACGATTATAGCTTTCAGGTCAATCATTTTGTTAAAAATCTACAAGGGACAGTAACTTTTAGAGAGGAGCGCGCGTGCACATGTTTGCCAGCCCATGCCCAGGGACGCGACCATTTTATAACACACGCACTTATATGTGTGACTGTTATGAAATAGCGTGATCGCGCACACATATGCGCGCAATTTTCATTGGGTGTGCGCCTATGGGTGCAAATCCTGCTTCTACCACATAAATGTGGGGTTTTAAAAGGCACGCACACCAACGCCATTACCAGTTTTACCAGTTTGTTTCCAGTACACCCAGGCAAGGAGCAGGACTTCCAATCCCCCCTAGTTTAATAGCCTCCCTTCTACCCTGTTAGCCCTGACCCTTAAAACCCTGCCTAATCAAGAAAAACATACAAAGCTAAAGAGACTTTGGGAATTTCATTTACGAAGAAAAAGGCTGTAAGTGGGATAATCCGGGATCAAGAATTTAAAGCGGACTAAAAAAGGTGGGTTTTTAAACTGGATTTGAATAAGGCAAGAGAGGGAGCATGACACACCAACTCAGGAAGACTATTCTAAACATATTGTGGTAGATTTTCAAAAGGAGCGCGCACATGTACACCCGATTTTATAACATGCGCAAGCTAGTACGCGCATGTTATAAAATCCAGGGTCGGCGAGCTCAAGGGGGTGCACAATTGTACACCTTGCGTGCGCCGAGCCCGCTCCGAGCCACGCTGCCTTCCCCTGTTCCCTCGCAGGCCGCTCCAAATTCGGAGCGGCCTCGGAGGGAACTCTTCTACCCCCCACCCTACCTTCCCTTCCCCCCCACCTTTTTTTTGTTTCTAAACTTACATCAGCCCTGGGGCTGAAGTACGGTAAGTTGCATGTGCCGGCCAACTGCTGGTGCGCGATCCCAAGCACAGCGGCAAATGGTCGCTATGCCTGGAGCTTCTGGCCCTGCCCCGCCCCCTCTCCTTTTTGCAAGCTCTGGGACTTACACGCGTCCCGGGGCTTTACACGCGTTGCTGCGCGCGTAACCTTTTTGAAATTCGGCCCATGGTGCAGCCAGGTGGAAGGCACGGAGTTGGCAGTAGAGAAGAAGGGCATAGATAGGAGTAATTTGCCTGATGAATGGAGTTAATGAGGAAGGGTGTAGGAAGAAATAAGTGAGGAAAGGTAGTGAGAAGCTGCAAAGTAAAGGCTCTCATAGGTGAATAAAACGTTGCCCCTCCCAGACCACAGGGCCTTTTTTCATGGTGTGGGATGGGAGGAAAGGCTAGTGGTAGGGACTGTTAGACCCCAGAAGTGAGTTGATGCTGCAGGGGAGCTTTGAAGAGGGAGGTCATTTGCCTCGGGAGGGATTTTGTATTAGATACACAGGGGAGGGTTTAGAGGAGTGTGGTGTCATGTGTTTTACAACTTTTTTTTTTTTTTTTTTTAACTTGTGTGGGTCACCGCAGCCTCTACAGGTGGCAGGGAACACCACTGATACTCAGGGATTTTTCAGCATATTGGGGGGGTCATTTTGAGTCTCAGGCCATTTTAAGCTATAATGACCTCGGCCGAGGTAGGCCACCATTGCACTCTTAGGATAAGCTTTGCAGCACAATTTTTTATCATGGGTTTCTCCCGCAATAAAATATCGTATCACACAATGCCGTAATATTTTGTCAGGGAGGAAATAAGAACATAAGAAATACCATATTGGGTCAAATGAAGGATTCATCAAGCCCAGTATCCTGTTTCCAACAGTGGCCAATCTAAGGCCTGGATTTATCAAAATGCGATAAGTATCGCATGCGATAGCAAAAGGAGCATGTTTTATGCTAATATACAGTTTATCACAATTTGCACTAATTACCTATGAGAAGAGCTAAGTTAGCGCAACTTGCGATAACATTTTCAGACTGTGCAATAAGTGCCATACCTGTTGTATTTCCTGCATTCAAATACTGGGGGACCATTGTTAATGGAGAGAGAGAGAGATGGAGAGAGAGAGAGAGACTAGCCGTAGTGTCCTTTCCCTAGATAGGTATTTGTGGGCCCACCTAGTAACTTGAGTTGAGGTTTAGGTATTAGTGTAGGGGGTTAGGGGCCACTTTGACATTCAATGTTAGACGTATGAACAGAACAGTGGTCTCTCGTGAACATTTGATGACCCTCGGAGTGAGGACACTCACCCAAAGATGAGATTTGGGCAATGTTCTCTCAACCTAGCTTGATGGTAACATCAAGCTAGGTTGAGAGAACATTGCCCATCAATCCGTTATGATGGAGTTATTTTGACGTTTCCGAATGACGGTATATAAAACTCATTAAATAAATAAATAAATAACCTAGCTTGATGGTAACGTCAAGCTAGGTTGAGAGAACATTGCCCAAATCTCATCTTTGGGTGAGTGTCCTCATTCTGAGGGTCATCAAATGTTCACGAGAGACTACTGTTCTGTTCGTACGTCTAACATTGAATGTCAAAGTGGCCCCTAACCCCCTACACTAATACCTAAACCTCAACTCAAGTTACTAGGTGGGCCTACCATAGAGATACAAATACCTATCTAGGGAGAGGACACTACGGCTAGTCTCTCTCTCTCCTGGTGCTCCGGGAGCTTTAAATCTACTCAAACAGGCCTTTCAGGAGACATCGCAAAATGTGATGAAACCTTACCATCCGGTAACACAAGCTATCGCATGGCTTAATGCTATTCAAAACGGTGTAGTTAAAATCGGCGTTAAGTCTGTGCGATAGCATTTCGCAGACTGGCAAACCCAGCCCACTCCACGCCCCTAACCCCTCTTTTTCAAATTTGCATCGCACCATACGATATGGTGCTATCGCATGCGTTAAACATGTTTTCGCATGCGGTAAGGGCCTATCGCATGCATTAATGGGGCTTTTCGCATGCAATAAGCCCTTAACGCATGCGAAAACGCCTTAGCGCATTTTGATAAATGACCCCCTCAGTCACAAGTACCTGGCAAGTACCCAAACATTAGAGAGATCACAAGCTACTACTGCTTATTAATTACTGTAATAGCAGTTTATGATTTATCCACTAGGAACTTATCCAAACCTTTTTTAAACCCAGAAACACTAATTTTTGAAACCTTATACCCTGGCATTGAATTCCCAAGTTTATCTATGCGCTGAGCGAAAAAGAATTTTCTTCGATTTATTTTAATGAGCTACTTGTTAATTTCATGGAGTACCCCCTGGTGCTTCTATTATCTGAGAGTTAAATAACTGATTTACATTAAACTTGTTCAAGTCCTTTCATGATTTTTTAGACTTCTATCATATCCCCCCTCAGCCTTCACATCTCCAAGCTGGAACAGCCCTAACCTCTTTAACCTTTCCTCATAGGTGAGCTGTTCCATCCCATTTATCATTTTGGTCACCCTTCTCTGTACTTTCTCCAGTGCAACTATATCCTTTTTGAGATGTGGTGACCAGAACTGCCCACAGTATTCAAGGTGCGGTCTCACCATGGAGCAATACAGAGGCATTATGACATCCTCTGTTTTATTTTCCATTCTCTTCCTAATAATTCCTAACATTCTGTTTGCTTTTTTGAACGCCGCAGCACACTGGGCCGAAGATTTCAATGTATTTATCCACTATGATGCCTAGATCTCTTTCCTGGGTGGTAACTCCTAATATGGAAACTAAC
This sequence comes from Rhinatrema bivittatum, assembly GCF_901001135.1. Classification (NCBI taxonomy): domain Eukaryota; kingdom Metazoa; phylum Chordata; class Amphibia; order Gymnophiona; family Rhinatrematidae; genus Rhinatrema; species Rhinatrema bivittatum. The sequence goes on along the minus strand of NC_042619.1, from coordinate 49,562,163 downwards.
ACCGTGTATCTACTGCATGGATTATTTTTCCCTTTATGCATCACCTTGCACTTGTGCTCATTAAACTTCATCTGCCATTTGGAAGCCCAATCTTCCAGTCTCACAAGGTCCTCCTTCCACTTCATCACAAAGCCGCTTAAGATTAAGTACTCTACATAATTTTTTGTGACATCTGCAAACTATCGCAGGACAGCCCCCACATGATAAAATATCGAGCATGGTAAATGACTCTGTGAGTTTGGTGCGTCTTACTGGGCAGATAAGAGGAAGGGCAAGAGTTTCTACAAAATAGCATAATATGTTTAAGAAAAAACTACTTCCTAACTGACTTACAGAATGTAGCGGAGAAGAAAAGAGATGTAGTGGAGAGGATACAAGCATCGATAGTTTGGACATCCCAGAAGATGTTGATGGTGACTGGACGAGGCTGTGGGGGAGGGTGATTTTGTGTGACAGTTATTGGATGATACACTGAGAGGGGAAGGACTGAGATGCAGAAGCTTGAGATACAGCAGTTGGAAGTAAGGTCGAGGTCAAGGCAGTTGCCGTGCTGGTGAGTAGGGAAGGCAGAGCAGAGCTGGAGGTCAAATGAGAATGTTAAGGCAAGGAGTTTTGAGGTATTAACAGTCAGAGGAGTCATCAGCGTGGAGGTTAAAGTCCACAAGATAAGGGGAAAAGGGAAGATGGTTCAAGGAATAAAAAGTCAGTAATCAAAGTCGGTGAGAAAGGAGGGGCAGGGGGTTTATCACGGGTTCGATAAAATGATAGTAGGGTGAATAAGCAGATGGAGTGGGGTCTCAAGGAAGAAAGGAAATGGTACTGAGGTGGAAGAAGGAGCTGAAACCTACAAGAGGGGCAGAGAAGCAGTCTGACACCACAATTATGCGCAAGGTGTACGGGAGAAAGATAAGCTCCATGACCAAGAACAGCAAATGAAGCAGAGTCCTCAGGGAAATGCCAAGTCTCAGGTGAGATGATAAAGTGTATGAGAGACAAAGAGGTCATGAATGTAGGCAAGCTTGTCGGAAATAGAGCAAGCATTCCATAGGAACATGAGAAAGGAAGAGAAGAGATGAGGGAGGGAGGAGAAATACAGGGATATGATTGGAAAGGCAACAGAAAAAAAAAGGAGATAAAAATGCCCCTGTACAGGACATCAGTGAGGCCTCGTTAGAATACAGTGTCCAGTTCTGGAGGCTGAGAAAAGGTAGAGATAGGCTAGAGGTGGTCCAGAGAAAGGCAACCAAAATGGTGTAGGATATGCACAAAAAGCCATACAAAATGAGACTTAAGAACCTAAATACGCAATATCTTAGAGGACAGGACAGACAAGGGAAATATGATACAGACTTTTAGATACCTGAAAAATATTAATAATGCAGAAGAAGCAAGCCTTTTTCAATGGAAAGGAAGCTCTAGAAATAGGAGTCATCATATGAAACTCCAAGCGAGTAGACTCAGAAATGTGAAATATTTTTCCAGAAAAGGATAGCAGATGCCTGGAATGCCCGCCCAGAGATGGTGAGAGAGATAAAAATAATAACAGAATTCAAAAAAGCATGGGATAAACACAGTAGATTTCTAGTGGCAAAAAGATGTTAATGAAGAAGTAGGCAGTTATTCAGCCGAAAACAGAATTGAAATGAACATAGTGTGCTTCCAAGAAGGAATGGAGGTAACATGAATGGAGTGGTCATTATAACCTTAAACAAAAGGCATGGGGGTAACCTGCACTGAGCAGCAAGTACAACTCTGAACATCCTGCTGAGCAGACAGGATGGGCAATTTTGGTCTTTATCTGCTGTCATTACAGCATTATTAAATAACACAAAGAAGAGGAGGGTGGAGAAAAAGAGCACCTTAAAACACTGTTTAAGTCAGTCCTAGAGTATCACCTTTCTGGATATCCACAATATGTATGAGATTGCTTTACACTCAATGGAAACAGTGCATATAAATGTATCTCGTGCATATTCATTGTGGTTATCCTCAATTTCAGACAGGCTAGGGGGTAACTCCCCGAGCAACGAGGGAAACATTGCCTTAGAAGGAAAATGAAAAACATTTCCCCTAGCACCAAAGTTCTCAAAATAATTTTCCACCTCTGCTATTTCTAAACCAATGACAATTCTACTTTTTTTTCATTCTGGCTTGGTTTATGCACAGAAAGCTCTAGGACCATGCAAATCCAGGTTTCACGAATGATACCATTCAGGACTTAGGAACTCTACTTTAGAAAGAAAATAATGCTTTTTCTATGAGTTGTGATGTATAGCCCTCGAATCAGAATTACTATTTATATGATAATGACCCTCCGGAAAACCTGCTGCTCTCTTAGAAATCCCCAAATTTAAATAAGCACACTGCCGTATTAAAGCATGATAGGCTGTTTATCAGCAATCCTAAGAGCTCCTACTGAAAGAGCACAGTATGATAATCATAAATGATTTTGGCTTAAGTTACTGTGTTTGCAGATTTTTGACATTTCATACAGATTACTGTCTTAGACTTCTGTTACGAGTGCAGTAAAATGCCTCCTAAAGAGCCATATTTCCTGAAGAATTCCACAGCAAATTACAGTATGCATTTACATACTTTTTTTTTTTTTAGTACTCTCATAACCAATTTGTTCTGTCATTCAATGCAAAATCTTTTCTACTTAAACAGCAGGGGTCTTATATTCAAATGAGTGTTGCCACAGAGACATCTGCAGAATCCCTTGGGGTTTTTGGGCTCCGTGGTTTCCTCCTGCTCCTTTGAGGTTCAAGCTCAGTCGAAATAGAAGCCAAGATCTGACCAAGCCACGAGCTATCAACAGCAACTGTCCTGGGATTTTTTTTTCTTCTTCTATTCTTTATCCCCTCTCGACTCACTTAGCCCAGAAGAGGCCCCTGCACCAGGACTCAATCCAGAAGCCTGCCATCATGGGCCCTAAATCCAGCCACTAGGTGTCATCATTGCGCAATGACTGGGACTATCCGCCTTGCCCCAGGAGGACCATGGGTGCTATTTCTGCAGCTTACCCAGCCTCAGCTGGCTGGCCCAGGCAGGGTAAGACCTGAGCCGGGAATTCAACCCAGGTCCTCCACATCCACTGCCGCTAAACTTTCGGGCAGACACCTGTCCAATCCCTTTTAAAAACAGAGCCATATAACTGAAAACATCAACATTTATTTTTAACTGTAGGGAAGCATCCCTACCTTCCAAACCCCACCCAGCAAGGGGAGCTGTATTGATTGAGCAACTGTCTATGAGAGTTGCCATTATAGGAAAAAAAATGGAAAAAGACTTACTCCCTTCTCTTCCAATCCATGATCTATAACTATACATAAATAAATTGACTGACTGAATATACTATAAAAGAAACAGAGAAAATGGGGGAAGGGAGGGGAAGGATGGTTTGAATTAATACAGAGCACACAGAAGCAGTAAATCAGGGCAGTAAATTACCGAGGAGCTCCACTGTGAAATGAACACCCATACACATGAAGAATTTATGGCCCCGTTCAATCTATTTTTATAACTCTATTATATTTACCTAGTTTTACTATCCCCTAGTTTTCCTGGCATTGCACTGTTAATGACACTAGTGGGTCAACAAGGTCGTAGCACTTCCTTTTAACCACCCTCTCTGGTTAGAATCAAGCTAGTTTATTTGCACTGGAAGTAATAAATGACCATCTCCCATCTTTCCAGTATTACTTCCCATTACCATCGCCCCCACCCCACCCCAAATCCCCAGATAAACAGTTGAACTGAATTCCTAATTCATAGGAAGTCTTCGAATTTTGAGACACAAAGGTAAACTGAAGTCTACCTTCAACCAATATATCATTCCTGCTTGCGGGGTTCACATAAGCCAAAAACCATATGTAGTTTCTTCTTTTATTCCCCAACCTCCTACTCCATATATCCTCAATAATTTTCCCATCTTCTGTGCATTACAACAAATCATATATAAATCCACAATTTTACTTTCTGCAAGGCCTCTGTCTACTAAGGCTCATCTCTGACAATATGCAAAGCTCATTACTTGGTCAGAGCAGGGGGAAAAATATATATACAGTATATATTTATATTCATATATATATCTATAATACAGAGGAAAGCTGGCACGCATCTGTATCATTCATATGCAAATTGAGCTCCGCCCCTCTCTCTCCCTGTGCTTCAGCTCCATGCCCTCCCCCTCTCTGTATTGTCCAATCCACTCCTACCACATGTGGAAATTGAGCTCTGCCCCTCTTTCTGGCTGTAGTCTCCAGTTCTGCGCCCCTCCTCTACATTGTCCAATCTCCTCCCTACTACCACATAGTACACCCGAGCTCAGCCTGCACTCTCTACTACCACACATCTCCATGCGTATTATTTATTTAACAGTTTTATATTCCGCTACTTGCACATCCAATGTACAGAGCAGATTTACAAAATAAAGATTCATAATGTACATACCCATAAAAAATTCCTAAAATATTACATAGAAACATAGAAATGACAGCAAAAGAAGGCCAAATGGCCCATCCAGTCTGTCCAGCAATCTTTCACACTTATTTTTTTTTCTATACTTATCTATTACTCCTGGCCCTTATTAGTAACGTTTTGGTTCTAGTTACTTTCCACCCCCACCACTGATGTAGAGAGCAGTGCTGGAGCTGCATCTAAGTGAAGTATCTAGCTTAATTGGTTAGGGATAGTAACCGCCACAATAAGCAAGCTACTCCCACGCTTATTTGTTTACCCAGCCTGTGCAATTCAGTCCTTGTTGGTTGTTGGCTGAATATAAATCCTCTTTTCTTCATTCCCCCTGCCGTTGAAGCAGTGAGCTGCACTGGATATGTATTCCAAGTGAAGCATATTAAACAGACCATTCCCAATAATATCAATCCATAATATCACAACAAACCAATTTAATTACAATTCCTTATTAAAGTAAAAAGCTTTTAGTTTTTTTTCTAAAACTCTTTAAATCCCTCCCCCCACCCCCCGCAGCTCTTCAGGGAGGCTGTTCCAAAAGAACTGTTCCTGCATATAAAAATGCTCATGACTGAGCCAGTCCTACACTTCACAGTATTCTCCCATCCTTGGATGAGCTTTCACTATATACACACACACAAAGAAATGAATGTACGTTATGAGGGCCATTTTCAAACTGTTGGTACTGGGACATAGACAGTCCTTACCCCAATTTTCCTAGTGAACCTTTCTTTCCCCAACCTAAGCATGTTTCCTCTCAATGGGCTAAAACTCTGTGTGGTATGCAACGCCACATGAACTTTTAGCTGCACTGAGGGAGGCAGTTACGTACCTAAATCGTTTTGAAAACTGCCCTCTTTTTTGCTTCTCTTAAAGTGATATCCAATCTAGTGGTATAAAGGGAAACATCAAGCCCGATTTGATGAAAATGACACAGAAATAACTCAAGTTCTACACAAAATGCATACACTTAACAGTGAGTTCATTACTGACAAGTCCCCAGAAAAGAAGGCTCACTACCTCCAAGTCAAGCATAAAGTTCAAACCTGATTATAGTAAATGAAAAACAAATGGGAAAAGAAAGCCAAAGAACTTCATGAAGCAGTGGGTAAACATAGCAAACTTTTCTATTAGGGTCTCTGAGCTGTTTACAACTCTATATTAAATTGCACCCATTCATTCACACATGGTATTAAAATACTAATAAAGAAGACAAAATCCTAAACCACTGGGTATAACGTTTCTATTTTCTCCTAAATCTCCCCTCCAGCATGTCTGAAGAGGTTCTGAATAGCACCCCCCAATGAATACTGGTAGAGCTGGAAAATCCACTATCATTGCATGAGGTAGGTCAAGCTGTCAGCCAGGCTTTTGCCAGTAAAATCCCCCAACCACTCAAGATTTTCAAACAAGGAGGCAATTATGTGCTATTAAAACATACCCAACTCCTCCAGTGCATATGGAAGCATAGGTCTATTCCCCAGGATTTCAAAGATGCGTTAATCAACAACTGTATAAGACAGGGCTTCCCAAACCTATCCTGGGGATCCAATAGCCAGTTGGGTTTTCAGGATATCCACAATGAATATGCCTGAGTTACATTGGCATATCACGGAGACTAATAATAATAGTTCTAGTATTATTTAACAGGGTAAATAATTACTTCCTATTTATCTGTTCCACACCACTCATGATTTCATAAACTTCTATAATATACCCTCTGAATCGTCTGTTCTCCACGCTGAAGAGCCCTAACCTGTTTAGTCTTCCTTCATCTCCTATCATTTTTGTTTCCTTTCTCTGTATCTTTTCTAGTTCCACTGTATCTTTTTTCAAATGGAGTGAACTATACATACACAATACTCAAGGTGCAGTTGCACCAAAGATCTGTACAAAGACATTCTGATAGTGTTTAATTCTCCATTCTATTTGCTTTTTCAACCACCGCCACACACGGAGCTGAGGATTTTAACATATTCTCCACAATAATGCCAAGATCCTTTTCAGAATGGTAACTCCTAATATGGAGCTTAACACTGTGTATATATAGTTAACATTATATTTCCATGTGTGCATCACTTTGCACTTTAGGTCTATATTAAATTTAATCTGCCATTTAGTTGTCCAGTTCCTGAGTCTGACAAGGGCCTTCTGCAGTTTCTCAGTCTACTTGTTTTGAATGATGGAGCAACTCATGGACAGCACTTTGCTAGAATCACAGTGCAATTTCAGACCTGGATGAGAAGTCACAGCCAAACTGAGTCAGGAGACGGGCCTTTAGCAAAATCAAGATCTGTACATGGCCTTTACAGACCTAATAAATGTCTTCAATACAATCAATTGCAATGGCCTGTGGAAAATCCTCCAGACAAAAAAAAAGAGAAACCAACAGTAGTAAAATATACAATACAGCAAAGAAATAACCACTAGAAAAATGCACAGAAAGAGTTTATAAGAAGGCCATCATATAAAACAACTTGATGAAACTCTTACCTTCAACACAATTTTCTTTCATCCACACCCATCACAGGTCAGTGTTTCACTATCTACTTCAGGGGTGTTCAGAGCACAGAGATAATTGTTTCATTAAGTGGTTTTATCTGCAATTGAAAATGTTCTAGTATGGAGGGAATAATGGTGGGCAAGTCTGTAATGAGGATGCAGGACACTAGAAATCCCAATTTATGTTCTATGGCCAACTGAATAAAAGGGTAGGAGACCACAGGGAAGACCACATCTCAAATTCAAGGACACCCTCAAACACAACTATAAATCTGCAAGGTAAACCTCAACAGTTGAGAGGATATGGCCAAGAATAGGGACAACTGGAGGAAGCTTGGTGACTTGGACATCCAAAACTTGGAAACCAAGCAAACACAAGCACAAAAGGAAAAAAACATGAGAACAGAAAAGCCAACTCCACAATTTCATCAACTGCAGGTATCACCTACACCATCTATGATCTCTTTTGCAGGTCAAGGATCGGTCTTATACCACTTTAATGGACATAGAAACAAACAGTCAAAGGTTGGTAATGAAAACTCACTCATACAACATCATCAACAGGAGACTCCATCATAACCAATTTCTACCAGTGGTACTCTTACAGCAAATTTCTCGTACACATTTGTAATATGTGAAGATTTACTTAAGCTACAATAGATCAAATCTCCACTTATAGTGAAAAAATCTCCCTTCACAGAGTTATCTGATAACTCTAGTCCAATAATAGCAGGCTGAAATATTCCCAGCTGTGTTCAATTTTACCTTTAGACTCATGGTCCTGCTTTTATTAATGCAATCATAACTACATGTTCAGCAAAGTAGCTTGGTAGAGGTGATACCTTTGCAAGGCTAATAAATGTTTCAAGATGCAAACTTTCAGAACTACTAAGATTTTTTTCCTTAGGAAATAACATTTTCCATGAAACAAACCCCAGTAGTCATAAAACCATATATCTTTAAAAAGTATCATCTCCTCCCCCTGCCTATCACCCCACTACAGCAGATGCTTTCTTCTGTCTGACTTACAAATCCATGAATGCAATAAGAGTTGGAAGCACAGGACATTTGAAACAAAATTGAACTCAATGCATTCTTTTCATCTGCTCACTGTCCAAACCCAGCGTGAAACCAATTCAACCCTGCAACAAGACTGCGCAAAAGGAAGCCTTTCATTGAACTTGATTAATCATAAAGTTTTATTTACTTTTATAAAATATTAACCTGAACAGATCTGAGGGTTTTTTTAAAATGTATTTATTTCACTCATTTGTATGCTGCTTTCATGGTCACAAGGCTATTCAAAAGCAGAGTGTGCTTGCGGCATGCTTCATTGATTTTTTAAACCTAACGTTTGGGAATAATAAATATATAACTATATGTCTTAAAGAATCACAACTTAGATTCACAGATTTTTATAAATGCAATATATACACACACACACATTTTATATCCTCTCATGAGGGCCAGATAAAATACTCTATTCCTGTTTCACAACTTACACAAACAGCTGCATCCTGGAATCTAAAAACCAAATCTTTACATTTATGGGCCAGTTACAACACAGAGTAAAGTAGGAACCTCACTGGGATAGGATAACAAATTCGTCCTTATAAAAGCACACCTACCTAACAAAACAAGATGTGTGGTTGAAGACTTATTTAAATGTATTTTCGGATTGAAGGAATCATCAAGAGGTCTGTGCCTATATTAGTATGGGCAACGCACTGATTTTAACTCATAAAAATGGCTAGTCCCAGATACCAAATGACTATTAACCATATTTACATGACAATACTGATAGAAGAGCTCGGAAGACGTAATTCATTCTTCACACTATCTTGCTGAAACATCAGAAGTCTTCCAATATGTGGAGATTTCCATGTAATTTAGGATTCTTCATTATAATATATAATAAACTCTCTTCTTGCAACTTTCAGCCTCTAGGTGTCTTGTTCTAGAGTTTTGCTCCCCTTTCTTTCTCTCTACAGCAGGCCCTTAAATAGAATTCTATATTTGTTCAGCTTCCTCTCTTGCTTTTAAGTAGAAGATAAATAAATCAATAAAACAAATATTCCTTTTATGATCATATATCCTTGCTCATGTGGCTGACTGAACTATCTGTCGTCGCCTCGTAGATAACTGGATATTTCGAAAAAAGAATTATGATGAAATAAAACAACAGCCAAACTTCTTTTATTCTCTCTTCCCTTTCCTCAACCCCTCCTCTCTTCTCCTTGCACCTACATTATATAACATTTACATTACATTTATATACGAAAGAATTGAAAAATACCTTCACATGGTATTTCACATTATGTTTTTTCATGTTTTTGATGGGAAGATTGTTTTAGAATTGGATGATTACAATTGTGCTGACTGCAATTAACTCAGGACTCCTACTATTAATAAGTGCATTCTGCCCCTTAAGAAAGTGTGAATTACAGAGCATGTTAGAGCTTTGGTTTTTATAAATGTGATAACTGTAAACATTTTAGGTAAGAGGTACAGAAATGTGTTTGGATTCTATCATTCCAAATTCAAGCTAAAACTTAAGGAGCAAATGACTAAACAAAAACAAATTAGCCACTCATATAAAAAAATTATCTTTAAAAGGTAAACACAATAAATGTAAGGTAGCAGAAATAAAACCAGGAACAAACCACTTTTTAAAAAAGAATCTGCTGAGGCTTACCTCACCTACAACAAACAATAACCTAATCTTGAGCTAAGCAAGCCATAAAATCAAAGTATTAATGGTATTTGCCTACCTGTTTTAGGATTTATTGCAAAAAAGTTCTGTGGATTTCCACTTGTGATCCTATAGGTCAATTTATCACTGGAACTAGAATCAGGGTCCTGAGCCTGAATCAGTAGGACCGACACATCCTTAGGAGAATTTTCCAAGACAGTGGGATAATAAATGGGCTCCGAAGTCAAGGGTGCATTGTCATTCACATCTTCAATTTCAATGTAGACATCAATGGTAGAATATAGTGGAACAACGCCACGGTCTACTGCATAGACTGTTAACCAGTACGATGATGTTGTTTCTCTGTCAAGCACATCTGCAGTATAGATAACACCTGCAAGTGAACAAAAAAAAGTGCCATGAGAGGCTAGAATGAACAAATAGCACACAAGCAAGAAGATCAAATGTCAGCTTAACATTTTCTATCATTAAAATAAAAGCGATAAGCATATTTTGAATAAATAAATTATGTGACACAGAGCAAATAGTACCTATTGAATCTGTCAATGTATATTGCCAAAACTGATCATTGCACCTTTAAAACTCTCAGAAGAAACTGTAGGTGAAGCTGGGAGAAGAGCAGCAGAGATTAGGAAGCTCCTGGGTTGATGTAAGCAGTTGCACGCTTTTGCCTTTCTCTGTACAATGTGTTCAAGTTGAGTCTAAATATGTGCAGTGCAGGGCCTCAAATAGCACGAGGCATTTGAAATACCTTGCATTATTTCTGATTTAGGCATGGAAAATGCGCATGCGCTATTTTATAAAGTATACGAGTAGTTTATAAAATAACCTTCAAGTGTGTATGTCTGCAGCTTTATAGAGAGAGAGAGCACAACTCTTTATATATGGACCATTGTAACTGGGCACTTTGATTCGGAGTGAGTTTTCAGGAGACGGGTCGGAGATGGGGGGGTTCTTACAGACACATTCAGAGGTATTCATTCTAAAATTGACATCAGTAAAGAATTTTAGATCTTATAAACGATGGCAATTCTAACAAGAGGAGTTGACATGTACACTGCAACCTCTGCTAGCTGCATTGTACAAATCAACTCCTTTTCATCACTTAGAAGGTCTAAAATTCTTTACTGATGTCAATTTTACAATAAATACCTTTGAATGTGTCTGTAACAACACCCCCCTTAACCCCAACCCGCCTCCCGAAAACTCACCCCAAATCAAAATGCCCCCTTATAATGGTCCATATATAGAGAATGAAGCAGCCTTATAAAGGGTCTCTTTCTCTCCCCCCCCTGCCCCCCAGTTAAGAGCCATAGCAAAGTAACATGTGCATGCTGGCTAAGGAAACTCAGAGGCTCCGTGTATCAGAACTGAAACACCTTTTTCTGTCGGCTATTTAAAATTCACATAGCTCCCACAGGGCCCACTTACATGCATATGTGGCTGTTTTTGTACACACAAGGCTTTTAAAATCTGCTTAGTTTATGAGCTCCTAAGTTTGTACTTGTGGCAGTGGAGGGTAAAGTGACTTGCCCAAGGTCACAAAGAACGGCGATGGGATCTTACCCGGCAGTAATTCACAAGATAGAAACTTTACTTTAGTATTTTTGCTTAACATTGTTCTTATATCATTACTAAAACTAAGAAATGTTAATAATCTTTATTTTTTTGTTCCACGGTCACGTCGTTATTCTGTTGCCACCTTGTGAAGTCTTATGGGGCACTAATCTGTAAAATAAATGGAATGTATCAGTTGTACGGTTTTGTACAGTTTGTGTGATTTGATTTTTATAATAGCCCTAATTTTCAAAACAGACATACATGTTAGTCTGCTTTAAAAAAAATAGCGAGACCATGTGCCAGTGATGACTAAAAGAAACAGTCAGATTTATCCTAAGAAATCTCTCGGATGCAGAGAAAAGCATGGAATTAGAAGGTCTGGAAACACCAAAAATAAGCACTCCAATTATTATGATTCTAGAACTGAAACTGCAAGAGAAGGGAATAAAGGAACAAGATTCTGAAATGATGGTCCTTATTAGTGCAGACTTTTATTAGAAGGTTGTGTCAGGCAGAAGGAGGCCTTGGTTGCATTGGAAACTATTTTAAGTTGGATATTACAAGCACTAGTGTCAGTGTCACAGATGCTAGTCATGGAAATCAGACCAGAGAAGGTGATATGAGGAGATAAGAATAGAATCTGATGAAGCATTGCAATGGCACACTATGACGAAAGGTGTACCTCAGGGTTCAGCCCTATCTTCCTTATTATTTAATCTTTATCTGGCCCCCAATTTGTAAATTTGTGCAGGCTTTCACCTATTTGCTGATGACATCCAGTTTTATATTCTCCTGGAAAACACTTGGGATGAAACCTCAGCGACGATCTCACTGTGTCTTACTGCTATCAAATCCTGGCTTACATACAATAAGCTAGCATTAAATGTCTCTAAGACAGAAATAGTGGTTATTTAGCAAACCACTCTGAACTCTTCACTACTACAGTGTTTCCCCGAAAGTAAGACAGCGTCTTACTTTCTTTTTACCCCAAAAAGTCCCACTATGTCTTACTTTCAGGGTATGTCTTATATTGGAAAAAACCTGTAAGACATCCCCCGAAAGTAAGACGTAGTGTTCAAAAAAAAATAAAATGTTTTAAATACCTGTCGGAGGGCCGCGTGGGTCCAGGCGGCCGGCGGGAGCCGGGTGGTCGCATGTTAAATCTAGGCCGCGGGCGGGTGGGCGCTTGTTCCAGGCGGCGGGGGGACGCGCATTAGTTCGAGAAGGGCGGCGGGTGGTCGCGTGTTAAATCTAGGCCGGGTCGCACAGGCGCGCATTCATTCACTGCCGGTGGGGGGCAGCCCCCACCGGCAGTGAATGAATGCGCGCACAGGCCCACAGCGCCTGTGCGACCCCTGCGATTCGGCGCTGGGGGCTGCCGGTGGGGGCTGCTTTCGGCGCTCAAGGCAGTCACATGCCTTACATGCTCAAGGCATGTGACTGCCTTGAGCGCCGAAAGCAGCCCCCACCGGCAGCCCCCAGCGCCGAATCGCAGGGGTCGCACAGGCGCTGTGGGCCTGTGCGCGCATTCATTCACTGCCGGTGGGGGCTGCCGGGGCTGCCCCCACCGGCAGTGAATGAATGCGCGCCTGTGCGACCCAGCCTAGATTTAACACGCGACCACCCGCCGCCCTTCTCGAACTAACGCGCGTCCCCCCGCCGCCTGGAACAAGCGCCCACCCGCCCGCGGCCTAGATTTAACACGCGACCACCCGGCTCCCGCCGCCAGCCGCCTGGACCCACGCGGCCCTCCGACAGGTATTTAAAAATAATTTTTTTTTGAACACTACGTCTTACTTTCGGGGGATGTCTTACATTAGCCGACCCCCCTAAAATTCCCACTACGTCTTACTATCAGGGGTGTCTTACTATCGGGGAAACACGGTAACTGTCAAGATCAATGGAGATGATCTACATATTGTGGACCAAGCCAAGAACTTAGGTGTCCTTATTGACTCGATCCTGAGCTTTAGTCCTCAAATCAAGGCAGTTATTAGTATTGGTATCAACAAACTCAAACTAATTCGGAATTTGAAATCATTATTGGATTCAGATTTTTTTCCGTACAGTAATACTCCCAAACATTAATACTCTCTCCTGTGTTCTACTATAAATCCTTGTACTTGGGCCTACCAAAGATAGTATTCAAAACCCAGCCACGAGACTGATCTTGAGTTGCAGTATGAGAGAACACAATGCCGATATTGACCGAATTACATTGGCTCTCCATTCATCAGAGAATCGAATACAAGATTTTAACAACTGTGCACAAATTGTTATCAATGAATGCTTGTGCATGGATGAACACGCGTCTGACAATTTATAAACCGAATAGGCTCCTACGATCTATGGATTATGGCCTTTTGGAAGTGCCATCTATAAGAAATGCTCGTTTGTGTAATACAAGCATTTTCAGTAACAGCACCTTGACTTTGGAACACATTGAGCCAAGATATGTTATTAGAACATTGCCCTAAGACAGTCAGGAGTCTTTTAATGACTGCCTTATTCAGACAAGCTTTTTATTGTATTTTATTCTATCATATACAATGGTCAGCTACATAATTGCTTATTTTAATTTTTAATTCGCACATTTCATCGTGAATTTTGTTTTACATATGTTCTTAGCTGTAGTTGTATAATAGATCATTATTGTGTTATTGATTCTATGTTGAGAACACTGTTTTATTATTTGTTTTTTTTAATGATTGTGTGGTTTTCATGTTTCCCGCTTAGTGCTACTGCATAAGTGGGCTATAAATGAAATTAAATGAAATGGTTTTCTGATATTGTGAAATATGAACAGGGCAGATATGAAATGGAATTACTATGGCAGTCCATTCAGCAAAACATACATGACAATTTTAAGGTTGCCAAGAGAAGATATGATAATCTCATGAGGAAATTTTTTACAAGTATCACTTATACAGCGGATAACAATGTTATCCAGGAATAAATTCCAGAGTGAATGGCAGAGAATGTTGACATATGAAGGGACTCCAATGGAAAAGGCAAAGGTGTAGTGTACTACCTGCCTCACCATGTAGTAATAAGAAAGTCTAATACCAAGTTAAGAGTAGTTTGGTGCATCCTCATATGAGAAGGATCACTTTTCATTGAATGGCAATCTCCTATCTGGGTCTCCTACCTGAATCATATCTGAATCCAGATTTGCCTCACCATGTAGTAATAAGAAAGTCTAATACCAAGTTAAGAATAGTTTGGTGCATCCTCATATGAGAAGGATCACTTTTCATTCTCCTACCTGAATCATATCTGAATCCAGATTTGGCTGCATTAAATATTAAATCATTTGCATTAAATATTAAATCATTAAATATTAAATCATTTGGATGCATTAAATATTAAATCATTTCATCTTTGATCCAAAAGCACTATTTTCCTACGTCTCAGCGCTCACTAACCCATCCCCTCCCACTATTCCAGATGACCAAGCGCTTAACAAAGCCACGGAATTAGCAGACTACTTCAAGAAAAAAATCACCAACCTGACCGACCCTTTCACGACATCCATCCCCTTGCCCCCTCCCCCTCTCGCAACCCTACCTAAGCAAAACTCAAGTTTTGAATCCTTCGAGACCACATCATCTCTTGAGATAGAAAATATTCTCAAGAAAATGAAACCCTCCTCTCATCCTTCAGACACAATTCCAACTAACCTTCTCATTTCCATAAGAAACACTACCTCAAAGCCAATCTCTGATATCATAAATTGCTCCTTAACTCAAGGCCTTGTTCCTGACCAGCTTAAGCTCGCAATCGTAAAACCCCTACTAAAAAAACCAAATTTGTCGCCTACAGACCCAGCTAACTTCTGCCCAATAGCTAACCTGCCTCTGATCGCCAAACTTATGGAAAAGATAGTCAACAAGCAACTATCTGAATACCTTGAAGAAAACAACATACTCGCACCTTCTCAGTTCGGCTTTTGCAAATCGTTAAGCACAGAATCCCTCCTTATATCTCTAACGGACACCATCCTAACAAACCTGGAAAAAAAACAACCCTATCTCCTGATTCTCCTAGATCTCTCCGCGGCTTTTGATACGGTAAACCATTCAGCTCTATTAGATCGTCTCGCAGACATAGGCATCAAGGGAACTGTTCTAAGCTGGTTCAATTCCTTCCTGTGTAACAGATTCTTCAAGGTCAAGATAAATAACAAAGTATCTCATCCTGTACACTCAAACCTTGGAGTCCCCAAGGCTCCTCCCTCTCACCGACCCTCTTCAATATTTACCTTCTCCCTCTCTGCCACTTACTCACCAATCTAAAGCTAAAACATTACCTCTATGCGGACGAAGTTCAAATTCTCATCCCGATCACAGAATCCTTACGCAAAACTATGACACACTGGAACAGCTGCCTTCAATCAATAAATCACCTGCTCTACAGCCTCAACCTAGTCCTCAATCACAACAAGACAGAGATCCTAATTATCTCACAAGAGGACTTGAATGGGCTGCTCTATCCAACTGGAACCCCTCTATCAACCTTTCCCAAATTAAATCAATCTCCTCATGTGAGAGCTAAACTTTAAAAAATTTGTAAACACCACTACAAAGGAATGTTTTTACAAACTGCAAGTCCTTAGAAAGCTGAAACCACTACTTCACTTCAACGATTTCCGTTTGGTGCTGCAATCCGTCATCCTATCGAAAATCGACTATTGCAACTCCCTCTTGCTGGGGCTCCTGGCCAACACCATCAAACCCTTCCAGATGGTTCAGAACTCCACCACCAGAATCCTCACTAATACCAACAAAAAAGAACACATCACCCCCATCCTTAAGAACCTCCACTGGCTCCCCATTAAATCCAGGATCCTCTTCAAAGCTCTCACAACTATCCATAAAGCAATGCACAATATCTCCCCGCTCTACCTAAGCTCCCAACTGCATTACCATCTATCATCTAGACCCATCAGAGGTGCATACAAAGGCACACTCTACATCCCCCCAGCAAAATCTTCCTGAAGGAAACGCGCCTTTTCTTCAGCAGGCCCCAGTCAGTGGAATGCGCTCCCTCCAGACATCCGACTAGAACCTTGGCATACGACTTTCAGAAAGAAACTCAAAACCTGGCTTTTCAGCGAAGCTTTTCCAGAAACATAAGCCCCTTGTTCGCATCCAGCCTGCTCATTCCTCTGCCTTTTCCCACTCTCTGAGTGCATTAAGACTGCTTTTTGGCACGCTGGACCCTTCCTGTATTCTCCTCAGTAATTTATTGATTGTTACTCACCCAAGATGTTTTTTTCACTTATCTCCCATTATTATTGAGCACACTTCTTCATGTAGTTAAATATTGCTTTCTTGACTATAGTTTTCCCCTATCCCAGTTTCCTGTATTCCTTGTTCCATATACCGCCTCCGGGCGAACTCGTTCTGTCTAAATGTAAACCGATGTATTTGTATGTCATACAGGAACACCGGTATATAAAAATTAAAAATAAATAAATAGCAATAATGGCAGACATTAAGAAGGTTTTTCTATAGATACACTTAACAGAGAAGGATCCAGATGCAACAAGATCTGTGTTGATTTGTAGATCCCCAGATCCAAACAAAGAGATAATGTTGTGTGTTATGGGAATGATTAGGAGCCTTACCTAGTCCATTTCTTTTAGCAACAATTATCAAGCTTCATTTGAAAACATATGGCAAGATCTTTTCTAAAAACTGCTCAAATCCTAAATGAATGTCTTTATGTGGATGAATCTATGACTTGCCTGACATGGAAAAAAGGACCAGCCAAATTTATATTTGAGCTGAAAACACTTTTAGAGTTCATGAAATGTCTGAGGAATACTAAGTATAATGTACTTCAGACATCAGCGAGAATTTTCAATGCAATAGGTTCCTCTCGCCTATCATTGTCAGAGCAAAATGTCTTTTTCAAGAGAATGGAGAGAAAGAGAAGATCCTCAAGCACTTAGGGCTGCAATCTGTGACCAAGAAAATATGACAGGATATAGAAATAGTCCTAATTGTAAAGGGCGCCAACAGCTATGTTGTCTATACATATTACATCCTATAAACTCTAGGAGACAGCTCTTTTTGGAACACTGCAAGTACTATGGAGAGCATGAGCAATCAATTTAAGAGACTGAGATTGGAATGAGGTTCAGTCCTATGCAAAATAAACTCATTTGGAGACCCTGTCCCTATGTAGGTTATAATATTAGCTTTCTCAAGTACATAACAATGCACATAGATTTGACATCTTATATATTTTCATTAACACGCTGATTAAATAAATCAATGCTTTAAAATAAGCAGGCAAATTAAAACAATTAACTCATCTGGATACATCCATAGTTCTATTTAATCTTTCAAAACAGAAACAGTCACATCTATTATTTTCTTCAGTAGCATTGATTATAGTAATGCCCTAATTCCCTATCAAATTAAGGAATGTCTACCTGCTCTGATTATTAAGGTTCTCCATTTGTTTTATGTTAGTTCTTTACATTGGCAGTGGGTAGCTTTTTTCTGTGGGTTACCCTATAATGCTCTGAAGCACCTTTAACATGAAATGAGAATTGATTATGTGACCTTTGATGGCATTATAAGGTCAAACACCACCTCATTCCTTGATCAGAAAGTAAACCAACTGTATGTTTTAATTGGCAGATAGCTACATATTTCTAGTCAATATCATAGCTGGTATTAACCTAGTCTTGAGGACTTTCCAAAGAAGTAGACTATGATGACAGATAAAGAGAACCATGCCCCTTCTTGTTTGCCCACTGCCCTCTCCTGCCGCATGAACACCAAGGTTCAAGTTTCCCAGTAACATATCGCAAACAAGACTAGCTATGTTTTTATGATGCAAATTTTAATCGCTATTAACAGTGATTTGAAAACCTCCTTGACTAGCAGTAACAGTTTCACAAGAGAAACAAGAAGCTGGCACACTAAAACATTCTCTCTCAGACCACAGAAATAGCCAATAGGAAGGCTTCTTACTGACTTCCAACAACAAATCAGAAACCGCTTCACGGAGCACAAAGAATGGACAAAGGAGACAAGACAAGTCCCTGGGGTCTTTCTGTAAGACAGTCTACTCTCCCTCCTCTCAGCAAGGGCTTGATGGCTCCTCTGTTTTGTTTTCTTTTCCTAGTTTTACCATTGACTATGGAACTCTCCTTCAATCCCTCTCTTCATTAGCTAAGAGTTGGTCCCTGAAGTCATGCTTCAGGGATCTTTTTTTATTTTTTAATGTTTTGCTGGCTTGATGCTGCCCTTGGAACCAGCAAGGTTTGGCTTCTGTCATCTTATCTGATGGCTGTTACAGGTTATTTTAAATTGTTTTGACGTTTTACTGCTACAGGCATTCTCCTACCCCAGCCTGAAAAGGTCAGCTCCTGCAGTCCTGCCCCAGGGCGCTTTTTTTTTTTTTTGCTATTGTTTTGTTGACTTGCTGGTGTACAAGGAACCTCCTCTCACCTGAAAATGTTCAGCTCCTCGGGTACGATCAAAGAGCAATGTGTTTTTAATGTTTTACTGGCTTGCAATTGCCTGTGGAACCCTGCCCGCCTCCCCCCCCCCCCAACTCCCCCCCACCTTCTCCATCCTGGTGAAGTTTGTAGCTACCAGTCTCCTCCGTACCCTTACATTTGTGAAAAGGGATAACATTTGTCCAACTCCAGTTCTTTTGAACCAGTTCTGTCTCCCACAAATGATTGAACTGAACTGTGGGTAAAGCAGTAAAAACCTACAAAAGCTCTCTAAGGGCCCGCTTTACTAAACCTTTTCTCCTGTTCTGGGTCTATGGGGGGTGAAAAACCTTATTGAATCAGGCCCTTAATTCCATGGGGGTAATTTTTCAAAAGGATTTACGTGCTTAAAACTGGGTTTTACACACAAAAAGTGGGCTTTGGAAAATTGCTACAATATATGCTATTCAATTGTCAATAGGTTTTATATGCATAAGTGCAATTTAAGCATGTAAACGGCCTTTTGAATATTGCCAAGATTTATGCTAGTTTTATGAGCATTACCAACAAATCCTAGTTCATCTAATTAACAGCAAAAATGCCCTCACTGTAATACAGCAAGCAAAATGGAATAGTTATAAATGTCCTAAGCTTTGTATTGTAAACATTTGTCCAGTACTTGTAAGCAACATAAAAATGAGACCTACCAAGTGCTTGATAGTAACCACATATTGCTAGAAAACTACAAACTCCAACCTCTTGTTATCATAAGCAAATCTCAAATTACTTGTGAAGGGCAGCCAGTGAAGTTAATATTCAATTTCTGACACTGCCAAACCTGCTCTTCACACTGTTGCTCAAGGTCTATCTACTTTTTTGTTTGTTTTTTACTTTTTAATTATCATTTTTAAAAATCTTACAAAGATTAACTTTGCGCAGAAACAGTGAAGAGACTAGAAGTATTCAGAAATAAACAAATCATCAAAAAATAATTCAAAGAGAAAATTCTCTTCAAAGTAAACCCTTCCAACCATGGGTGGTGGGGAGGAGGAAAAAAAAAGAGAATAATAATACAGGAAACACCAAAGAAATAGAAAAAGGCCATTAACATGAAAAAAAAAAACAATCCAAAACCTTACCAGTCGACTCTTAATCAGTTAAGAATAAAGATGGAGCAGCCAGCGTTCTCCTTTCCAGAAAACTTTTCAATTGCTCAGGAGCAAAAAAGATATAACATGCCGATCTAATTTCGACAATACAAAAGGAGGATCCTAAAGCCTGCACCTCCTGACGCATGGCCAGGAAGCCTCTCCTTTTTTCCTGAGTGGACCTAGCCAGGTCAGGATAGATCCTAACTAGCTGACCCAGGAAATTAACATTTTAATTACGAAAATAAACTTTCATAACCAAACTTAGGTCTGATTCAATAAAAAAGGAAACTAATAACACCCCCCCCCCCCCCTCTCAATAATCTCTTGTGAAGAAGATTCCAAAAAAGGAGTCCAATCAGCAATTTCAGGAGAGATTTGAGAGGCAGCTTGAGCAGCTGCAGATCTAAATGGAAGAAAGTACAGTTTATTAATCGGTGGAATTTTCTCTTGTGGGAGATGTAAAACTTCCATAAAGTATTTTCTCAGTTACTTGAGGTAATTCACCCATAATTTTTGGAAAATTAGTGAGAGGTTTAAACTGTTGTGAATCCCGCGAGCGGTCTCACTCACCTCATGGCGTGGACCTGTCTTCTTGGGCAGCCTCTCCCCCTCCCATTGCCGCTCCTGCCCTGATGCGTCCTTGAGTTGCCACCAGTCTTCACGGACGGAGGTGCTGCTCAGCTCCTAACGCTGCTATCTCCTGCTTCTAAGCGGCTAGGAGTGCCGCTGATGCTGCCACTAATGTACTAATGCCAACATGCTGCTTCTGCTGTGTTCTCCTAGGCACATGCGCGCACCCCTCTTAAAAATGTAAAAGGCCCATGTCAGGAAAAGCTCCGCGGCCTTTCCCGATGACGTCAGCCTGCTTGCCCTAGGAGTTGCTTCATTCCTGGAGTTCCTTTACCACCTCTTCACTCCAGGAGACTTTGGAGTTCCAGTTCTTCGCTCTTTCATAGTCTTCGTGTTCCTGTTCTTTGTTGGAATTCCTCTTTGTTCCATGTTCCTGGTCTCTAGATAGTCCTTGAGGCTTCTGTTCCTGATGTCAAGTTCCTGATTTTCCATTCCTCATCTCTAAGCTTCATCTTCCTGGTTTTCTCTCTCGTCCCCTCCTCCAGGCGTGCCAGCGACATGGTCCGTGATTGGCCCACAGTGGGTTGTGTAGGGCGTCTCGTGGCACAAGGCCTGCCTGCTTCGCTGGTCAAGTCTCCGGAAGTCCCTTAATTTTATTTATTTATTTATTTATTTATTTAAAATTTTTAAATACCGACATTCATCAATGATATCACATCGGTTCACAGTGTAACGCAAACAGACGCCTGGGGTAGCGCTTTACATCGAACAATTATAACATGTTAACAAGAGAGTAATTGAGGGGGGGGGGGGAGATATAAGGGGGAGTATAGCACTAAATGTTATAAACAAGATTTGCAAATATATACATTATGCTAGGGTCCCGTCCCTGGTTCTGAGTTCCTGAATCCTGTTCCTGGTCCTTGGAGTTCCTTGCCCAGCTTCCGTCCATGTCCTAGCCTCAAATCCAGAGTCTGCTTCCCCTTCGGTATGGTACGCGACCAGCCCACGGGCTGTGTAGGGCACTCTGCAGGGCAGGGCTCTATCTGCACCTGAATCTTGAATCCTGAATTTTGAACCCGAGTTTGAATCTTAACCTGAATCCTGATCTGAGTCTGAATCTAATCTTGAACCTGAATCTGTAGCTGAGTCATTGTCTAGTTCCTTGTTTCCAGTGCCTTTGTCTAAGTGCCTTTGATAAGATCTTGTCCCCAGAATCAACCTCTGTCCTCGACCTCTGTCTTTCCTGACACGTCGTTCCAAAGTGGCATGTCCGAAACCACTTTCGAGTGGCTGGAGGGCTATTACAGAGACCATCATTGTGTTGTTGGGCCTCATTCTTAGTGCGTGCAGGTTCAGCACCAAGTCCAAGCTACATTGCAAGTCCAGCCCATACCTGAATACACGTGCCTCCCACAGTGTGTATCTTGGAGCCTCACCTTGCAGTTATACCATGGTCCAAGGGCTCACTTTCTCTCGAGAAAGCGATTGCATTCCGCACTTGCAACATAAATATCTAAGACAATTCTCCACAAGTTCAAGCCTCTGACAAAGAGAACCCTGTTCCTGCATTATAGTGGTATTCACAGATTCCAGCCTTTTAACTGCAATATCAAGTGTTTCAATCTGCCCGGCCTATTGAGATAATGCTCTCTGATGTTCCCGAACTAAATTATTAATTTTAGAGGAAAGAGTATCAACTCAATGAATACAATCCGAAAAAAAGAAGTGAAAGGCTGGCGACTAAGTACCATAACGCAAGTCACTTCAGCCAGCTTAGATGGAAGAAAGAAGCAGTTCTCTGCAGAGGATTCATCCAAGGCAGAGGAACCAACAGCATACCGCTCTGAATCGCCCAGTTGCTGCTCTGATGGTGAATGAGGGGTTAAAAAACTCTCCCTCCTGCAGACCTGGAATGTCAAGCTGGGATCTGCGGCTGTCTTCTCCCTCTAGTGAGGAAACCACACTGGTCGCACTTTCCGTCAAGGCTCTGTAGATGATATCATCTCCCAGCATCCTGACCGCATTCAGTCGGAGGAAGGCAGCTGTCGAGCGGACTTAAAGATGCCTCATCCCTGGTGGCGACAGGTTCTCCTCCATCCATGCAACAATGGGGCTCAGCTGGAGAACACACACTCAACGACTGTAAGCTGCCTGGTGGAGGAGGAGGCTCAGAAAGGTAAACACAGACTCATCCTTTCCTCTTGGGAGCCATGGAGAAAAATGAAAATGAAACAGACAGCAGGGAATGTGTGTCTGTTCATACGGCCATCTTCAAGGCCTATCTAAAATCATCTAAAACATAAGAACATAAGAACTTGCCATGCTGGGTCAGACCAAGGGTCCATCAAGCCCAGCATCCTGTTTCCAAAAGAGGCCAAACCAGGCCACAAGAACCTGGCAATTACCCAAAGGAATTACCCAAGGAAAGCAGTGCTCTGTAACCTTGGCTCAGGGTCCTCAAGGGCCAAAATCCAGTAGGGTTTTCAGGATATTCCTTATGTGTATGCATGAGAGATATTTGCATGTCCACTGCTTTGACTGTGTGCAGATCTCTTTCATTCATATTGAGTAGGAATATCCTGAAAACCCAAGTGAACTGCAGCCCTTGAGGGCCCCTTCCTTCCCCCAACCCTCAACCCTATCCTAGCTGGCTACATAGGAATATGGATGCTCCTGAGAGGAAGAGGCAGAGGAATTTACCACATCCCTTTTCAGGTCACTACCACTGGAAGGAAATGCTCACTACAGCGTTTATAATATATTACAAAAGTACAAGTTTCATTCACGAGTGACTTGAAGCCTTCCCAGCCCATGAAAGAAGGGCTACACAAGAGTGAATATGGAAAGTAAGAGGGCCCAAAAAAGGGGATGGAAAACAGTGCAAGGCAATGAATGGGGAGACATTTAAGGACTACACGGAAGGTGGATGTAATTTCTGCCATTCACATACAGCAAACAGACACTCAGTTTGGGTTAAGTGTTGATCAGCTGCCACTCCCGAGCTTCTAGCCCTAAGAGCAGATAGAATCCTTGAATGCAGAAATAAAGTGAGCCTTACCACCTATAACATTTGGAAGCACAAGGCAATGCGTTAATTTCTTGCTAATTTTATCGTATGCAGAGTAATTGCACCAGATTGTCAAATTTGATATCCTTTGGTTCAGAGTACCTAACATTACTTTGAATCTAAACAAACTCAATAACAAGTAAAGTAATTAATCAGCTTTGTTCATTTCCCTTTTTAATAGTTATCAAAATAATTACCTTGTTTAGCGCTGCCAAATCAAAACATCAGTAATCAGAAAAATAAGGGTTTATTTGGGCTCTACGCCATCTACAGACAGCATGTTGACTGCCAATGGGAACTTATTGTAAAAGCTTTCAAGTACATTGGCCACATAAATAAGTGGGATTTATTTCAATAGTAGCTAATGTGTGGTTTCAGCCCTTACCTTTCTACTATATATTCTTGCCAATTAATGCACTATTGGAAAATTTTATTTGCACTAATAGTCTTTCAGATTGTGATGCCCCTGTAGGCTGATGAACACTGGCTCATGAAATTTATGTAATGCAAAAACTTCCTGAACAGGTCAAGATTAAAAAAAACAAACACTTTTTTTTATAACATCTTCAGTGCTATTTTTTTGTTTTCTCTTTTTTATTTTACTTTTGAGACATTGATAATTGTTTTGCAAATTCCAAAAAGTGTATTCAGTGGTGGTGGTGGTGGTGGGGATGCATTCTTTGCTCTTTCCTTAGGTTTAGTGTTTCTGAATGATCTTGTGAAAATTACTTTTTCCTGATTGCAAAAGAAACACAAAGAAGATGCTGCTGTGAACATTCCAAACAATGCACTATGTCCTGAACTAATTTAGGATCTAATTCCCCTTAGAAGTAGCAGCAAACAGAGTCAGCCCTTCCAGCAAAAGCTTTCCTTACTCGTTGGGTTACTATAATGAGTTCAGACCCAAAGGAAAAAGGTAATAAAAGCCTTCTCAAATCTAGAGGTTGTAGAATGAAACTTTTGCCTTTTCTTAATTTTATAGCTATTCCTCATTGACCCACATCAGCATCTTCCAAAGATCTCAGCTCATTTTTTTTTTCTGTAATGAACCTGGAGGCTAAAAATAGTTCTGGCTGGACTTCAAGTGCCTGGTAAGCTTCTTTCCTTGTTTAATAAAGATAAATGTTAATAAAGCATTCCACCACCTCTGCAGTCTACTATATAAATGTATTTAAAGGCAGTGTGTATGCAGGGCCGGCGGAAGCCATAGGCGGTGGCCTAGGGCGCTGGAAGTGGGAGGGACGGCAGAGTAGCCGGTAAGGGAGGCAGTTTTGAAAGGACGGATGAGATGAGAAGTGGCATGGTTGAGGCACGGAGCTGGAGGCGTTTTCCATTTTTTGGGTATGTATTTCTTTGTCGTGTGCGATTTGAGAGAAAGAGAGAGAGAGAGAGAGAGAGAGAGAGAGATCATGTGACATTACCACCCAGGGCAGCTGAACATCCTTCCAGCAGCACTGTGTCAAATCCTCCAGGGCAGATAGTAGATAGTAAATGCCGTCTACCATGCTATTTGTCTGGAATCTTTTGCAGGTAATTCCTCCCACATTAAATACATAAGCAATTGCCTAAAACAGTGGTTCCTAACCTGGCGTCTGTGGACCCCTAGGGGGTCATGAGACCATCACAGAGAGTCTGCCAGAAAGAAGTCAACCAAAGTGCAACTGCTGACAAACAAAGCAGGCTAACCTCACCTCTGAGGAGCTCTGCTGTAATCCCCCTGCCTGCTCCTATGCCGATGAGAGGGAGAACACAGCTTCAGGAACCCAAACTGGCACAGAGAGGAGGCGGGGAAGAGTGTGGCTGATTGCCACCATGAAGTTGCGCCGAGAGGAGGGGGAACCATGCTGCCACCAGTACCTTCCAACAGCCGCTGCTCCACATGACTGGCGGCAGCAACAGCAAGCAGGATGATGACCCTGAGGAGCATTTCTGGCCACTGCTGCGTGTGCTCTGGCTCTCCTACTGGCCCGACAGTGAGGGGAAAAAGCTGCACTGATGGGACAGTATCGCCATGGTAGGGGTCAGAGGGCCATAGTGGGATCAACACTCAGAAAAGGGTGGAGAAGAGGTCACAGGGAAGAGAAGGCAAGAAGGAAAGTATAGGAGTAAAAATACTTGGAAGGGGCATTAAGAGAGAGGAGGGCATAAGGAAGTGCTATAAACTGTTTGGCACCATGGGTGCAGTGGCGTAGGGTGACTGCTGACGTTGGTGGTCATCAGAACATTTGCTGCTGCCATGTGGCCAACCCTCTCAGCTGCCTCTCCAGCTTGACATCATCAATAGAGGCCAAGCCCAATGACATTGAGCCGGCCTTTGATGATGATGTCAGGCTGCGAGAGGGTTCAGAGTGTTGGCAGCCCAGAGCAGGAGCAGTGCTTTACTTTATCAGTAACTGGTGCTGGCAGTCACGAACCCCTTATGGCAAGCTGCTGCCTGAGGTGAGGGATGAGGTACCCCCCACCGCCTCTTCTAAGCTACCCAAAAGGGACAGACTCTCCAAGAGACAGGCCAGCATCAATTCATCATACAAAAAAAAAATATATATTCAAATTCTGGTGTCGCGTTGCTAACAGCCACACAAACACCTTTCACTGCTAAAACCTTTTTGAAGTAACAGAAAACACTTCAAAAAAGACATTCAGAGCCTAAATAGAAAACCTGCCAACCCATAAAAAAAAAACTCCCAGGCAGCACGGCAAATATTTCTGTAGGCCCTAGAACACCAATACACTTTCTACTGGAAAAATAGAAATGCCAAACAGCAGAATCCTTCACCTCAACCTTATACACACACACACACAAAAAAAACACAAAATGCCCCTACCTATTACAAAATAAGGGACCACAAATTAAAAACAGAAAAATGTAGCCAAAATCTGAAATGGAAACCCCCAAGAAGCCCAACTCTGCATGTAGTGCAACACCAGAGAAAAAGAAACAGAAATGCATTTCTTCCTGAACTGAGCTTTATACACTTCCGGTATGCTGAGACACCGTCTTGTGCATTTGTGCTGTTCTGAACTGTAAATTTAAACAAGATTCCTGCGGTGGACAAATACAGTAGACTTCCTGTTTGCTGAGATGTTAATCCATTTACAGACTGCGCGCTGAGCTATTGTGCCTAAGCTAATGTAGCTGCACTACTAGTTACTATGAAGGAATTAACATTATTTGAATGGTTATCTTCTTTTTCATGTTGCTCTTATATATATATATATATATATATATATATATATATATATATATATATATATATCCCCTGAAGCAGCCCACGTTGTATGGGCGAAACTCGGTCCGAGTCAGGAACTGGTTTTTATCTTTAAAGTATTTCCTGACACCGATCTAATTCTGTTCTGGTTGCATTGCTGCTATGTTGGATCAGCTTCCGTGTTGTTTTCTGGGACCATCCCTCCTTTGTTGTCTGGGCATTTTATTTTTTATTGAGTTGGTGCTGCTCTCTCTCTTCAGTCTTCTCCATTCCACATTCCATTTCTTCTCTCCTCTTTCCCTACATCTGTCTCAGACATCGATCCCTCTTTGATCTTTTTCTCAATTTATCTCTTCTTTTCCTTTCTATCCATTCATAATTAAATTTCACCCTCTTCTCCTCTCTCTAACCTTCCAGTTCTCAGGCTCCCTCTTTTCACCGCTCAACTATCTACCAGTTTTCCATCTCCCAAGCCCCCTCTAGTTCTCCCATTCCCAGTCTCTCATTCCTTTTCCAGGATCCTATCCCCCCTTGTCTTTCACCCATTCTCTAGTTCCCCATTCCCATCACCCTCTGTACTCATCCTATCCTCATCTACCTTCCTGTGCTCTCATCCCCTCACCAGCCCCTGCTCCTTTCCTGGCCTCTAGCTCATTCTTCTGTTTCTTACCCCCTACCGGCGACCTCTTTCACCACCTTCCCAGACCCACTATCTATCATCCCCTTCACAGACCCATTCCCCTTTGCACACACCCCTCCACAGCCCCTCAAGTCTTTTCCACTGACTTTCACCTTCTCTCCAGTCCTCCAGGCCATTCACACTACCTCTCAATCCTTCCACACCCTTCAGTCCTTTTCTATTACCACCCATGTGACACGCTCACTCATACTCCCCCCAGCCAATCTAACACCCCCACTAGCAACCACCCAACTGCTAGATCCCCGTTGCCCCACTAAGTCCCAGCTCTAAACCATTCACAAGTCCATGCTCTGCCCTCCAACTCTGTCAGAGTTCCAGCTCTTAAAGCTGCCCCCAATACACAAATCTGTGCTCTCTCCATGTCCCTGTTCTCTACCCCAATACTGCTCTCCCTGAGTCCCCAAATCCCATTCTTCCCATGAGCTCATCCAGGCCACAAATCTCATTCTTCCTATGCTCTCACCCCATCCTCACAGTCCCCTCAGTACCTGCCTCCCATTCTTCTCCTTGCATTGCCCCCCCCAGTCCTTGATTCTCATTCTTCTTCTGTTGCCCCACCCCCTTCTCACCTTCCCCTGATGTCCTCCTCAGTCCTATTCATCCCTTACATAGTCCCTTTTCTCCATCTGCACCAACCAGTACCTCTAGCTTGAACATGGGTGCCTCCTCCTTCTTGTGGCCCCACAATGAAACACTTCCTGTTTGAATTGCAAGGATCTGTATCTACAGAGCCCTGCATGGTTCAATCATCCACTGTTAGAAATGCCCAGGGCCACACAGTTCTAACAGCAGATGTTTGAACCTTGCGGGCCTCCATAGATACAGAGCCTCGCAGTTGAAGCAGGAGATTTAGCCTGCAAGAGGGAGGAGGCACCCGATTTTGAGCTGAAGGTCAACAGCATCGAGGTGCCTTTTGGGGAAAGAGATGAATGAATTTGGGGGAGCACAGAGGAAACCAGGAGGCAGGGATTAGTGCGTGATTGTGTGGAAAGGGAACAGCCTGTAAAGTTGGTGATGCATGGCACACTGTGCACTATGGATGCTACGCCCCTGCATGGGTGCCTTAAACATGCTACTGCATGCAACCTGCTTTACTGCGACATTTGTATCTATGTAAGTGCTTTCAATACACTGCTAAAACTTATTGTTGTGCTGATATATTGTTATGACTTGGAAGGTGGACCCTTGGTCCGGCGATGAACATAAGTCCCACCGTCGGAAGGCGAGGCTAATCCCGAGGATCACAGGAGGTGATAGATGGAAATCTGGATGCAGGCGCCTCCTGCAGGTCGTGTAGTCCAGATAGCTGGCGCCTCCAGCAGGTCGTGGGATCTGTAGCTGGCGCCTCCAGCAGGTCGAGGAATCGTTAAGCACAGTTCAGAGATCAATGCCAAGGGAGCGTCCGCAGCCAGTCCAGAGGTCCAGAACCAAAGAATATTCCGCAGCCGGTCCAGGGGTCAAGAGCCAGAATACTCCACAGCCAGTCCAGGGGTCGAGAGCCAGAGAAGGAAAAGCAGCCAGTCCAGGAATCAGGCACGAAGGGTCAAAAAGCAGGAACAAACCACGAGAGCCAAGAAGCCAAGGCAAGGTCTGAAGGCTCAGACCTTGCCTTAAATAGTTTCCCGAAGATGGAGCCTACAGGAAGGAACTCAACCTACTTCTTGTAGAGGCTCCTTTAAATCCTGGTTACTGCCACCCGCGCGGCCCTAGGGAACTTCAGGGGGCGGGGCTAGCCATGCGGAGAGGACGCCGCGGCCATGTTGGAGGCGGCAGCCACTGCTGCGGAAAAGACCCGCTGACGCCGGCCTCAGTGTTGGCGGTTGGCCCCACCGCTCCGGTGAGTGACCGGCCCTGGTTGCGGTTTGCCGCTGCCAGCGGCCATAACATATATTTCTATTCTTAACTAATTAGTCCTGTGCTGATTTAATGAGATGTTATATTCTTAGACCTGTTGTACAAGGTTAGTCCTGTTCATTTTTTTTTCTTTATTTATATATTGAGCTAGTTTAGTACTATCTTTGATGGATATCAGGTTTAGACCTTACTGAAGTCTCCTTGGAAGACTTTATGTATTTATTTAGTCACTGGCCAGATTGCAAAGTTGGTCGAATAAACTTGTCCAGCTAACTTTGGAGTGATATTCAATGGTGAAGACACACCATGGAATATAGCCGGCTATCTTAAAGATAGCTGGATAAATGTATCCGGCTAACCTTAGGACTATTCCACAGCATAACCAGAGTTAGCAGGATAACTTTTCTGCCTAACCTAATTCCATCCAGAGATGCCTAAGGGTTATCCAGCTAAATTTTAGGAAGATAATGAGCTTTCTGGCTAAATTTTAGCCAAACAAATGCTCAAAATATTCACCAATCATCTGGATAACTCATAAATTCTTTGGCTAATTGCCTTTGATTATGGACATTCTGCTGGCCACAACTGTTAAGTCTCCTTCAGATTGTATGTTAAATATATGGTACCCCACCTTGGGTGAATCTTTTATTCAAAAAGGTTGGCAATAAATCCAAATAAATAAAAGAACACATGGGTTAGGGTGGTGGGTGGGGGAAGGAGGGAGAAGACCAGGGAAGGAGCTGCAAGGAGAAGAGAACAGGGGGTAGGGGGGCATTCAGGAATTGGTCATGGGAGAGGGAAAGGGGGAAGACACTTGAGAAGGGGGGCTGGGTGTAGGGGGAAGGAGAGTTGCAGCACTCAAAAAGGGCCCATAGAGGAAAGGCAAGAGGGAGAAAGGAGTGCAAGAGCAGAAGCATCCAGGAAGGGGCCTTGAGGGGGAGGACCGGGGAACGGGACACAGGAGGGAGAGAATAGAAGTGAAGGTTTTAGGGAAGAGGCCATCGTTTGAGGAAAGCAGGGCAGGAGGAAAGGCACATTGGGAGGGGGAGAGGGCAGGATAGTGAGCACTCAGAAAGGTTTCACATGAGTAAGACAGAAGGGACAGAACCAGCAAAGGGGATGTAGGGAGGAAGGAGCAGGAGAGAGAGCACTCAGGAAGATTATATAGATGGTGGGAAGCAGGGCAGGAGGGAAGGCACTTGGGAAGGAGCTATGGTGGAGGTGAAGAACAGAACTCAGAAACGGCCTATAAAGTGCTTTTCAATATATTTATAAATGATCTGGAAAGGAATACGACTAGAGGCTATCAAATTTGCGGATGATACAAAATTGTTCAGAGTAGTTAAATCACAAGCAGATTGTGATAAATTGCAGGAAGACTGGAAGATTGGGCATCCAAATGGCAGATGAAATTTAATGTGGACAAGTGCAAAGTGATGCATATAGGGAAAAATAACCCTTGCTGTAGTTACACAATGTTAGGTTCCATATTAGGTG
Source organism: Rhinatrema bivittatum (assembly GCF_901001135.1). Classification (NCBI taxonomy): domain Eukaryota; kingdom Metazoa; phylum Chordata; class Amphibia; order Gymnophiona; family Rhinatrematidae; genus Rhinatrema; species Rhinatrema bivittatum. The sequence continues at coordinate 49,531,405 of NC_042619.1, read as the reverse complement.
CTACCACCCAAGAAAGAGATCTAGGCGTCATAGTGGATAACACATTGAAATCGTCGGCCCAGTGTGCTGCAGCAGTCAAAAAAGCAAACAGAATGTTAGGAATTATTAGGAAGGGAATGGTTAATAGAACGGAAAATGTCATAATGCCTCTGTATCGCTCCATGGTGAGACCGCACCTTGAATACTGTGTACACTTCAGGTCGCCGCATCTCAAAAAAGATATAATTGCGATGGAGAAGGTACAGAGAAGGGCGACCAAAATGATAAAGGGGATGGAACAGCTTCCCTATGAGGAAAGTCTAAAGAGATTAAGGCTGTTCAGCTTGGAGAAGAGACGGCTGAGGGGGGATATGATAGAGGTGTTTAAAATTATTAGAGGTCTAGAACGGGTAAATTTGAATTGGTTATTTACTCTTTCAGATAATAGAAGGACTAGGGGGCACTCCATGAAGTTAGCAAGTAGCACTTTTAAAACTAATCAGAGAAAATTCTTTTTCACTCAACGCACAATTAAGCTCTGGAATTTGTTGTCAGAGGATGTGGTTAGTGCAGTTAGTATAGCTGGGTTTAAAAAAGTTTTGGATAAGTTCATGGAGGAGAAGTCCATTAACTACTATTAATCAAGTTGTCTTAGATAATAGCCACTGCTATTACTAGCATCAGTAGCATGGGATCTACTTAGTGTTTTGGTACTTGCCAGGTACTTGTAGCCTGGCTTGGCCACTGTTGGAAACAGGATGCTGGGGTTGACGGACCCTTGGTTTGACCCAGTATGGCAATCTTATGTTCTTATGAGGGAGAGCGCAGTTTATAACTGAAACCATTCCTTACTTAATATTACGTTTTATACATTAAAAATGATTCTGGAGTGCATATTATTGTTTTTATATTCGTTTTCCATACAGTATTTAATATCATGTATAAATTAAAAAGATCCAGTAGGGGCAACAAATAACTCGAGGTGAGGTTCTGATGGTGGCCTAGGTTTTAGGGAGCAGTTTCACATGCACAGTCAGAGGTACGAACAGCACAGTAGACATCAGTGAAGATTTTATGTGATTCAGAGCAATGACAGGTATATAAAGATGAGATTTGTACAATGTACTCTCGACCTAGCTTCATGCACTCTCTACCTAGCTGCTAACAAGCTAAGTCGAGAGTACAATGTAAAAATCTCATCTTTGTGTACCTTGTGTCACTCCGAATCACATACAATCTTCTCTGATGTCTACTGTGCTGTTTGTACCTCTGACTATGCATGTATAACTGGCTCCCAAAACCTAGGCCACCACCAAAAATCTCACCCCGAGTTACTGGTTGCCCCATCAACAGTGGTTTAAAATGCTGACTAATATGTGTGCCTCCCCGAAGGCTCTCTCTCTCTCTCTTTCCTCCCCTCCCCTCTCCCTCTCAAAAAGAATTAGAGATTTTTAGCGCAAATCCTGTTTCAAGTATATCATACAGCATAAGCTAGGCAAAAAGGTATAGTTATTTTCAACATTAAAACCCGTAATAATGTGCATTATGGTATCGCATGCAATGCTAAGCACCCCTCATTTTAATTAACTCTGCCAAACTTCTCCCATTAGCATTAATTATCGCAGGGGTCTGGGCCCTAATGCGATTTGGTGAATGACACCCCCCCACCCCCAAGACAGCCAGCTATATTCAGTAGTGTGGCTGCACTATTCAATATGCATCCAAAGTTAGTTGGTTAGTTTATCTGGCTAACCTTGCTACCCAGATTGTGTCTGAATATAGATCTCATTAATTTTTTGTGAAAAATAAGTGTTATCTATGACACTTGTTTAATGTTGCTCCTCATACATTTTCACTTTCTCTTGTCTAATATTTCTCATATGTATTTCTTTTTCTCTAAATTAACTGGCAAATTTGTGACCCACATTGATTCTGTTGTCACAGGACAGCCTCCCTGAGTCAGCTCTTTATGGAAGGAACTCGGTGTCTCTCTTATTCCCAAAGACGAGGCAGGCTGCTCACATAAATGTGACTTTTTAAAGCCCAACGCACAATGAAATTAGGGGATGTGCAAATATGTTGGGTTGGTGCATGGTGAGCGGATTTTAAAATCTGTCCGAATACATGCGAAAATGCCGCTTCGTGCACAAATCAAATGTTTTCAAAAAGGGGCGGGGTGTGGGCGTAGTCTGGGTATTCCTGGATTTAAACTTGACATTAGCACGTAAATACTTATACGCCCTGGCACGCCCCCAGAGGCCCCCGCTACATAACTTTTTTTTTTGTTTTATTACTTACACGTTATTCGTAGCACAAGTAATCTAGGCAGATCAGCGGGTTTTAAGGATCGGGTCTAACGGGAGGAGAGGAACGCTATTAAACTAGTGGGGTTTGGAAGTCTTATCCCTTAACTGAGCAAACTGGGAACGAAGTGGGAAAATGGCCAATGGCATAGGCACGCATGGCATTTATAAAATCCCTTCACTTACACAGTAGACGTGGCATTTGCATATACAGGTGCACGTCCACTTAAAATTGAGTGCATGTGTGCATAGTCAAGCTATTTTATAACATACACACATATATACACTCGTGTATAAAATGGTCGCGGCACTGGGTGCGGGCCGACAAATGAGCGCACATGTGTGCCCATGCACCAGTTTAAAAGTTATCATCAGTGCAGTTTTACATGCTTTATTTAATCGCAAGTGCATATTTCACAACTTGCTTTCCATTAGGATCTTTGTCTGCCAGCTACAAGACCCTATGTGTGGCTTAATACAGAAGGGCATTTAAATAGACAATTAAAAGCATGACCCTGGACTAGTCTAGCTTCACACTGAAGTACTCAGCCCCTGCACTTTAACCTATTTCTTGCCAGCTTCCCAACAGCTGAATGCTCCCTGATTAAAATGCAAAATGTGGTATCTGCTTGGCCAACATGATTTACAGGTGGTGTATACAATTTTAATAAATAATAATAATACACTCCCATTGGTGTAGTTCAGCCTTGATCTCCTAGACCCTGTCCAGAAACTCATCCTTCCTGATGTGATAGGCCTTTTTCCTCCACTACCTCACTGTCTCTCCATAACTAGTTTGGCTTTTTACTCTAGATCAGGGGTGGGCAATTAATTTTCCCATGGGGCCGCATGAGAAATTGGGATGGTTTTAGAGGGCCGGACTAATATAATTAACTCAGTTCTCAATAGCCCTACTTATGAAAAGACAGCAGTTTACCACCAATGCATGTCCTCTGAGAAAACACAACAAATAAGACCGATACAAACGCTTACATGCTAGCAAAATATCTCATCTCGGTAACAGACACAGAACCGACCTAACATACTCCCAGGATCTGTAGTAATGCACATAAACTAATCCGCACACAGTTACACCTCTATTATGGAATACACTCAAACAGGAGTAACCCTATCTATGAAAAGGCAACACTACAAATATTAAATCAGGTCCTAAAAACCAATACACCTCTTATTAGGAAAACAGAACTAGCAAGCACTATAGATCCCCACACAGAAATAATTGTAAAACTATACTAATAAGCAGAATAAATGTATCAAAACAGCTATGAACAGAATAACATCCAACAATTAAAAACTCATAAAAACTATTAAACATTCTCCAAACACCAATAAAATATTTCAAAAAAGCAGACATCACACAATTAAAATGGCAGTCAAGAAAAATAAACTTAAAGCCACCTTTACTTACCCCCTCCAGCAGCTCTCCTACTCCCCTTCCCTGCAGGCCGTGGCACACACCAGAAGCAGCAGTAGAAGCTAAGCTCTATACTTATGGTCCTCTTCCTTAGTGCCCATGTCTCTCCCACACACACCATACCAGTCATGCCCCCATGACCAGTTTCTGTCTCTCACACACCAATCATCTCCCAAACAGTCTTTGGCACACACACATCAGTCACCTTCCTGAACAGTTTCTCTCATGCCATACACACACACACAGGCTTCCCACTCCCGTGTTCTACTTACATATATGGTCTTCTCACTCTCAATCACTTTCTCTGTCTCTCTCTCTCTTTCACACACACACACACTCACTCACCAGTCTCTCACTCCCATGCTTGTTCTCTCCACATGCACAGGCTTCTCATTCCCATAATCACTTTCTCTCTCTCACACACACACCAGTCTCTCACTCCTATGTTCTCTTTCAGATATACAGGCTTCTCCCTCCCATGATGTGTCTCACACACACCCAGGTTTCTCACTCCCATGCTCACTCTTCACATGCACAGGCTTCTCATTCCCATAATCACTTTATTTCTCTCTCTCTCTCTCACTCACACACACACACACACACACACACACACCAGTCACCTGATCTCACTCAAGCATACACACACACAGGCTTCCCACTCCCAAGTTCTCTTTCAGATATACAGGCTTCTCCCTCCCATGCTGTGTCTAACACACACCCAAGTTTCTCACTCTCATGCTCACTCTCTTCACATGCACAGGCTTCTCATTCCCATAATCACTTTCTCTCTGTTACACACACACCAGTCTCTCTCATTTCCATGCTCACTCTCCACGTGCACAGGCTTCTCATTCCCTGAATCACATTCTCTCACATTCATACACACCAGTCTTTTTCTCTCACACACACAGTCACCTTACCAAGCAGTCTCTCTCTCTCATGCATGCACACTCACCCAGGTTTCTCACTCCCACAACTCCAGGCTTCCTTCGCTCATGCTTTCCCACATACCCAGACTTCTCACTTTCATGCTTTTTCTCTCTCACACACACACACATCAGTCACCTCCCTGACTAATGTCTCACACTCTCACATACACATCAGTCATCTCCCTGAGCAATCACTTTCATTGTCTCTCACACACACACACACACACATCAGCTATCTGACCAGTCAATCACACACAGGCTGGCTGGCTGGCTGCTTCTCACTCTCTCTTACTCACTTCCTCTCCCCCCCCCCCCCCCCCCCGAGCACAAATGGGAGCTGCAGCAGCCCCCGCAGGCCAAGAAAGAAGAATCCCATCGGCCGTGGGAGGCTGACTCCTTTCTCGATTACCGGCTGCTTCAATTGCTCGGGGACCGACGCTGCAGCCGACGCGGCACAGCTCTTTCTCCTTCCCGCGCACCGCTCCGTGTATCACTTCCTGTTCCGGGTCACGGGAGGGGGGGTGCAGGCGCGGGAAGAAGAAAAGGCCAGACGCGGGTGCCACAGCTTCTAACACCGCTGCCGTTACCACTGGGCTTGAATGTGCTGACAGCCCAGCGGCAACGGCAGCAGGAGAGACCGGGAGCGCGCGCCGCGGACCGGCAAAAAACTCCCACGGCCCGGTCCCGGTCTGCGGACCGGTGGTTGGGGACCCCTGAAAAAAGACCACGAAAGGCGGAACTGTGACATACTGTATTTTTTGCTCCATAAGACGCACCTGACTATAAGACGCACCTAGGATTCAGAGGGGGAAAATAAAAAAAAAAAAATTTGTGCTAATCCGGCTCTGCGTCTGGGCGTCTTATGGAGCAAATTAGGGGAGTGCATAGTTTTTTTTTTTTCCCTCCCCATTTTGTTTTCAGGTCTGGGGAGGACCATTTCGGTCCACTCCCCAGATCAGAAAACTTTTCTTTCTCTGGGAACCCCTCCCCCCCCAAAAAAAAACCCCATCCCAACCCTTTAAATTAACAACCCCCACCCTCCTGACCCCCCCAAGACCTGCCAACTTAATTTACTACAACCCCCCACCCTCCTGACCACCCCAAGACCTGCCGACTTAATTTACTGCAACCCCCCACCCTCCTGACCACCCCAAGACCTGCCGACTTAATTTACTACAACCCCCACCCTCCTGACCCCCCCAAGACCTGCCGACTTAATTTACTACAACCCCCCACCCTCCTGACCCCCCCAAGATGCCAAACATCCCTGGTAGTCCAGATGGGGTCCAGGAGCGGTCCGGGAACGATCTCCTGGGCTTCGGCCGTCGGCTGCCAGTAAACAAAATGGCGCCGACGGCCCTTTGCCCTCACTATGTCACTGAGACCGACCAATAGCAGCGGTCGGTCCCAGTGACATAGTGAGGGCAAAGGACCGTCGGCGCCATTTTGTTTACTGGCAGCCGACGGCCCACGCCCAGGAGATCGTTCCCGGACCCCCGCTGGACCACCAGGGACATTTGGCAGGTCTTGGGGGGGGTCAGGAGGGTGGGGGGTTGTAGTAAATTAAGTCGGCAGGTCTTGGGGGAGTCAGGAGGGTGGGGGGGTTTGTCAGATTTTTTTTTTTTTTTTCCGGACGCTGTAAAAAAAAACCAGTTCATTCTCCGCTCCTTCGCTCCCCGATTGGCCGGCCAATCGGGGAGCGAGGGAGCGAAGAATGAACTGCTGCCTTCCCTCTGCAAGGGAAGGCAGCAGCCTCATTCCCCGTCTGCTCTCAGCAGTGGGCGGGCCGGTCACAGACCGTAGGCGGGCCGGATTCAGCCTGCGGGCCGCCCCTTGCCCAGGTCTGCTCTAGATGAAACTTCCATAATTGGCATCAGGTGACCAATTACCTCTAACTGGGTCCTCAGCTCTGTCTCAGAACTACACCTCCCAGAAGGCTTTTCTGAAATATGATCTTACATCAAGTCAAAGCCTTTGAAGACTATGTTTCCCAGAAGGCTTCTTTTAATCATGAGCTCACTTCCTGTCAAGCTCTCAAGTACACTCTCTCAAGCGCCCCCTAGTCACAGTTAGTTGTAAATTTAGGCTGTCCAGTCTGTCACATATGCCCAATCTCATTCTCTAATTCTCACCAGCCCTCTGATCCTTGCAGCTGGTGCGGAATGCAGTGGACCATCCATAATGCTCAAATAAACCCCCATGTCTTTCTTTCCTTCATCGCCTTTCACAACCATAAGAAACTAATAATATGCCCTTGCTGTATCTGCTTTTCCTTCTATCTGCTTTCATTAACTCCACTGCTCCAACATTCCCTAAACTTTCACCTATTCTCGCTGGTTCTTCTTTGGCTTTTCAAACTTTGTTCATTTTATTTTATTTATTTGTTCCTTCGCTTGTTTTTGCTCTTTGGACACTCAAAAGCACTGTAATTTTGAACATTTTACTGCCTGAGATCCACTGTTGCCTCTTCCTTCTCAAATTTTTTTTAAGCTCATCAGCAGTCAGTGTTTACCTTCTCAATTAACTTTACCTCTTTATATTCTTCTGTCTCACTATATATTCTGACTCTTCTTTCATGGTCCAATTTGTATTCAAAAGCATTGGATGAAAGCACCATATATAAACAAAATAATCTCTGATCAGAATATTCCTAGAATGTCTACTTGCCTTCCATGATGTTAACTGCTTTTAAGTGATGGGCAGAAATGAATATATCACATTCTACAATTAGTATGACAGAAGGTTCAGGGAAAAAGTTAAAAAATCTGGACGTAAAGTGAGAGCGTAATTAAGAAAAGTCTGAAACCTTCTAAACACCATCAGTTTGTTGTTTCATGGACTCTCTCTGGCTTGTACAGCTTGTTTTCTTATAACTAGCTGCTGATAATCCCTCCTACCTCCATCTGTTTATAATGCCCACAGTACATAATTCCTGCTCCAGTGGAGTATTCTCCTCCTCCAGGTCCTTATGCTGAAGCCAACCCAAAAAAAAAAAAATAAAAAGCATAGTTTTTATTCTGAGGTAGGCAGAAACCATCTGTAAGCTTCAAAACCCCAAGATAAAACATGCTATCTTTTCAAAGCGAAAGAGGCATTTATTAAGAATTTAAATGAAAATGGGAAGAAATCTTGGCAAAAGTTCTAACCCAAAAAATAACAAAAACAAATAACACCAAATGAAAATAATTGTTTTCTACCAAATATATTTTTAACAAGTTGGCTGCAATGACTCAAAACCTTGGAGGGGGGGGGGGAGGGGGGATGGGACTGCTATGCGACAACAGGGCTTGGCTGTGCTACCTTAATCCAAAAGGAAAACCGATTGCAAGACCAGTAAAATAGAAATTAGGATCATGAGAAACCAGAACAGCTTTTTCTTTTCTTCGTTTCGCATAGTCTAGCTATATCACCACCATACTGAGAGAGACTGGAGCAGAAAACGCAAGCAGCGGGATCCAGGAGCAGTATGAGAGCTCCAGCAGGGGTTCTGGACTGGCACCCGCAGCACAGCAGCCTCGGGGAAAAAGCGAGCAGTAGGGGTGGGAAAGGGAATGCGTGCCTTTAAGTCATGATGATGTCATGTCTTGTTTTTTTGGGGTTTTTTTGCTTCTACTGAATTATATTAATTTTTGATTATATTAAACTAATTAGGTTCTAGATCTAATTAACCGCAAAGCAAACTCCCTCCACTACCAGGCACAGGTGCACCACAACACCCTGCCAAAAAGACGCTCAGAACCTTTCCAGCAAACCTGATATGCCGTAACAGCACTATCATCCAGGATTCACACAGCAACAACCTTCCTGCAGGGCTTGTGGCTCCTGATAGCTAAAGCCCCTTGCACAACAGGATCCTCCCTACCTGGCTCATCTACTCATCTACTTTCTAGACAGTTTTAACTGATGAATCTCTTATTAGATTTCTCTGTTTGCCACAAGTCCAGCATCTCTTGCACACGTCTCTTGCAGAGCTGGGTTGTTTTCTGAACCAGTCTGTCTTTTTTTCTTTTTATGAATGGGATCAGCACGTCAGAGGGCATTCTGTCAAGCCCGGGTACATTTCCAGCGTACGGTGTTTGCACATAGTCTGAAATGGCAAATTTTCCCTTCGGCCCCTTTCCAGTCATCTCTCTGCAAATGCCACATCTGGGGACTTTTGAGTATTGGCCATGCTGAGATTCAGTGCGGACAGGGGGATGAGGTGCATTCATCAACTTTCTCTCTTCCATTCCCCCCCCCCCCCCCCATACACACACACCCACACACACAAACATTTTCTCTCTAACTTCCCCCATTGTAGGGATGACCACAAGCCCCACACCAGAACATCTCCCTTTCCCTGGCTCCAGGACTTAACCCAGCATGCTCCCCTTCCTTAGCCATATGCATGCCAGGCTTGTGCAGAGAATCTTAATCAGCAGAGAACAGTACTCTGCTTCCTGCTCCTGCTCTTCCATTGTCAGGCAGCCTGCAAGAGAGGGGAGAGGTTAGGTGAAGCATAGGTTGACCTCTACATAGCAAAGATCCACACTGTTCCCAAATCCAGTCACTCCTCTACTGTCCTGCAGGGAAAAGGAGAGGAAAAGGAGAATTTGGAGAACACAGAGCAGAACAAACCAAAGAGCTCCTCTGCTCTCTGATCCAGTCCCTTCTTCCTGTTGTTTTTCTCTATCTGGTCTGCAGGAGCAGCAGCGGCACAGTGCACTTCTGATAGTGGTACCTACGGCCCTGGTCATATTAGCCATAGAGTAGCTTTGGCTCTGCCTATTGGCAGACCATAAAAAATGAGATATCAGTTTACTTCTGTATTACAAAGCTAGCATCTGAGAATTTCAAAACATTTTACCTCTGGGATTAGTGATTAAGAAGCTTCTTGTAAGGAAGGAGGAGGAACCGGCCACCTGGGAGAAACTAAATCACCTCAGTACCCAAGACGGTAGGTCAAGTCTACGCGAATTCATGCCCTACCTGTGCACAGCAAAAAAACACTGTATGGCCGACCCTGGGGACTGTTTCAGCCATTGACAGGGTCCAGGGAATCCTGGACCCCCCCCCCCCCCCCCTTCCATGGATTTCATCCCCTCTAAGATGGCGCTACCATGATCTGGGTGGTCATAGATCATTTCTCTAAAATGGCACACTTCATTCCTCTACTGGGCCATCCATCTGTACCAGAATTGGCCTGCCTCTTTACTCTTCACATCTTCTGTCTGAATGGTTTGTCAAAGCACATCTTGACGGACCATGAATTACAATTTACCGCAAAATACTGACGTTCCCTCATTAAAAAATTTGGAATTACATTATTCACTACAGCATATCACCCACAAGGAAATGGATAAGATGACTTCACCAATAGGACTCTCAAAACCTTCCTCCACTTGTAAGTCAACAAGTGTCAGGTCAACTGGGCTACTCTCTTACCTTGCGCTGAGTTTGTTCACAATATCCATATTAATACAGCCACCAGGTCCTCTCCCTTTTGACTACTGATCACAGTGCCCTCATCAGCGGCCCAACTATTTGCCGAGGAATAACAAGAACAATGGAGACCAACATTCTAATCCAGTAAATCACCTGGACTGGATGGTATACACCCCAGAGTTTTGAAGGAACTAAAAAATGAAATTTCAGACCTAGTAGTAAAAACTTGCAACCTATCATTAAAATCATCCATTGTACCTGAAGACTGGAGGATATTTAAAAAATCTGGGGCGATCCGGGAAACTACAGACCGGTTAGCCTAACTTCGGTGCCAGGAAAAATAGTGGAAAGTCATGGTTTCATGGAACAAAGTCAGCATGGCTTTACCCAAGGCAAGTCTTGCCTCACAAATCTGCTTCACTTTTTTGAAGGAATTAATAAACATGTGGATAAAGGTGAACCGGTAGATGTAGTGTACTTGGATTTTCAGAAGGCGTTTGACAAAGTTCCTCATGAGAGGCTTCTAAGAAAAGTAAAAAGTCATGGGTTAGGTGGTGATGTCCTTTCGTGGATTACAAACTGGCTAAAAGACAGGAAACAGAGAGTAGGCTTAAATGGACAATTTTCTCAGTGGAAGGGAGTGGGCAGTGGAGTGCCTCAGGGATCTGTATTGGGACCCTTACTTTTCAATATATTTATAAATGATCTGGAAAGAAATACGAGTGAGGTAATCAAATTTGCAGATGATACAAAATTATTCAGAGTAGTTAAATCACAAGCAGATTGTGATAAATTGCAGGAAGATCTTGTGAGACTGGAAAATTGGGCATCCAAATGGCAGATGAAATTTAATGTGGATAAGTGCAAGGTGATGCATATAGGGAAAAATAACCCATGCTATAGTCACACAATACTAGGTTCCATATTAGGTGCTACTACCCAAGAAAGAGATCTAGGCGTCATAGTGGATAACACATTGAAATAGTCGGTTCAGTGTGCTGCGGCAGTCAAAAAAGCAAACAGAATGTTGGGAATTATTAGAAAGGGAATGGTGAATAAAACGGAAAATGTCATAATGCCTCTGTATCGCTCCATGGTGAGACTGCACCTTGAATACTGTGTACAATTCTGGTCACCACCTCTCAAAAAAGATATAATTACGATGGAGAAGGTACAGAGAAGGGCGACCAAAATGATAAGGGGAATGGAACAGCTCCCCTATGAGGAAAGACTAAAGAGGTTAGGACTTTTCAGCTTGGAGAAGAGACGGCTAAGGGGGGATATGATAGAGGTGTTTAAAATCATGAGAGGTCTAGATCGGGTAAACGTGAATCTGTTATTTACTCTTTTGGATAATAGAAAGTCTAGGGGGCACTCCATGAAGTTAGCATGTGGCACATTTAAAACTAATCGGAGAAAGTTCTTTTTCCACTCAACGCACATTTAAACTCTGGAATTTGTTGCCAGAGGATGTGGTTAGTGCAGTTAGTATAGCTGTGTTTAAAAAAGGATTGGATAAGTTCTTGGAGGAGAAGTCCATTACCTGCTATTAATTAAATTGACTTAGAAAATAGCCACTGCTATTACTAGCAACGGTAACATGGAATAGACTTAGTTTTTGGGTACTTGCCAGGTTCTTATGGCCTGGATTGGCCACTGTTGGAAACAGGATGCTGGGCTTGATGGACCCTTGATCTGACCCAGTATGACATGTTCTTATGTTCTTAGAAGGCTGCTGACAGGACCAAAAGGACTGCAGATGCCCACAGAAGACCAACCCCTCAATTTAACACCAGAGAGAGTGCAGCTAAGCACTTTACTACTACACCTGCAAATTCCATCTATGCGGCCGTCCCATGCTACATTGGACCCTTCCCTGTACTTTTTCAACTGGGGCCTGTCACATACCAATTAAAACTTCCAGCTACACTAAGGGTACATAATGTATCACTGCTCAAACCATTAGTTCTCTCATGGCCCTTCAAGGATGCTGCTGCTGGCGCCGCCGCTGCCTGACCCCACTCCTCTTAGGGGGCATGAGCACTCGACCTCAACTGTTTTAAAGGGCCCGTGGTGGGAAAGAGCTGGAAGTGCCTCCTGATGACGACATTCTATCTGGCCTATATAAGGCAACAGGAGCCTTGGCAACAGGTCTCTCTACTGGCTAAGTAGTGTGAGTTGCTTTAGCGTCCTTCGTTCCCCAGTTCCTGTATCTTTGTTCTCCATTCCTTGTCTTCAACTTCAGTTCCAGTATTCTTTGCCATTATCTTTTGGTTCCATTGCTTTTTGGTCAGTGCCTGTGGTCAGTTCTCTCATCTCCTCATCTGCCCGCGAATGCTGCACAGTATCTTCCTGCCCCACCTATCCGGCCTGCATTTCCCTAGGAACGGATACCCGGTATTCTCGGCCTGACTCCAGGACATTCTTGAACACTGCCTGCCACTGAACCATTGTGGTCATCCAGTTTTGCCTGACCTGCCTCCACTTCTACCTGCCAACCCAGACGGATCTCTCTATCATCAGCAAAGGCCCCACCTAAGACCTGCCAGCCCTGGCACCCAAAAGCTCAACCCGAGGGGAACATGGACTGGTAAATGCGAAGCTCCAGTTGGGCCTCTGCCTCATCCAGGTTCGCCTGTCGATGGTGGGGACCTGCAGATCTCCTTCTTGCAAGTTGCACCAACCCCACCTCAACGAATCTAACAGAGCTGCCAGAATGAATGGTAAAGTGGGTAATATGTTAGATGTCTTACCAGATGCCTCTGTCTAGCAGCTTGTGATAAAACCAGCTAGTGCTTAGGTCTGTCCAGCAGAATACAAGTGCATTAATATCTAGACATCCTAGCAGAAACCCAGGCATTCAAATCTCTGGGTCTGTCTGGCAGGCAGGCTATCAAAGAAACCAGGAATGGCAGATGTTCACGTAGCAGCCATGCTACTACTGGCAGCTAGTTAGCTTATTACAAAACGTTTGTGATTAGACATGGGAAAAGAGAGGTGCTACTGTGAACTAAACAGCAAATAGAAAATCTTGTAGTTGTAAGCTTATCTGCTCAAGTTGATAGAATAAAAAGGAGAAAGACAAGAAAAACTGTCAGACAGAGTGATATCAGTAGAGCATGGATCAGAGAGAGGTATCTTTGAAGGATACTAATGAAGCAGGAGAGTTAAGGCATCCCAACAGAGATGTTCCAATAAAAGCAAAAGTAGTCCATGTGCCTATAAATAAATAATCACCTGAGCTAAAAGATTACAAATTAGCCCTGTCAACTGAAAAGCAGGCTGCTAATAAAAAAAACCAACCCACACTTTGAAATGTCTGTATGCCAATGCCAGAGGTCTAAGAAGTAAGATATCAGTTAGAGTGTATAATAGTGAATGATGAGATAGACTTAACTGGCATCTCAGAGACATGGTGGAAGGAGGATAACCAATAGGATAGTGCTATACCAGGGTACAAATTGTATCGCAATGATAGAGAAGAGCAACTTCATTGAGGGGGGGAGGGAGCTTTATGTCCGGGATGGCATGCAGTCCTGCGAGAAACTAAATACACAATAGAATCCTTACGGCTAGAAATCCCATGTCTGTTGGGGAAGAGTATAACGAGAGGAATATACTACCATCTACTTGGCCAAAATGATGAAACAGATGATAAAATGCTAAGAGAAATTAGGGAAGCTAACCAAATTTGTAGTGCAGTAATAATGTGAGATTTCAATTACCCCATTACTGACTGGGTAATTGTAGCATCAGGACATGATAGAGAAATAAAGTTCCTGAATGTAATAAATGACAGCTTTATGGAGCAATTCAGGAACCAATGAGAGAGGGAACTATTTCAGATCTAATTCTTAGTAAAGTGCAGGATTTGGTAAGAAAGGTAATGGTGGTGGGGCTGCTTGGTAATAGTGATCATAACATGATCAAATTTGAATTAATGATTGGAAGGGGGACACTGAGTAAATCCAAGGCTCTAGCACTAAACTTTCAAAAGGGAAACTTTGATAAAAAGAGAAAAATAGTTAGAAAAAACAGAAAGGTACAGCTACAAAGTTTAAGAGTCTACAACAGGCATGAACATTGTTAAAAAATACCATCCGCCCACCAAAGGACCAGCTAATGGCGGCAACGCTAACAGACAGTGCGGCCGGTGCTAAACCTGCCCCGACACCAGCTTTCTCCTTCAGATGGGAGAATCACTAGCAGGGCAGGCAACAGCAGGAAGACGGTCCCTACCCCCCCCCCCCCCCCCGAGAGAATAGAAGAAATTGGGCCCTCAAGGTTGCTCCTGCCCACCGCCTACCCACTGAAGGACCAGCTAGCGGTGGCAATGCCAGGCGGAGACGCCAAAGAGAGTGGCTGGCACTAAACCTGCCTGCCCCGATACCAGCTTTCTCTTCCAGCATGAATAATCACCGGCAGGGCAGGCAACAGCAGGAAGACGATCCTTTCTCCCCACCCCATCTCCACCTCCCACCACTGGGAGGGAAGTAGAAGACGTCAGTGCCCTCGAACCTGCGCCTGCCTACTGAAGGACCAGCTAACGGCAGCAATGCCAGAGATGCTTGCTCCGTTAGGTGCTCACATGAAGGAGCACGACAAAGGAGCCTGGCCCTTTGTTCACCTCTTCATGCAAGCCTCGTTCAAGACTCCAGACTGCACTACCATTACGATCATGGAAAACTAGTAGTATAATATACCACCTACCCCACCTCAATTCCCTATTCCTGTAATCACAGGCCAGGGACTCTACAGTGGAGGAGCTCTCCGATGGCAGTTCCATACGCAGCACGCTAGAACTCTCACTGACATTAAATTAAACATGCCCCCTATCATTGCAACTACTGCCCTGTTCCTCGTACTCATCAATGCACAATCCATTACAAAAAAATCTGCTGTCATTTATGACCTTCTTGCCTTCAGAACCTATGACTGTTTATGTGTTACCAAAACCTGGCTGAAAGACTTTGATATTCCAATTCTAAATCACTGCTGCCCACCTAACTTCTCATACTTTCATAAACCAAGCATAGGGTGAAGAGGAGGGGGCTTGGCTGTGTTTTTTAAATCCCACTTGAAATTTACTATGTAGATATCTCTGTTCCTGCTCCTTACGAGATACTATGTCTGAAATTGCAACTCATTAATCTTTGTTTGACCTACCGCCCTCCTGGGCTACTTTCCAAGAACGCTCCCCCTGTGCGAGGCAATCCTGAATCTCAACCTGAATCCCTCTACTACCATAATTCTCGGGAACTTTAACCTCCACCCTCTGTTATGGTTAAAGGTATTTGGGTGGATCCTTGGACACTGTGGCAGCTGACCACGCCCACAGAGGGCAGTCCCGTGAGGGACCACAGTGTGAGGCTAAACTCCGGACAGACAAACAGAGATTTGAGTCTTTTATTAAACAGTTTATGGAACCACCAGAGGTGGCAGTAGTGAGTAGTGGTTGTAGAGCCCGGCTGGGCTCGTCTCTCACAGAACGCTGGAACAGCGGATCGTCTGTAGAGCAGTGCTGTAGTGGAAAGAGACTGAGAGTTATGAGCACACAATAAGATTAGCATTCAGAGTCCCGAGTAGAAATAGAAGACTGGAAGAGCAGGCCCTCGAGGAGCGAGTACATGATCCCTTAGAACAGAAAGACTCAGTGGTGTGGTACTCACTAGCAGTAGCAGAGATTCCACTAGACGAGAGGTCTGGCACCGGAGCAGAGAGCAGACCCTCGAGGAGCGAGTACCTGATTCCAGCGAAGCAGTACTGTAGAGAGAGATGTTTTCTGTACTCACTGATGGTGACTGTAAGTTAGTTCTTCCAAGTAGAAGGGTAGAAGTAGCAGGCAGCGACACAGGGAACATGGGCCCTCGAGGTGCGAGTACCGGTTTCCTGATAGCACCTGAAAGAAGCAGAGAGGCCACCGAGCGACCCCCGAAGGGTAGAAAGAGTTCCAGGTAGAGCTGGAGTTGCAGAGTAGCTTAGGAACGGAGAGCGAATCCCATCCGTAAGAATCCTGTTGCTAACTCAACGAGCTAGCAAATACTGTAGGCAGATATACCCTGGAGTCGTGATGTCAGAATAGGAGGATGCCCCTGAGGTTCACGCCAACGTGAAGTTAAAGATGAGGGTGGCGTGCACCCACGCGCCCTAGAGGTACCATGAAGGAGAATGGCGGGAGGCAGCACCAAAGCCGGTCTGGGGACGCCAGAGAGTACGGCAAGCAGACGCCGCCGCGGACATCAATCCAAGGTGAACGGGAGGAGCTGCAAGTAGAGAGAGGTAGGCAGGGCGAAGCCATCGAAGACCAACAGACGCAACACCCTCCAACCTCATCAATAGCATCCCCTACCAATATCTTGTTTGATACCTTCCTCTCCTGTGCCTGGAAGCAAATCATCTCTTCCCCCACTCACAAGAAAGGCAACTGCCTAGACATGGTATTTGTTAACCCCTCTGGCTTCCACATAAATTAAGTGAATGTAGCCATAACTGACATTCCCTGGAGTGACCATTTCCTTGTCTACTTCACTCTCAGATCCAAATCCCTAGAGCGAATCTCCTATAGAAATAATACCACTGCCAGGAAATGAGGGCACTTGAATCCAGAGACCCTTACATCCAACCTCACCCTGATTCTGGATAATAACTCCTGTAATTCACCCAAAGAATTACTAGAACTCCTCCCTTACTTCTACCCTTGACAAACTGGTCCCTTTGAAACCATTCTCAACCAAAAGAACTCTGCACAATGGTATAGTACCATGTTCCAAACCCAAAAATATGAGCTGAGGAAATATGAGAGAAAATGGCAGAAAGACCCTACCCACACAAATAAAAACTATATAATGATAAACTTGCATCATATCAAGAGACCATCAATTCTGCAAAGAAATCATACATCTACACAAAACTGTCAGCCACAATAAATTGCCCCAGAGAATTATACGCCGCCGTAAAGCAAGTAATTAACTTCAGCTCAGCCCCCACTACTCTCCCACCCACCACTTCCAGGTATGATCATCATGGAGACATTCGCCTCTCACTTTACCAATAAGACAGCAAGTTAAAACATATTGAAGAATCTGATGAACTGAACATTGATGGCCCAACCTGGGAACATTTTGATCATATTACAGCATCTGACACCACTAAGATGATCAATAACCTGAAACCATCATCTAATCCCCTTAACCAGTGCCATACTACACTATTCAAACTGATCAGTTTATTAATTCTTCACTACAACATGGCATTGTTCCTGACCTTCTAAAACAAGCTTCACTATGACCCATAATTAAAAAACATTCAGCTGATCCTACCATCATCCCCAATTATTGCCTGATCTCCTCTCTGTCTTTCATGGCCAAAGGATTAGAAACAGCAGTTCTTCACCAACTCTGCAACTTTATTGACTCTAATAGTATCCTCAACCAATATCAGTTTGCGTTCAGGACTGAATTACTGTCACTCTCCAGCTTTGACACGTGAGACGGGGTTTTGATCAAGGCTCAGCATTCCTCCTATGTCTACTTGATATCCCTGCTGCATTTGACACTATCAATCATTCTACCCTACTTTCAAAATTGTGCTCTATTGGTATAACTGGCTCTGTTCTGGCCTGGTTCTCTTCAGACCTTAACAGGACCAACAAGTCCAAATAGACTCTTTTACCTCCTCTGTGATGCCTCTGAGCTCTGGGGTACCCCAAGGTTCTGCTCTCCCTGCTGCCTTATTTAACCTATACTGAACCCACTATGCCACACCCTTGCTGACCTTAGAGTTCACTATAAAGTTTATGCCGATATCATTAAATTCTTTTATTCTCTGAAGGAAACATGAACCCATACAGAATATTTCCTTACCTACTGTCTTACAACCATCCAAAGAAGGCTCCTCAGCAATAAATTAGCCCTCAACATCTATAAAACAGAAATCATTATTTTATTAAACTATCCTGTCGATAAAACACCCTACAATTTCTCCTTTGATTCCCATTACATTACCATCTCCCAAAGTGTACAAAATCTCTCTCCATGTATATCCATATAAGAACTACAACTCCTCCTTCTACAAATTACATTTACTCCGTCACCTTAAGCCCCTTTCTTGAACACTCTGACTTCAGGTCTGACCTTCAATCTCTACTATTCTTCGATATAGACTACTACAACTCCCTCCTAACAGGTCAACCTCTATACGCGACCCATCCACTGCAGATCATACAAAACTCGGCAGCAAGACTCCTTACTAGCAGTCCCATGTGTGATCATATCTCCCCTGTACCCAAATCCCTGCACTGACTCCCAGTCTCTTACCATTTACAATACAAGCTCGCCATGAACATACACGTCTCGATTCACAATTTACACTCCCATTGGATTTCCTCAATAATAAAAATCCACACCCCCTCCCAATCCCTCAGATCATCTAACTTAATGCTATTAGATGTCCCATCTCCTAAGCTCACCCACCTTGAAAAAACCAGAGAACGCACCTTTTTCTCTGCAGGACCACTCCTTGGAATAGCCTACCTAAGGAAGTAAGATGTCTCCGAGAAAGAATATTTGTTAAGAAAGCCCTAAAAACATTCCAATTCAAAAAAAAATTCCCAAACCTAAATGATAATGGACTACCTCCAAAACATCCCTCTTTGGAGGATACTATTTAGCCGACTACTGTCCACTCTTCTGGCCCCTATCTCGAAAGAATGAACTCCCTTGATGCTTATATGCTGCTCCCCCTTTCCTGAAGAATGTTGTTACTTCCCCCCCCTTCTGAATAATTATGAAATGTTCTGTTCTCTCCTGTTCGTTTTGATTGTGTATGTCTATATTGTATTCCGCTCAGAGCGTAGGAAGGGCAGGTAATAAATGTTTTTAAATAAATACATTTTAGAAGCATAATCCAGATGTATTCCACTTGGAATGAAGGTCAAACGATTGTTGGTATAAAAGGTAAGGTGAAAGAGGCTATTTTAGCCACAAGATCTTCCATCTGAATAGGAAAAAGCATAAGCATTTGTTGCGCCAGAGGTGGACCCTTGGGCCGAGGTGGGGTTGATGCAACCTGTAGGTAAGGACCTACAGGTCCCCACCATCGGCAGGTGGAGTGGGCTGATAGGCAGAGGCCGCTGGAGCTTCACCTATACCAGCCCTCATTCCCTGCGGGTTGAGCCTTTGGGTGCCGGGACCGGCAGGACTTAGGTGGTCCTCTGTATATAGTTGCAGGAGAAGTTGGTTCAGCGCAGAGACAGCAGGCAAGAAATGGTACAGTTCCACTCAGGACTGGATAATGTCCTGGAAACTTGGGAGCCAATGGAATGAAGGCAGACAGAGGGAGCTCGAGCAAAGGTAGGCCGAAGTCTGAAGAATCCACGTCCAGGGAATAGGCAGAAGAGGCATCCAATGGAAGGCTTGAGTCAGGGCTGGTGGCAATCCAGAGGCAGTGGCAAGCAAGGCTGAGGTCTGATCACGGAGATAGTCAAGAGCATAGTCAAGCAAAGCTGAGGTATGATCACGGAGATAGTCAATAGTGTAGGTCAAGCAAAGCTGAGGTCTGATCACAGAGATAGTCAAGAGCGTAGTCAAGCAAAGCTGAGGTCTGATCACAGAGATAGTCAATAGCGTAGTCAAGCAAAGCTGAGGTCTGATCACGGAGATAGTCAATAGCGTAGTCGGACGGAGCAAAGGTCAGGGTCTGGAGATTGGCAATACATAGTCGGACAAGCAGAGGTCTAGATCTGGGTCTGGAAATAGGCTGTAGCGTAGTCAGGCAAAGCAGAGATCTGGGTCTGGAGATAGGCTGTAGCGTAGTCAGGCAAAGCAGAGGTCTGGGTCTGGAGGAAACAGGAATCAGGAACAACGAGGAACAGGAATGCAGGAAGAGACTAATCTCTTAGTAGCAACGAGTATTCGACCAGCAAGGAGACCTGTTGCAAAGGCAATGCTAGGGAGCGGAGCCTGAGGTTAAATACTTTGAAAAGTATTTAACCTCAGCCCCGTCATCATCCGGGGCTGCGGCTAGGTTCCCGCCGTGGTCCCTACTTAAGGATCAGCGATGCGTGTGTCTAGGGAGAGGCACAGCACGAGTAGTGGCATCTCTCTGTGGGCAATGCGGAGAGGCCCGACGAGCAGTGGCAGCAGGACCAGGAACGCTGGGGAATGTGGCAGAGTCGGAGGCACCGGGGGAGGCCAGAGGACAGGGCTGGCGGTCTACCGCTACCAGCAAGGAGGAACCAGAGGCTGGAGTCCCTGTGGAAAGGTGAGGGGGCTGTGCCGCGGGTCTGCCGCGGACGGCACGCGTAACAGCATTGGCAAGTTAAATGTAAAACATTGATAATGCAGGGAGATATCCCATGTTTAACCACTGAAAGCACCCAATATAAATCATAATAGCCAAACAGGGATGCAGATAAGTATACTGACAGGCCAAAACAATTTCACAGCTAAAAAAAAGAAACTTTGCCCAAATAAGAACTTCAAACCAGAACTGAAGCATACTTATCAATATCAGCCTGTCTATTAAATAAAACCAAAGCAGAGGAACAATGCAGCAACTTAAGTTCATAAGCAGAAGTCACGAGCTGCCCTCGGGAAGTCCAGAAATCAGAGGAACCCCACCCTTGGATGAAGGGGGGAACATTTTGAAATGGAGAAAAAGCTGACATGGCTGACAGCCTTAATGGCAGGGCCACCCCCAGAAGAAAAGGGTAGGGAGGAAAAGATCTGCAATGCGGCAAAGACCTTCCATCCACTACATGACTATGCATGAGCTTATGCATATTTATCAACTAGAAACTATAAGATGGGAATGGGGGGGCAAATAAGGAGAAAGGGAGTGGACCCGAAGCAGCCACAGCAACTCCCGTTATCGAGGCATGAGAAGACTAGGTGTGGCCAGGAGACCAGAGAAGTCCTGCCTGGTGTCGGACGGTGGTACGGAGTCTGAGGAGGTGAGGAGCCGAGAGCCGCCCAGCAGCTCTGCCAGTAGTAGACCCGGAAGCAAGTCCCCCAGACAGCCCGGCAGCTCTGCCACTACCAGACCTGGAAGCAAACCTCCTTCCCAGACGATTCTTCAGACCTCTAGCCAGAGCCTGCATCAGAGGTAAACAGAGGGAAATCACCTGAAGTTGGGACCAGGGCAAGTAATTTATCCATAAGTATTAATATATTAGGAAGGCTAAGGTATATGTCATGTTTAAAACCACCCATGGTATAGAACTTTCTTTAGGGTAAACTGGTGCTTAGTGGCCAGGATGTTAGAGACAGCAATTATTGTTATCTTCTGAATGCTAAATCCTGCCAAATCTGATAAGTAAAAGTCTAATTATGAGGAGAAAGCATTGCTTTTCTTGAACATAGGATCATGAAATGGAGTGGGAGGGGAACGGGAAGTGTCCTGTAGCAGACAGGTCCCTGCACTCCTAAACTTACTTACAATACAATAGGCTAAGAGAGAATTTGAAAATAAGTTGTCTGTAGAGGTAAAAACACATAATAAAAACTTTAAAAAATGTATCCGAAGTAGGAAGCCTGCGAGGGAGTCAGTTGGACAGTTAGATGATCAAGGCATTTGACAAAGTTCCTCATGAGAGGTTTCTAGGAAAAGTAAAAAGTCATGGGAGAGATGGCGATATCCTTTCGTGGATCACAAACTGACTAAAAGACAGGAAACAGAGAGTAGGATTAAATGGACAATTTTCTCAGTGGAGGAGAGTGGGCAGTGGAGTGCCTCAGGGATCTGTACTGGGACACTTTTGCACCTTGCGTGCGCCGAGCCCTAGGGGAGACCCGATGGCTTTCCCCGTTCCCTCCAAGGTCGCTCCAAATCTGATGAAGCAAATTTCGGAGCGGCCTCGGAGGGAACGTTCCTTCCGCTCCCCCCCCCACCTTCCCCTATCTAACCCGCCCCCCCCGCCCTACCTAAATCCCCCCCTCCTTTATGCTATAAGTTGAACCTGCCGGCCAATGGCCGGCCCACTGTGCCTGGAGGCTCCGGCCCTGCACTGCCCATGTCCCGCCCCTTTTTTTCGATCCCCGAGACATAAGTGCGTCCTGGGGGTTTACGCGTGCCGCCAGGCCTTTTGAAAATAGGCCCGGCACGCGTAACCCCCCTTACGCGTGTAGGCTTTGAAAATCTGCTCCAAGGGGCATAGAATGGCTCCCTATGAGGAAAGGCTAACGAGGTAAGGGCTGTTCAGATTGGAGAAGAGACAGCTGAGGGGGGATATGATAGAGGTCTACAAAATCATGAAAGGACTTAAATGGGTAAATGTGAAAAGATTATTTACACATTTGGATAATATAAGGACTAGGAGGCACTCCATGAAGTTAGCAGGTAGCACATTTAAAACAAATCAGAGAAAATTCTTCTTATTTCAACACACAATTAAGCTCTGGAATTCATTGCTAGAGAATGTGGTTAAGGCAGCTAACGTATCTGGGTTTAGAATAGGTTTGGATAAGTTCCTGGAGAAGTCCATAAGCTGCTATTATTCAACAGGGAATAGCCACTCTTGTTGCTGGCATTAGTAGAAAGGGATGTATTTAATGTTTGGGTACTGGCCAGATACTTGCGACCTGGATTGGCCACTGTGGGAGACAAGATACTAGGCTTCATGGACCCTTGGTTTGACCCAGCATGGGATATCTTATGTTCTTAGGTTCTTATATCTTGCAGGTGGTCATGCTCTATGGATGGCAGCTGGGATATATCCTTAGTAAGGTGGACAGGAATAATATAAGAAATAACAGTATCAACACCTACAGGCCAAAGCAATTTGCTTCCTGATAACAGGAGCCTCCACCCGATGAGCTTCCTCAATTTAGCTCACAATTAGTCCACTTAATTTTTTTAAAGAGCAAAATAAAAGATGTAGAGGAGAGCAATTTGCAAGGCACCTGGACTGTGAAAAGAGTCTATTTAGATTCTTGCACAGAGAATGAATTTAAAAAAAAAGAGAGAAATCTGGTTTATCCAAACTTTCTGGGTTCTTTCCCCTGGGAAAGGGAAGGAATTAGAATCTTTGTTTTCTGCTCTGAGTGCTGGTGGCTGCACATTGTTAAACTGCATCATGCGTTAAGTGCTGTGGGAGAAGCCCCTGCCTTGTGCTTTAATGAAGGGGTTAGAAAAGTCTAGCACACACACACAAAAAGAGAAACAAATAAAAAAAAACCCACTTAGAAAACAAAAAGAGGACGGAGCGGTACTGAACAGAAACAATTTTAAAAAGTCTTGCGGTTTGAGGAATGAGCAAGTTTTGCTTCCTGAGAGGAAGAGTTAATTTTACAGCTTTTCTAAGTCCTTTTTTTTTTATTTGCTGGGTAAGTGATTGAATTTGAATCTTTATTACTTTGGAGGGCTGCTGACTGTGAACTGATGGATTGTGTACGCTGATTAGTGTGGGAAGAGTCGCTCGCTGCCCGTGCCTCACTTGATGAAGCAGAGGGGCAGAACAGAACAGCAAACGAGAATAAAATCCAGCTCCTTACCGAACAGAGAGATGCTGAACAGAGGTAGCTGGCAAGGAGGTTTGAAGAAAGGGCTCTTGGAAAGTGTAAGAGCAGCTTCCTTTCCTGTAACAGGGTAGGGTTCGCAGATACCAACTTAATAAATCTTTGCTGAACGCCGCTGTCACAGGTTAGCAATTGTACGTTCAGATTTTGTTTTCAACATTCAAATCAATCAATCTCCCTGTTTCATGATGCAGATGTCCCCTGTTTTTTCAATGTTCCCAGATATCTCTGTTCACCTACTCAGGGTTTCCACCCTGTGTTATCCTGTTATACTCATTCTCCTTGTTATGTCTTTGCTCATCATTGTTAATTTTTGATATTTTTAAATTTCAAACATCGTTCAATGTAACACGTTGTTCTGTATGTAAACCGGAGTGAAGGCAACTCTGCTATACCTCGGTATATAAAAAAAATGCTAAATAAATAAATAAATAAATAAATCATACTTTTAAACTAAACTCTGAAAATAAATAAAAGGCCATTTTCTTTAAAAAAAAAAAAAAAAAAAAAAGCATTAACAGATTGATTTTCATTTTGAAAACTAGATGAAAAACCCAAAGTGCAAAACAAAATCCACAAAAACTCTGAAATGTAATAAAATGTAGGTAGAGGTACAGTAAGAGTAAAATAATTTGAGTATAAGACGATTGATTATTTGCTCTGTAGGGGTGGGTGGTATATATCAGCACGATGTGCAAGTAGCTCCCGACCCTGAGAGATTGGACGCAGCCCCTCAAGGCAGCGGCACAAAAGGAAGACAAAGAGAACTGCAAACAAGACCTACTGGTTGTACATGAGAGATGTCATAGGCATTTTAAAAACCTGAAAAGAGGATGAGAAACAAAGATGTAAAATTTAAGACCCGCGCGCGTGCTGTCCCGCGCCGATTGTATAACATATGCACGTATATGCGCATATATGTGCGCGGATTATAAAATCGGGTATCTGCGTGAACATGCGGGGGGCACGATTTTATATTGACGCTCGCTTGTGCATGCGAATGCCGTCTTGAGCGTGTAGGCAGGAAGAATTTCAGCGGGTACGCGCAGCGATGCAACAGGCCTTTTCCTAGTTCACCCCAGTCAAGGAGAGGACTTCCTAAACCCCCAAGCTAACTTGTGTCCCTTTTACCCTATTAGCCCTGAGCCTTAAAACTCCGCTGACTAGCCTAGCTTTTTGTTACCTGACTTATACGCCGTCCACAGCAGAAGTAAAGTTACTTGGTAGGGGACCCTGGGGCGCACTTGTGCGCGTAACTACTTGTGCACGGACTTCACGGTGCAGTCTCAGCCCACCCATTCCCCGCCCAGCCACACCCACGCCCCGCCTTTTGCAGAAAACTCTTTTATGCGCCTGCTGAGATATAAGCGCGAACCCGTGCGGTTTTTAAAAATCCACGCGGTGATCGCCAGGCCAGGTCATGCGTGTATTTCCCGGCTTTGGCGTGCATAGGGCTTTTAAAATCGACCAAAAAGGATACAGTGAGGATGAGAGAGAGGTCAAAGTGGGGTGCACTAGGGAAGGATAAGTGAGGCCTGGAGTAGAGGGAGCACTTCGGGAGAATGAGTGAGGCTGCAGGAGAAAGTGTGTCGTAGAGCCAGCAGTGTGGTGGCGGGAAATACCTGGGTGTTCATGGAAGCAACTTCAGCCCCAACTAGGAAGCTAATGGCAGGGGAAAAAATGATTCAGCTTCCGCTCAGTCAGGTCTGGGAGGCAGCAGCAGGGCCACAGGGAGGAGAGAGAGGGTTGCAACAGGAGTAGGGAAAGAGAGGAAGTGAGTGAGAAGATGGGGGGGTGGAACAGTGAAAGGGCTGGGGAAGCAGGGAGAGAAGGGGGAGTGAGAGGACTGCACTTGGGTGGGAGGGGGAAATTGGTTGTAGAGGAGGAGGAATATGAGAGAGTGTGCAGGGGAGTGAAGGAGAATAGTTCTACAGTTGGGAGGGCAAATATATACATGGGAAGAAATGTACTCACCACATGCTCATGCCACCCTCCTCGTCCCCTCCCCTCTCTATCCGGGGAAAGAAGGGGAGAAGTGAGTTGGGAGTGCATTTGGTCCCTAATGAGAACGCCCTGGAGGAAAGTCAAATTCCAGTCAATGTGAATAAGTTTAAAAAAATAATAATAAAAAAATAACAGATAATCTAGGAATCCATACTCAAAAGACATTTAGCTGGATAACTTGTGAGTTATCCATCTAAATGCCGACTTTTAAGTGTGTTGGGCACTTGTCCAAATAATGTGGGGGCACTGCAGGGTGGAGTTTATTTCGAAACTTTTATATACCGGTATTAGTGGGGACATCATACCGGTTCACATAATAACTGAAAGTTTGGAAAATACATTTCAACAGGGAGAATGAACCTGGGCGGGGGTAAACCAAAAGGTAGTAGGAGGATAGAGAAAAACAAGAAGGTCATAACAAGAGAAAATAATTTACAAATTTACAATGAATGTCTCCTTAATATAAGGAGAGGGCGGACATCTGAGGGGGGGGGGGGAAGTGCAGGAGTTATTCTGTGTAGGCATGGTTGAACAGGAGAGTTTTTAGTTTCTTTTTAAATTTAATTGTACAAGGTTCAAGGCGCATGTGGGCAGGTAGAGAATTCCAGAGCGCCGGACCGGCGATGGAGATGGCACGGTCGCGGGTGGAGGAGAGGTGAGCCATTTTCAAGGATTGGACATGTAGGGTGCCATTGTTGGTGGATCTGGTAGCTCGGATGGACAGGGGGGCAGTGAAGGGGAGGTCAAGCCAGTTGGAGTTGTGGGTGTGGATAGACTTGTGTATTATGGTCAGGGTTTTGTAGTGTATACGGGATAGATGGGGAGCCAATGTAGGTCCTTAAGGATGGGGGTAATATGGTCGTGTTTGCGTGTGTTAGTAATGAGTCTTGCGGTAGCATTTTGCAGGAGTTGAAGGGGTTTTATTGAAGACAGTGGGAGCCCTAAAAGGAGGGCGTTACAATAATCTATTTTGGAGGTGAGGGTAGCTTGAATCACTGTGCGGAGGTCATGGGTGTAGAGCAGGGGTCTGAGATTCTTTAGAACATTGAGCTTGAAGAAGCCAGATTTGAGGATGGAATTGATGTGAGGTTTCATACTGAGATTGGGATCAAGGAGGATTCCAAGGTCCCTAACGGAAGGTAGCGCTGTAAGGAGGTTGAGTTTGGGGTCGTTAGGCAGGAGGTCAGGGGGATGTGAGGAGATGTGGAGGAGTTCTTTTTTGTTCGTGTTGAGAGCAAGCTGGAGGTTGGTGAGAAGGGCGTTGATAGCTGTAAGGCACTTTTCCCAGTGCTCTAGGGCGTCGGAAATAGAGTTGTGAATGGGGATGATGATCTGAACATCATCAGCATAGAGGTAGAATTTGAGTTTGAGGTCAGAGAGGAGGTGGCAGAGAGGGGTGAGGTAAATGTTGAAGAGGGTGGATGACAGGGATGAGCCTTGTGGAACTCCTTGTTGTAGGGGGCATGAGGCTGATAGGTTGTTTCCGATTTTAACAGAGAACTTTCTGTTAGTGAGATAGGATTTGAGCCAGGCTAGAGCTATTCCTGAGATGCCGATGCTTTCTAGCCGTGTCAGGAGGTGGTGGTGGCTGATGGTGTCAAAGGCCGCTGAAATATCGAGGAGGGCGAGGAGGTAGCTGTGGCCTTGTCCTAGTCCTCTGAGAAGATAGTCAGTAAGGGAGAGCAGTAAGGATTCAGTATTAAAGTGTTTCCTGAATCCAAATTGGGATACATGGAGGATATCATGGTTTTCTAGGTAGTCCATAAGTTGTGAATTGACAACCTTTTCCATAAGTTTGGAGATAAAAGGGAGGTTGGAGATGGGGCGGAAGTTGGAGGGGTCTTTTGGATCTAGGGAGGGTTTCTTGAGGAGGGGTTTGACAACAGCGTGTTTGAGAGGATCTGGAACTGTTCCATGAGTGATGAAGCAGTTGATGATATCTGCTATGGTGCTGGCTATGCTGTTGGGGATGGCTATTAGGGCTTTGGTGGGAATGGTGTCGTTGGGGTGAGAGGCTGGCTTAAGTTTTCGAAGGAGGCCTGTAATTTCTTTAGAAGAGGTGAGGTCAATTGTGGCCATTGAGGGTTGGGACGGGGAGGGGATGGAGGGTGGGTTAGTTGGGGGAGAAGGGTTGGAAGGGGAAAATCTAGAGAGTAGGGTGGAAATTTTGCTTTGGAAGTAGCTGGCCAGTTCTTCACATTTTGCCGCAGCCTCTGCATCTGGAATGGTAGGAGGGGTAGGGGTGGTGAGGCTAGCGACATAGGAGAAAAGTTAAGATAGCCAGATAACTTATCCAGCTAACTCTGGTCATGCCACAAATATTAGCCAGATACAGTTATCTGGCCTTCTTTAAGATATCCTGCCAAAGTTAGCTGCAGAGGTTTCTCTGGATAAGTTTGCAAACCTGCCAGTGGCAGAAAATTTTTCCCACAATGTTTACCGAAAAAGAAAGTGAAAGCAAACTTTTTACCACAGATTTGTTTTAAAGTGCCACGTCTAACCAGGAATATTTAAGTGCCTGGGAGGAACGTTTGCAGAAGACTTTACCCGGGTAACTAAGCAGTTACCGGGCTAAAACCAGGGCCTGAAAACTGCTATCTTCCTCACTAACAACGGGTGGTATTTTTAGCAGCATGGCAATAGGGCAGATGACACACCGGGATTTTATGTTGAAATCCCTGCGGGTTGCTTATGGCAAGGGCGTTGCACTTACTGCATAAGCAGAAGCAAAAGGTACTGGCCAGCCGTACATTTTCAGAGAAACACCATGGGCTGGTTTCCCTTTCAGAAAGTACAAAGTACAAGTTTCCTATGAAGTTTCAAAATTGCCCCATAACATATAGAATTAATTTTGCTTAAGAGTGGGGGCTGTGATTTTTTTTTTTTTTATTGTACCATTCGCCAAAAAGAAATGATTTAGACAAAATAAAACGGCATCTTCACCTGCAGTGTTTTAGTACTATACTTGTAAAAAATAAAAATAAAAATAAAATTTGAGTGTACCCTCTGGCTGACCTCAAATGCAAGACAAAGTCTTAGCATTTCATTTTAAAACAGTTCCATAACACCGAAAAGAGATCTGCATTCCGATTTAAGCAGCGTGAATAAATAAATGAGCATGACACTGGCACTCCTGAAATAAAGGGAAGCTCAATTCAGAGGTGGCCATCTATTGGAATTAAAATACTCCCGAGATCAACCTGTCTCGTGACAGTCCATCGCCAGATCTCACCCTATCACATAATCTCCTATAAAACTGGCCACCAGCTGCAGGAAATGCACTAACTACACCTATCTACACCTATAGTAATCTTCGTTCTCATCAGGGTTTCTCAAGCTGGAACTGGAGGATCCCCTAGCTAGCTTGGTTTCCAGCATGTCCTCAAAGGTGAATTTCAAAAGCCCAGCGCAAGCCAAAACTGGGAGATAGGCGCACAAGTTGGGCCGGCACGTGCGCCAAGCAGATTTTAAAAGCCGCCCGAGTCGGCGCGTACTTGCCATTACGCACACAAATGAAAAGTTCTAAACAATGGGGCGGGGCGGGGCATGGACAAGGCGGAGCATGGACATGGACACTCCTGGTTTTTAACTTGAAATTTCCATGTAAATACTTACACGCACAGGCGCGTGCCGCACAAATTTACTTCTGCTGTGGATGGCGTGTAAGTCGTAAAACTGTTGGGATTATGAAAGTGGACAAAGCCATGGGGCCTGATGGGATTCATCCAAGGATATTGAGGGAGCTCAGAGATGTTCTGGCGGGTCCGCTGTGTGACCTGTTCAATAGATCCCTAGAAACGGGAGTGGTGCCGAGTGATTGGAGAAGAGCAGTGGTGGTCCCGCTTCACAAGAGTGGGAACAGGGAAGAGGCAGGCAACTACAGACCGGTTAGCCTCACTTCGGTGGTGGGAAAAGTAATGGAGTCACTGCTGAAAGAGAGAATAGTCAACTATCTACAGTCTGGAGAATTGATGGACCAGAGGCAGCATGGATTCACCAGGGGAAGATCCTGTCAGACAAATTTGATTGACTTTTTTGACTGGGTAACCAAGGAATTGGATCAAGGAAGAGCACTAGATGTCATCTACTTGGATTTCAGCAAAGCTTTTGATACGGTTCCACACAGGAGACTGGTGAATAAAACGAGAAGCTTGGGAGTGAGTGCCGATGTGGTGACCTGGATTGCAAATTGGTTGACGGACAGAAAACAATGTGTGATGGTAAATGGAGCCTTCTCTGAAGAGAGAGCGGTTTTAAGTGGTGTGCCGCAAGGATCGGTGTTGGGACCAGTCCTGTTCAATATCTTTGTGAGCGACATTGCAGACGGGATAGAAGGTAAGGTTTGTCTTTTTGCGGATGACACTAAGATCTGCAACAGAGTGGACACGCCGGAAGGAGTGGAGAGAATGAGACGGGATCTAAGGAAACTGGAAGAGTGGTCGAAGATATGGCAGCTGAGATTCAATGCCAAGAAGTGCAAAGTTATGCATATGGGGAGTGGAAATCCGAATGAACTGTACTCGATGGGGGGGGAAAGGCTGATGTGCACGGAGCAGGAGAGGGACCTTGGGGTGATAGTGTCTAATGATGTGAAGACAGCGAAACAATGCGACAAGGCGATAGCAAAAGCCAGAAGAATGCTGGGCTGCATAGAGAGAGGAATATCAAGTAAGAAAAGGGAAGTGATTATTCCCTTGTACAGGTCCTTGGTGAGGCCTCACCTGGAGTACTGAGTTCAGTTCTGGAGACCGTATCTACAAAAAGACAAAGACAAGATGGAAGCGGTACAGAGAGGGGCAACCAGGAAGGTGGAGGATCTTCATAGGATGACGTACGAGGAGAGATTGAGGAATCTAAATATGTACACCCTGGAGGAGAGGAGGAGCAGAGGTGATATGATACAGACTTTCAGATACTTGAAAGGTTTTAATGATCCAAAAACAACGACAAACCTCTTCCGTAGGAAAATAATCAGCAGAACCAGGGGTCACGATTTGAGGCTCCAGGGAGGAAGATTCAGAACCAATGTCAGGAAGTATTTCTTCACGGAGAGGGTGGTGGATGCCTGGAATGCCCTTCCGGAGGAAGTGGTGAAGACCAGAACTGTGAAAGACTTCAAAAGGGCGTGGGATAAACACTGCGGATCCATAAAGTCAAGAGGCCACCAATGAAGAGTGGGTGACTCGCCAGAATGATGGCTATTGACACAATACCCTTATTAAATAAACATACACATGCTTACTGTGACTCCTACATCGCTCTAAGCTTCAACAGCAAGAGGTAATGGAAAAAAGGATTTGTACTCATAAAGAGGGGAGTAGCTGGCTTGTTACGGCGGTTACTACCCCAAACCAAATATGCCTGATACTTCACTTTCAATGCATATACAGCATAGCTCTCTGCTTCAATGACAGGGGAGAAGAATAACTGATACTTCACACATCCAGCAGAGCTCTCTGCTACAACGGCAAAGGAGAAGAAAAAGGGTTTGCACTCAAAACGCGGGGAGTAGCTGGCTTGTTACGGCAGTTACTACCCCAAACCAAATGTGCCTGATACTTCACTTTCCATGCATATCCAGCATGGTTCTCTGCTGCATCGGCATGGGAGAAAGACTGATACATCACGCATTTCCAGCATAGCTCTCTGCTTCAACGGCAGGGGAAAAAAAAAAAAAAACAAAACAAAAACAAAAAACTGATGCTTCACGCATATCCTGCATAGCTTCAACGACAGGGGTGAAGAAAAAAAAGGATTCGCAATCACAAAGCGAGGAGTAGCTGGCTTGTTACGGCGGTTACTACCCCAACCAAATGTGCCTGATACTTCACTTTCAATGCATATCCAGCATGGCTCTCTGCTTCTACAGCAGGGGAGAAGAAAAAAAAAACCAACAAGAGCTGTACAACATAGTCTAGGTAAAACAAATAAGCATGGGTGTAGCTTGCTTATCGCGGCGGTTACTGCCCCTACTACCCCTAACTAATCAAGCTAGATATTTCACTTGCATGCAGCTCCATCACTGCTCTCTACATTAATGGTGGGGGTGGAAGGGGAATAGAACAAGGAGCTAAGAGTAACAGATAAGAATGAGAGAAAAAATGTGTGAGGCTTGCTGGGCAGACTGGATGGGCCATTCGGTCTTCTTCTGCCGTCATTTCTATGTTTCTATGTTTCTATGTTATGAGCTTTGCTCCTGATAGCTGATAGAGCATGTCAGGGGTTAAATCTATCACCACGTCTAACTGCCCTTTTCTTGGGCCTATGCTTAGTGCAGCAGAAATGTCATATTCCAACCGCAGTTAGCAATAGCTTGTAAACAACCCCCAACAACCCCCATCTGCCTCTAGATAACAGGAAATCGGTCTGCACGTAGACATATCTAGTGCAAGCTTTTAGTTACCCCCGAAACAGCTCTTGGCCTACTTGCTCTTATGTGGTTTTCACACTTAGGCAAATAGGTCAACAGAGCACAGCTGCCTCACGACCAGCTGGTGACCTCCCCCCTCCCTGCTGGAAATACTCTGCCCACCTGCACCTACTCGGAAAGAAGGCACAGACATTTATGGTAGAAAACGCTGTAGCAGCAAAACATGTGATGTATGTATTTAGAAGAACCAATGATATGATAACCCGTATGTATGCTATGCTATGGAATTATGTACAATAAAAGGAGAGGCTTCCGAGAAGCCGGGAAGACGCTTCACCATGAATACTGTCTGAGGTGTCTTCATTGCTGCTAAATCTTGCTGCTACAAAACAAAAAAACATCAGTGCGGTTTTAAGGGTCGGGGCTAACAGGGGAGAAGGGAGGCTATTATATTGGAGTCTTATTCCTTGCTTGAACAAACTGGGAAAACCCATAATGACGACTGCACGTGTGTGTTTTAAAATCCCCCCCACTAACATGGTAGAAGTGGCATTTGCATGCATAGGTGCGCGTCCACTTAAAATTGCACGCACTTGTGCGCGCGTTCAAGCAATTTTATAACATGCACGCATATACGCACAAATGTTAGGTAATGGCCACATCCCTGGGTGCGGGCCGACGAGTACATGCACATGTGCCCCCACATGCCTGTTTAAAAGTTATGGTCCCAATGAATATGCATGAGATAGATATGAATGCAATGGAGAATTTGTGCATTTAAGAGAATCACTTTGGATTTGTATGGCACATGTTTTGTATTTGTAATACAAATGTGAACTAAGTCAAAAAAATGAGGGTGCCAAACATCCCCATTCCAAATTATATATACGTGTGTGCATGTATATATTTTCTGTTTCTTGAGTTATTCAATAAATCCTTTAATACAGTCAGGGTGATGCAATATCATGCGTGTAAAAAATGTTTTTTGAACATGTTCACATCCACCTCGCATGGATGCTCGATGCAAGCTGCTGTGCTAAAAGTTTGCACAATGATAATTTGTGCATCCCTAGTGCTCTGCATCAGGTGCCCGGGAGAAGTAGCTGTGTCCCCAACAGTGTGGTCCGAGCTCCCCCCCCCCCCCCCCCCAGCAGGGCTGTTACCGATTGGTCCTTTTCACTGACATGTGACAGTGAATGGACCAATCGGCAGTAAGTGAAGCAGTGAATAAATGAAGTGCCCTGTTATATGTGCAGGTTACCAAAACAGACAGTCAATTTATGAGCGTCCGTTTTATCCTGCAGCAGCTAATTTACTGGCACAATAAACTCACACAATATACATGGCCCTGAGCATGTATATTGTGGGTGTATATTGTGCGCCCCGAAATTTTTTTTTACGTCGAGACTTTTTTTGCATGGTGCTGCTTTCTGTGGTTCTTCCTACTTAGTATCACGACAATACTAAGTAGGAGGAACCATAAAAAAAGCAGTCTTTCTGTTTTTAAATTGAGCCCTTGATGTGTGGGAAGAGTTTACACCTGCTCTGGGCAAGCCTAAAATTTGACGGGTTAGAAAGTGCACCTCGGATGCACAGGGAGTTTTTGGCATCACGGGGTAATAGCTAATAGCCTCATCTTCATGGAATTTACATGTGGATGAGCGCAATTAGCTACACACGAGTTTGGATGCATGTTTTGGACGTGCTGATCCCCTTATTGCATAGGGGGCAATGGATGCACATCCAAAACACACATCCAAGTGCTTGTTAACCTGTGCGCTAGGCCCCGCGCATGATATTGCACCAGCATCA
Source organism: Rhinatrema bivittatum (assembly GCF_901001135.1). Classification (NCBI taxonomy): domain Eukaryota; kingdom Metazoa; phylum Chordata; class Amphibia; order Gymnophiona; family Rhinatrematidae; genus Rhinatrema; species Rhinatrema bivittatum. The sequence continues at coordinate 49,497,635 of NC_042619.1, read as the reverse complement.
GTATGTTTAGTGTTCTTCATATTAGCTGTTTAATACTTAAAGGTGCAGGAAAGTCTTTATAATGTTGCCCACTCATCCATTGTTTAAAAATTTCAGATTACTGCAGGACTATTATTCAAAAGTTCAGATTTAATGCTGTTTGCTTCTTTCAATGGCAACCTTTCTGTGAAACCTGTAGTTGATTAAAAAAAAACAAAAACCCACAGGCAGAAGAAAATCTCCATGAACCAGAACCAAATATCCTCTCAGCCACCCCAAATATCTTTTCTGAAGCATGAAAAAAAATGTGTGATGCCTATCTCCAGGTATTCAGCCATTTTCATGGCTGAGGAATTTTGCAGAATTGAGATCTAGAGCTTATCTCTGGCCGCCATAATGGCTTGAACTTTTATCTTTGGGTCTATTGATTCTATTTGGTTTTATTGATTTTGCTTGCTTGTTGAAGCAGGTAATATCATATTGTTGCTTCATTAGGAACTGAGCATATTGTTGAGATGATTGCCAGTTTTTCTTTTAGAGTATTGAAACCATGTTATCTTTTTTTCGATAATGATGCATGACGCCAAATGGTTCTGCTGCTTTGAAGACTTGACAGATCCTACTGCTGTTGCTACTATTGCCTCATTACTGCCTTCTGTTCTATGTCTGCGTGCTGTTGACTTCTGTTTTTGAATGTCAGGCGTGCTTAGCATTAAACATATAGTTGTTTATTTGTTACTCAGTATAGTCCAAATTTTGCCTACCAAGGACAACCAAGCATATTAGTACCAACTACAATAAGTCTGAAGACATTGTGTTGAAGATTGGATCCAAACATCAAGACTTTAGCTTTGTTAAGCTGTAGTGGGATTAGACATGCTAAGTTCTGGGTAGCATATTGATATGTTTTGGTTTCCGAAGTGCATGAGTGATGTTCTTCAAAGAAAGCTGTCAGCTGGGAAATCAAAGGTGTGCTGGAGAGCAGCAGTCACCCTTACCTTGTCATGTTCATTGCAAGTCCAGCACTAATTCAGCAAAGCTTCTGGTGAGGCTAATTATTCATCTGCCAGAGTCTTATGATGAACCCGCAGATAATTTATGGTTGACTATATGGCAGATTTATGCTTGGTTTTAGAGTAATTTGTGCTCAAAATATCCATTTTTTTTCAGTTTGCAACATAGACACTGCTTCTAGAAATTGTCTGATAAGAACATGAGTGACAACAGGCATGACCCTAGATGTCTGAATGTTTTGCTTGGGGGTGATTGCATAGGAATGAATTTACTTGCTTTTGAAACCAATATCAAATTCATATTTAATTTGAGCTACGAAGAGAAGCTTAATTATGAGCATGGCAATGCATTGCTTAGAATTTTGCATTTAAAATTTTTCAAGTGAGAATAAAGCAGAAGCAACATTATAAAGTGCCCCCCCCCACCCCCCCCAAAAAAAAAGATAAAAGAAAAGATAAAAATTAACATATACATTATGCAGTGTGTCTTATTAACTGTGGCATGACTTAAAATATATGGGGTGAATTTTCAAGGGAGTTCCCTACATAAAATGTACATATACACAAGCAGGTAGCAGACATGCTATTTTCTGAACATAAAAATTACACGCATGTTTTACCTTTCTCGCACACACTTAAACACGCAAAAACAGAGCAGTCTAGGGGCATTCCGGGGCAGGGCTGAGAGTTACATTTTAAGTTGCAGTTTTATAGGAGACTTGTGCGAGTACATGCGTTCACTTATTTACGCAATTTTACATCTTCCAGTTATCTCGCGCAGTTGTCATCATACTGGTTGGTTGTCTCCTATTGGTTGGGTGGGAGATCTGGGTGAACTAGGAGGAGTTCAGGGTGAAGAACTCGGAAGGCATCGATTACCTGGAAAAGGACTGGGTGGACTGGTGGAGGTATCAGCAAACTGGTGACGCGCATGGTTTAAAATATATCACCTTCCTTGTGTAAACCAGGGTTTTACATAAGTAATATTTTTTTTGCCCGTAAAACATATGGGCCAGATTTTAAAAGCTCTACGCACATAAATCCTCTGAATTTACGCACGTAGGGTGCCTTACGCATGCCGGGCCTATTTTATAAAGGCCTGGCAACACGCGTAAAGTCCCGGGATGCGTCTAAGTCCCGGGGCTTGCAAAAAGGGGCAGTCCGGATACAGGGGCGGGGCCAGAGGCCTCCGACACAGCGGCCATTTGCCACTGTGTCGGAGGATCGCGTGCCGGCAGGCTGCCGGCATGTGCAACCCATGCCTGCCTCCAGACAGGCGCAAAAGGTTTGATAAAAAGTTTTGGGGGGGAGGTTAGAGTAGGGCTAGGGGAGGAAAGGTTAGGGGAAGGGGTGGTAAGGAAACGGGGGAAGCCTGCGGGCGTCGGTACACGCAAGGGGCACTAGTGTGCACCCCCTTGCGTGTGCCGATCCCCGATTTTATAACTTGTGCGCAGAAGTTATAAAATCGGGCGCAGGTCTTAAAATCTACCCCTATGTGCGCATGTTTATAAAATAGGTAGGAAAAGTATGGACTTTTTATGCATTGCAATTCACGCGTAAGCAAACATACAAGCATATGTTGGGGGTAGTAGACATGCACATTTTATGATCCATGCGTATCGATATATTGCGATGGAGACAAGCCGGATGTGGATACTTAGGCCGACCGACCCGAAGGAACAGTCGGTAGGCAGAACTCCCACTGGGCAATTGGAGCTTCACCTGGAAACCCGTGACTCCTCCAGAGGAGCTGTGGGAGCCCGGGTTGCTAGGACTTAGGAGTCTTCGCCCTGGAAGCCCGAGGTCCCCCCAGGAGGAGCCCGTAGGGACCCGGACCGCTGGGACTTAGGCGAGAACGAAGAAACCCAGGAGTGGAATCCGGACTGGAGTCTGGGCAGGCGGCGAGCAAGCAGTGGTCGGGTCACGCACCGGGGTCAAGGCAGGCTGAAGACAACAGGAGTCGAAGTCACGGACCGGAGACAAGGCAGGCTGAAGACAACAGGAGTCGAAGTCACGGACCGGAGTCAAGGCAGGCTGAAGACAAGCGTGGTCAAGCTATCCGAGGTCAAGGCAGGAGACAGGCAAGCGGAGTCAGGCAAAGCGGAGTCAGGCAGGAAACAGGCAATCCAGGAACGCAACTCAGAGCTACCAGAAGTAGGGAACCTCGTTGCAAGGCAAGGAAGGCTAGGAACTGCAGGGCTTAAATAGCCCAGCAGCGTCTGACGTCAGAAACAGGAGGAGCCGAGATTTCCCGCGCTGGTCCCTTTAAAAACAGAGATTAGCCGCGCACGCGCCTGGGGGCGGGGCTAGCCGCGAGAGAACGCCGGCGGCCGAGAGGGAGCTGGCGCATGGCGTCCGAAGGCCCCGTAGGGCCGCGGGGGGGGTCGGAGCGGCAAGAGGAAGCAGCGGCTGAGGTCCCGAGTCCGCGGAACGCGGGAGGAAGCAGGGGCTGAGGACCCGAATCCGCGGAGCGCGGAAGCTCTCCGGGACCCGAGGAGCAGGTAAGGCCTCAGACGCCACGGTGGCGACCGAGACCGCAACATCGATACACGCAGGTTATAATAGATCTCTATGTGGCCATACAATCACGAATATGGGGATCGCACACAGTTATATGAAAGTTATTCTCCTTGTTTAATGCAATCTAGGATGTATTCAGTTATTTGCTATATTATTATATATATATATTTATATAATGTAGCTACATACGTATGCCTGGCTCATCAAACTCAGAAATACCCCCAGAGTAATAGTAACCTGCTCAGAGATGACAATCCCGTTTATACCTCCAAGTTAATGAGAAGTTCAAGGCATACACATGATAAGCTTTGTCAGCTTTTTGTCAGCAGATCATAGACCCTGCATTTTAATTTACTATACATAATGCTTTTTTAATGAGTTCCGCTGGATAGACATTGAAACATGCCACTGGAGCTGCTGGCAGGATTATGAGGAAGAGTTCTTTATTTGATTTATGTGATATTCTATTATGGCGACTAATATTTATGGGTAGAGTACAAGGAAAGGAAAAAAATATTTAAACTTCTAGTATCATTGATCCAAACTGGAAAATCAATTTATTTTCAGCAACGTGTGAAAACTTCTAATTGACAGCTAATGAAAATTGTTCTTGGAAATCGTGGGGACAAATGTGTTTTGCCTTACGTAGGAATGAATTTACATTTTACATTATTGCTGCAGACAGCATAGATAAAAGGTTGAAATTGGGTTTTTTTTATGGTGACATTCCTCCAGGGGAAGGCCAGGTAAATTAACTAAACAATGCACAGCTTGATCATAGTTAACCAGATCCCTGCCAGGCCATTTCCATGCCATCTGATTTATTTATTTATCTATCTATCTATCTATCTATCTATTTGATTGATTGATTGATTGATTTGAAACTTTTATATACAGACATCAGTATACAACATCGTGCCGGTTTACATTAGCAACTGATAGGTAGAAAGTACAAAGAACAGGGACGGGGGCTGAACTGGAGTAATAATAGTGCAGGTAGAGACAGCAAGAGCCTCGGAAAGATAGGTCAACTCTGCAACTTAAACAAGCGATACCAAAGGAGCTGGGTATCAACCCATGTACAAGGGGGGTGCAGTATTGAGGGAGTTAGTGTTAACATATGCACTGGTGAGATAGGTTAAGGTGTGAAAAATTGAAGGGGTAACAGAGAAGATATGGCAAGGGAGTGCAGGTGTAAACCGCATGGGCTCATAAAAAGGGGGAGACTCTGGGTGGGTATAGGTTGCAATAAGAGCTGAGCGCCGCGACTAATCGGGGAAGGCTTTGCCTAAACAGCCAAGTTTTCAGATTTTTTTTCTACATTTGGAGGAGCACGGTTCAAGCCGGATCGCAGTCGGGAGGGTATTCCAGTGTTTAGGACCAGCGATAGAGAAGGACGTTTTAAGTTGACTTGGCTTGCCAGTAGGTTATAATTAGACTCCTTCGTTTTCAGTTTAAACAGGTATTTACCCTTAAATTCCCAGATTTTTCTAAAGGTGGCAATTGGTTGAAACCGATATGTCCCCTAATTTCAGGCTGATTAAAAAGCTGCTCCAGAGCTGCATATGTGCTGCAAGGCCTCCAGCCACAGCTAGAAGCCAGGGTGGGCCAAAGTGCCTTCTGTGTTTCAGAAGTGCCCCTCTAGTGCCCCTCTAGTGCCGCCCATGCCATGTCTCAAATCCTGCCTCCTCATCCCCCCCCAAGCAGCCAAAGTACCTGCTGTCTAGTGCCACAAATGCAATTGAAGCAAGCCCTGTCCACCGGAAGCACTTCCTGGCAAGCTAACGGGCCCTGTTCAAAATCAGAAGTGCAGCACTGCAGAGCGCGGGAGCCTCAGTAAGCCTGAAGAACCATCGCCAGAAAGGACGAACGCTGTTGCACTGTGGAGGGGGGTGCGGGTGGGGAGGATATGCTCAGCAGGATTGGGGGAGGGGAGAGAGAGGAACATGCTAGGTAGGGGACAGGAGTAGAGATGAGGATACTGCAGAGTAGGTGGATGGAAGAATCTGCTCAATATGGGCTAGATTTTCAAAGGCCTACGCGCGTAGGGCCTGTTTTATAAAGCCCCGGGGGACGTGTCTAAATCCCGGGGCTTTACTAAAGGGGCGGGGCCAGAGGCATCCGACACAGAGGCCATTGCCGCTGTGTTGGAGGATCGCGTGCTGGCAGGCTACTGGCGTGCGCAACCTGCGCCTGCCTCTAGGCAGGCACAAAAGGTATGACAAAGTCGGAGGGGGGGGGGAGGGGAAGGTTAGGTTAAGGGGAAGGGAAGTTCCCTTCCAGGCCACTCCGACTTCGGAGGGAGGGAATGAGGGAAGGCAGTGCGGCTCGGCACTCGCATGGTGCACAATTGTGCACCCCCTTGTGCGTGCCGACCCCTGATTTTATAAAAAAACGAAAATGAGAGTCCCTTGTTATAATAAACCACCCAGAAATTATATTTGCAACTAGTTTTGTTTTCTTTAATTACAAATAGATAGACAACAAGTAATTCCTGCTTTTATCATCAGTCTTAATTCACTCTGCCGAATTTAGTCACCTTTTCAAGCCAAAGCAAATTCTGGCTGCTTCTCGATATCTCACTTCCTTAGTGATGGCATTAGCAGGGTTGCCAAGTAAAACTCTTAGTCCTCAGCCGTGATGTGAGAGAGCCCTATTCTGTAAATTTCCCTTCTGTACATAGTCTTTCTTGTTCTTCTTTTTGGTTGGTGGTATTAATATATATTTTTGGAGACAGGAGGTAAAAAGCAGAGAAGTGACTGAACGTGCCACTTGTGATATGTCTTTGTTGGCTGCTTTGGAATACAGAATATTACTGTGCGGCTACTTATGCCATCTTCTGCTGTTTGGCTTCTGTGCAAAGCTTTGTGCAGATGAATAGAAGGATCTGTATGTTGCAGGATCTTCATTTGCCATTTTTTGCCAGAAGTTCACAGATTGTTGAAAATCATGGTGAAACGAAGCAAACATAAGCTAGGTCTTGATTTGCCAAATTCACAGTGTTCTACTAATAGGGTTCAGGCCCCTTTCAGTCCAGTTCCTATTTTCTTGGTGGAAATAGATTTTTTTCTCATTTTTTAATTGATTATCTTGATTGATTAATGGTTATGTTTTTACGTTTGGAACGGTCTTTGAGAATTCTGGAACAGTGAGCTAAGGAGGAGATGTTAGAGTATTAAAAGGCTCGTGAAGTCATGCTGTCCTCTTTCCCTTGACCCTTAAATATTTGCAGGCCTGGCGAACCGAGTGTGCATACCGTGCATTTGCTCGGGGTGGCACATCCAAGGAGGCAGCAGCAACAGGAGAGGCTGCAGGGCCGCCAGCAGAGCTAAACCTACTGGCGGCTGAAGAGGAAGAGAGGCTGCCAGCAAAGTTCAACCTGCCGGCGGCCAAAAATAAAGAAATACTGTGCCACTGCAGTGTTCCCTGTAATTTGCGCCCAGCCACAACTTTTCTTGCTTTAGCTTCAAAACCCCCACCCCAAGAGCAGGAAGGTTAGTGGGTCGTGGTGTGGCCGACGAGAAGAGGAGCCCTTGGGCCATGGTGGAATTCATCCCACCACGGCCCAAAGAGAAGAGGAGCCTGCAGGACCATGATGGAGCTTAACTCACCAGGCCTGAAGAGAAAAAGAGCCCAGGGGCATGATGGATCTTATCCTACCAGGCCTGAAGAGAACAGGAGGCCGTGTATGTGTGTGTCTGAGACTGTGAGAGCTTATGTATGGTGTATGTCTGTGTGCGAGCCTGTGGTGTGTCTGTGTGAAAGCTTGTGTGTGTGTGTCTGTGTGACAGCTTGTACGCATGTGTGTGGCTGTATGAGAGCTTGTATGTGGCTGTGTAAGAGCTTGTGTGTGGCTGTGTGAGAGCCTGTGTGCTTGTCTGTGTGTCTTTGAGTGCCTGTGTGTGTCTATGTCAGGCATGTATGTGTGTGTTTGTGTGAGAGCCTGTGTGCGTGTGTGTGCGCGCGCGCACCTGGGAGAGTCTGTGTATCACATATAAGCTCTCACAGGCATGCACAGACACGTGTCTGAGAGGGAGTATATGTGAGAGCACATATGTGTCTGTGAGGGAGAGAAGGAGTATGTGTGACAGCATAGAGAACATTGTGTTATTGATTGTGTGTGTGTGTGTGTGTGTGTGTGTGAGAGAGAGAGGATAAAGTTTGTGCGGTCCTATCTCCCTGAATCCATGAAAGTCTCAGGGTGACTGGAAATCAAAAGATCCCAGGTATGGAGAACAGGAGATTTTTTAATCCTTATTAGTTTTAATTATTGGGTGTAATTTGATGTTTTTGCTGTTTTGAAATATTTTATTGGTTTTTTGGGGAAATAGAATATTGTTTAATTTGATTTTTTAAAATATTGTATTGGTGTTTGGGAAATTTTGAATATTCTACTCATTAACTGGTTTGAAATATTTATTCTTTTTATGAATATGATTTTACTATTGTTATGTTTAAATATTTCTTGATTTTATTATTGTTTTATGAAGAATGGCAATGTTTCTGTTTTTTCCATTGTTGTTCTGCATATAGAGGCTGGTTTGTTGGGGGTTCCAGTTCAGTTCTTCTCAGCACATTTCTATTTATACTTTCTGGGCTCTTTATTCTGTATTTGGTCAGGGTCTGTCTGTATACTGCTTATGTGACCGAGGTGAGCTATTTTGCTGGAGTGGAATTTCTGTTTAGGGATCTATAGCAGCTTTGTTGTGTTCCGCGGCCGTGGCGCACCACAACCGAGGCCCCCTACCTTGTCCGCGGCGTTCCCTCGCCACGGGAGCCCCGGGGGAGGGCTCTGATTCGGGCCGTCGCTCCCGTGCGGCCTCCGGTGCTGCTCGCTGCAGGGGGAGCCGTCCTGCTCCTCCTTCGCGGCGTCCAGCGGCGTCTCTCCTCTGCGGGGGGAAATCCAAGATGGCCGCCGCCATCCTTAGCTGCGAGGCCGCGCTTCCTCTACAGATTTAAAGAGACCTAATCCCTTTAACTGGCTTCACCTGTTCCTGATCAACCTAGGCAGGGGGAGTATAAAGGGAAGCTTCCTCTGCTCCTTCAGTGACTGGGCAACGTCCTCCCGCGCTGTCTAGTCTGCTTGCTTCGGTGAGTCCCTTAAGCTTTGGATCCTGTTCCTGTTTCGTCTTGGTGTTCCTGGTTCCTGACTTCAGATTGGCTTACGGTGATTCTCTGGTGTATGACTTCGGATTGGCAAGTGGTGATCCTTCGGTGCGTGACCTCGGACTGGTGAGCGACGACCCTCAGGCACTCGACCTAGGACTCCTTCTAGACTACCATTTCCAAGGGCCCGCCTAAGTCCCAGCGGTCCGGATCCCTACGGGCTCCTCCCAGGGGGACCGCAAGCTTCTAGGGCGAAGCTCCAGTCAGCCCTTGCACCGACACCCTGACTTCTCAAAGGTCCGCCTAAGTCCCAGCGGTCTGGCTCCCTACGGGCTCCTCCTGGGGGGGACCACAGACTTCCAGTGGTGAAGACGCAGCTCCTCTTCTCGTCTCTTCATCCGCCTCCGCAGTCGCCTCAGTCTCCAGTGCCCAGGGTCAGCTGGTCCCGTCTTCTGCTCTGCCTAGCCACCCGACGAGAGAACCTACGGATCCTCCGAAAGGTATACCATCCTTCCATCGGCCAAGGGTTCACAAGCCTGAGCATAACAAGCTTGGCTTGTTCTGTTTTTCCAATAAGAGGTGTATTAGTGTTCTAGGGCCTGGTGTAATATTTGCAATATTGCCTTTTCATTGATAAGACCATTACTGTTTGAGTGCTAGCAGTTAGGATTATTTTGGTATGGGAGGTTTACTATATTATAATGGTAATTACATTTAATCGTGGCTTTCTGAGAGATGCCATTATAAATTCCATAGGAGTTCCAAGTGTCTTTTTTGCAGAGCTTTCTCTGCAGTGCATGTGAATATAATATATATGTTGTAAGTGATATTTTGCCTCAGAATTCTGTACTTTTGAATGTTCATTTTCATGTAAAATTTGTTATAAGTGCATAATTAAATTGTGTGTGGCTATAGAGGGTGTGGGAGTTGGGGGGGGGGGAGGGGTGATGCAAGCCTGTAAGATTTCTCTAGGGTATGTAATACCCTTCCCTTTTCCATGGGTTCCATAGGGGAATGGATGGGTGTCAGTTTTTAAAAATATGGATTGTTGTGGGCTTTAATTGATGGGCCTGGGATAGAGACTGAATGAATCGGGGGAAGGGGGGGGGGGTAGCACAATAATTATTCGCACAGGGCAGCAACAAAGCACCTGCCCTGAGTAGTTGCATGCTTTTAAATGATTTACATTGTTTCTCAGCCACACAAAATGCATCATAAAACTTTTGATTATTCTTTCTTCAGCAACAGAGTGAGCTTCTGTAGTAGCTGCAGTTGGGTGGATCGTTTTTTGTTAAATGAATTGCAGTGCATTTCTGCATACATTATTTCCTCATAATTTATAGAGATAATTAGGAAAAGATTGCAGTGAAAGTAATAACAGTAGTAGAAGTAAAGAGACTCTTTTAAAACTGTGATTTATGTAGCAGGCCGTTTTGCACACATTTGCCTTAAAGACATTTTTTTTCCTCTGATTTGTAAGCTGACATACCATCTGTCTTTCCTTGGCAAAAGGAATGAATTAAATCAGGAAGTTAAGTATCTGAATTATTATTAATTAGAAATTGTACATTAGTAAGCTATGATAGTAATTACCACTGACCATGTGTGAGGCTGTCAAGACTGGAATGTTTATTTTTCCCAGGTTTGTGAAATGCTGTTAATGCATTTTGCATGTGTTTTCACCCATCCATCTACCTAACTAATCTGTCTGTAACTCACACTATGGGATGCATTTTCAAAGACATGCGCCTGTAAAAATTAGCATATACGTGCATAAGTAACATCTCCTCACGTCCATGGCTGTTTTATAAATCTCAAACATATGCATGTATTTTTGCTTTCGTGCACACGAATATGCTTGTAAATAGGGGGCGTTCTGGGGCGGAGCCAACATTTACACACATAAATTTCTATTTTAAAAGACACTTCCATAGATTTAAAAATTTACTCTTGCAATTTTATACCTGCTAATTATCTTCCATGAGTGATGTTAAATGTGTTTGTTGAGTGCTGTTGGCTGGGTGGGAGGTTTGGGTGAACTGGAGGAAGTTGAGGTTGAAGAATCAGGAGGGTCTCGATATGGGGAAGGTCTGGGCGAACTGATGGAGTGATAGCTAAAACTGATAATTTCTCTTAAGCGTGCATGTTTTAAAATGTATTGACGTGCGTGTAAATCGTGTTTTATTTTCATGTGTAAAATACTTTGCATGTATTTGTAAAAGAATACATACGCACATATGTTACGAGGTAAAGATACACGTATTTTATAATATGCACGTATGTGATACATGTGGGTTATAAAATACAATGGTAAAATTATCTGTGGCCATATACACGTCTGTATGCTGCTGTGTGCAGGTGTTTTAAAGTTATTCGCTATATATGCAGAGAAAGAGAGAGAATGAAAAGGTTTGAATCTGAAAGTAGCATAAACTTTTTTTTTAAACATTTACATGTGTAAAATGGTTTTACTCAAGTAAATGCACTTTACTCAACTAAGTGGGCTTCTGAAAATAGCTACAATATAATGCTTGAATTCTCTATAGGATTTGCTTATGTGAGTGCACTTTACATGCGTAAATGGCTTTTGAAAATTGCTACGATAGTAGTTACGTTTACACGTGTAAATCCTTTTGAAAATTCACCTGGTAATTAATTTGTATTATGAAGTTCATATTCAGACGCATTTAGACAAATAACTCAGAAGTTATCTGGCTAAATGACTATTTGGGCACTTATTTTAGCTGGCTAATAAGTTAGCTGGCTGGAATTTAGCTGGCTCAGTTTAGGGGCCTTCCAGAGGTGAAACTGGGAGTTGCTGAGTTAACTGACTGTTATCTGGCTATCTCCAATATTCAGAGTGAGTCTGCTAAAGAGCTAATCTAAAGTTAAAAACATAAGAAGTTGCCATACTGGGTCAGACCAAGGGTCCATCAAGCCCAGCATCCTGTTTCCACCAGTGGCCAATCCAGGTTATAAGTACCTGGCAAGTACCCAAACATTGATGAAACCCAGAGAGCGGGCTTTCTCATCTGCAGGTCCTCTTCTGTGGAATAGTTTTCCAAATGAAGAGAGATGCCTCCACGAAAGACCTTTCTTTATAAAAGCATTGGGTCAGATTTTCAAAAGGTTACGAGTGTAAATCCCCTCTCATCTGTCTCTTCTCAAAGCTGAAGAGCCCTAACCTCTTCAGCCTTTCCTCAAAGGGGAGCTGTTCCATCCCCTTTATCACTTTGGTCTCCCTTCTCTGTACCTTCTCCAGTGCAACTATATCTTTTTTGAGATGCGGCGACCAGAACTGCATACAGTACTAAAGATGTGGTCTCACCATGGAGCGATATAGAGGCATTATGACATTTTCCATTTTATTAACCATTCCCTTCCTAATAATTCCTAACATTCTGTTTGCTTTTTTGACCACAACAGCATAATGAGCCAACAGTTTCAATGTGTTATCCACTATGACATCTAGATCTTTTTCCTGGGTGGTAACTCTTAATATGGGACCTAACATTGTGTAATTATAGCATGGGTTATGTTTCCCTATATGCATCACCTTGCATTTGTCCACATTAAATTTCATCTGCCATTTAGACGCCCAATCTTCCAATCTTGCAAGGTCTTCCTGCAATTTATCACAATCCGCTTGTGATTAAATACTCTGAATAATTTTGTGTCATCTGCAAATCTGATCACCTCACTCATTGTATCCCTTTCCAGATCATTTATAAATATTATTGAAAAGCACTGGTCCAAATACAGATCCCTGAGGCACTCCACTGTTAGCCGGCTATATACCTCCAAATTTATCCAGATAAGTTTATCTGGCTAACTTTGCTATCCAGACAACTTCTATATTTTTATATTTATAAATATAGCTGCATATTTGCTGTATTGAATCATTTTATGCTGCTGTTTCTCACTTGCAGCATTTTTTGGTGAATAAGCAAATAAAAGTTTAACAATTTTTTTTCTTTTGCTGCCTATAGTTGTCAGAATATTTGAACAGAATGGGACAAAGTTGCTATAGAACAGTGTTTCTGAAGCTGGTCCTGGAGTTATCCTCTAGTGATTTTGGTTTTCAGGATATCTGCAATAAATATACATAAGATAGATTTGCCTTCACTGCCTCGCACATGTTATAAAATCCGGGGTCGGCGCATGCAAGAGGGTGCACACTTGTGCACCTTACGCGCGCTGAGCCGCGCAGCCTTGGAGGGAACTTTCCTTCCACTCCCCACCTTCCCCTCCCTTCCCCCTCCCTAAACCGCCCCCCAGCCCTACCTAAACTCCCCCCCTTACCGTTATCTGCTAAGTTGCGCCTGCTTCCGGGCAGGCGTAGGTTATAAGCACCGGCCGATGGCCGGTCCATGATCCCGGGCACAGCGGCAAATGGCCTCGCCCCCGCCCACTTTTTCAAGCCCCGGGACATATGCGCATCCCGGGGCTTGCGCGCGTTGCCGATCCTATGCAAAATAGGCTCGGCGTGCGCAGGAGGGTTTTAAAAGGGTTGCGTGCGTATATGACGCGCATAACCCTTTTAAAATCCACCCCAAAGAGTACAAAGGTGTCACAGGCAACGGCATGTTCCCAAAATTTCCGCCACAACACACTGCTAACATGACATTAACATAGTTCCTCGTGAAGGTGATACTTTTTCATGTTCAGGCTTGCATGCAGTAAATAACGCAGCACAATAAAATGTCCATTTTGAAGGATCATTTATAAAAGTATGTCGAAGCAAGATGTTTCATAAACTACAAGATGGTAAGCACAACAAGCTTCACTGCACTGTAGAATTTCACATCTTAGCTCATTTGCGTGTAACACAGAAGGTCACTAAAGATGCCTCTTTTTAACATAGTGTGCCCACACATTTAAATACATAGGGCTGGATTTTAAATGCCCTGAGCGCGTAAATCCGGCTGGATTTACGCGCGCCAGCACACCTATTTTGCATAGGCCGCCGGGACGTGCATAAGTCCCGGGGCTTCGTAAAAGGAGCGGGGGAGGGGCGTGTCCGAGGGGGCGTGTCCGCGGTCAGGGGGCGGTTCAGGGCGGGACCGGGGGTGTGGCGCCGGCCCGGGGGCGTGGTTGAGGCCTCCGGACCAGCCCCTGGGTCGGGTGATGGCGCGCCAGCAGGCCGCTGGCGCACGCAGATTTACGTCTGCTTTCAGCAGGCGTAAATCTGCCAACAAAAGGTAGGGAGGGTTTAGATAGGGCCGGGGAGGTGGGGAAGGGAGGGGAAGGTGCGGGGGGGGGGTGGAAAGAAAGTTCCCTCCAAGGTTGCTCCGGTTTCGGAGCGGCCTTGGAAGGAAAAGGCAGCGTGCGCCGGGCTCAGCGCGCACAGGTTGCACAAATGTGCACCCCCTTGCACGCGCCGACCCCGGATTTTATAAGATACGCGCATATCTTATAAAATCCAGCGTACTTTTGTTCGCGCCTGGTGCGCGAACAAACGTACGCGCTCACGCAAAATTATAAAATCTACCCCAGTTAGGGCCTTAATTCTGACCAAAGCAAGATTGGGTCCAAAATGAAACAGGGCAACTTTTGTAGAAAAAAAGATGCTCTTTCAAATGACATAAAAAAGAAATGAATTAAAAACTACACAGTAGAGATATCTACTCCTGAAAATTGGCAAAAACTTGCATTAAAAAGTGACAATGTGAATTTATGTAATTATATCTTTGCTGCCGGTTGCCAGTAAAGCCTCTTAGTGCAAATCTTATATGTATATATCATGGGCCAAGACTACTGGTCCAGTCAGGGACTGAATCAAAGTGTAGGTCAGGAGCAATGAGGAGTCAAAGTAGGCCTTATATTTCTTTTGTAACATTTTTCACATACTTTGATGGCCCATAAAAAGGGAGGCAAGCTCACGTCACGTTCCAAACTTTGCACTGAGACTTACCACCAGGGGTTGAATTAATCTACAAAATTTCAGGCCCCTGAGATGTGGTCGGGCTGCAGCATCTGGACAAAATGGCCATTTTAGGTTTGCGTGGAGCATGGTACTCCATGGCAATCCAACCAATGGAGATCCAGGTAAAAAATTTAGTATGGTTTTGTTTGAGACCCTAGAGAACTTCATCCATGCAAAATTTTGTTTGATTTGGAGGAGGTTGAGCATGGTCCCCTGGTCCACTTGATATGGAACAACCCAATGGGAAATATTTTTCATTACCAGAACAGTATTTATTTATTTATTTATCGAGTTTTATATACCGTCGTTCGGTTTCGCCATCACAATGGTTTACAAAGTTTTGATGTTTAACAGAGTTTCCAAAAGGTTCCTGTGATTGTTAACATAGATATTGTAGGCTTTATTAACGTAGTTTGGAAGTCAAACTATACAGTTTCGGTTATGTGTTATATTACGTGCTTGCATTGGCTCCACGTGCTTGCATAGGATCAGTTTCTGAGACATATTAAGACTCAACTTTGCTTTGCCAACTTATTAGCTCCTGAATTCACAGTAGGCGCCAGTATCATGCAGCAGGAAGAACAAAGGCAGATGTCATCTACTGACAAATAAACAAATTTAGAGCTTTCCGGGAGCAAAAAATGAAGAGATTAAAAAGGTTAAGCAAAAGTTCATTTTGCAGCAGCAGTTTCAGTTTACAGAAAAGCAAAACAGCCATCAACTTTGTTAAAATACAGCATCTCTAAGGCCTGATACCCATGGAATGGCTCAGGTAGCCCAATTGCTGCAGGACAATTTATTGTCCCCTATGTCAATGACCACCAGAAGCAGGAACTTCCTGAATGCTTTAGAGAACAGCATTTTCCAACCTGGTACTGAAGTCCCACGTATCAAGTCCAGCTTTGAATATGCATGAGATGTATTTGCATAGTCACCATATGTAAATAGATCTCATGTGGCTAGATTCACCATAGGTATCCTGAAAACCAAATTAGTTTTTCAAGTCTCTAGGACTGAGCTCTAGAAGGCAGGAAACAGAGCGGAATGGAGGAACAGAAAATCTTCACTTTAAGATGAATTTTCAAAATGCGTTTTTCAGAACTGCAACAAATATGGGTAAATAGGGGTCCGGGAATAACTTTGCACATGTAAACAAAGGGGCGTGCCAGGGGCATTCTGGGGCAGGGCCACCATTTACACATGTAAGTGGCTATTTTAAAACTTGCCAAAGTGATGCATCAAGTCTTTGATTTGCATATATTTACTCCTGCTCAATTTCTGGTGTAAGTGATTGTAAACATCTAAAAAAGTGAAAATAAGGCTGGGTGGGGGGATCGATGAAATGGGGGGCTTCAGGCTGAAGAGCCAGCAGGGTTTTTACAAGCTGCACTTGGATTGAGCAAACTGGTAGAATAATTGGTAAAACTGACAATTTCATTGCCATGCACATGTAATAAATCCCCGAGTTACAGGTAGGAACTGATTTACAAGGGGGGGGGGGGGGAGTAAATGTGTCTAAATAATGTGTAAAATCTATTTGCATATCTCTTTCAAATTCAAAGTACAAATACGCGAATATATCATTTGCTCATACTTATATGCACATACGCGAGTATATCATTTGCACATACTTATATGGCTAAATTATGACTTAGATGGAAAAATTTGAACTTATCTGGATAAGTAGTGCCACTTATCTGGTTATATTCCGATTTATCTAGCTATGTAGCAGCAGGCCTACATAGCCGGATAAGTTTAAAAAGTGCTATTTGTCCATCTAAGTAGCACTTTTTGGACTTATCTAGCTAAGTGCCGCTACATGGTCGATAAATAGGTATTTATCTAGATAAATCCAAACTTGTACAGCTCGTGGATTTAACATATGCAAACATTTGTGCGCGCATATATACTCATATTTTATAGGCTCACATATGTTCGTAGGTTATAAAATACAGTAGTAAATTACCATGCGCCCATATACACACGCAAATGGGTGCATGTGAATAGTTCTGAAAGTGATCCTCCCTGCATGTAAAAATTAGCATATGTGTGTGCAAGTAGCCTCTACTCGCATATTCTGTATTTTATAAAAGTCCAAAATATGCATGTATATTCACTTTTGCACATATATAAAAGCGTGTAAAAAGGGACTGTATGGCACTCGAGTGATCAATGGCTTGGTTACAGCCAGAGAAAAGCACACAGGAAATCAGGCTTTGCGTAAAGTGCTCTTTATTTACAGTGATCTTAAAGACACAAACAATAGAACAGACTCCTTGAACTCAGTAGTCTCTAAGCTTTAAGTACAAGAAGTTTATCAGCCTTACAGATAAATCCTCAGTCAGTACGCTAAGACTCAGTCAGCTCCCCAGGGCCCGTCTAACCTGTCTAGGTCCTCAGGTTTTATGCTTAGGGTTTGGACTCCTCCCTCCTCCCAGAATACCTTGGGGAGCCCAAGCTTAAGGAGGACCGGGAGGGATACCTGTGTCCGGTCCTTTAAGGTAGATTGAGGGAGATGTCCATATGCTCCCTCACATACCCCCCTCCCCCCAACCCTCAGTTCAGCCTTGCCGGGATAAGTATCCCTCTGTACAAGGGAGACCTCCCTTGACAGAGAAACAACTGCAGAGTACTGTCTCTCGCATGGTCTTAGCTTCCAGCCAATGTAGGCCGGTGGACGGTTTTGTCCAACTTTCTTCTGGGCTATTATGGCCTTTTCGGCTTCTTCCAGTCCTTGGATTTTCTCTGGCCTCCTTTTCATCCGTCACTTTGTGAGCGGTTTTGACTCCCTTTGCGGGAGTAATCACCCATCCGGGTGATTACCTCGTCCCTCCAGGCCTGTGGATGGATCTTACCCTTCCCCAGGGTGTATTTTTCTTGAAGGTGTTGCTGCTGAGGCTTAAGAATTTTAGTGTCCTTATGAACGAGGTCCAGGTCCTCCCTTTGAAAGTGCTCTTGAACCGTCGGCTCTTTAGGGTCGTGGCTAGGTGGACCTGTTGTATGCAGATCCAAAAGGGCTTTGAAACTTGGACAATCCCACCCAATAATCACGGGATAGGGTAACTAGGGAAATTCTCCACCCTCCATCATTCCTTGCCTGGATGAGGTCTTCAGGTGTACCTGGCTGGTGGGATATCGCTGATGGTCGCCGTAAACACATGCCAATGTCACTACTTTTCCAGCTTCGGAGTGGATTCTTTTCAGCAAATCTCTCTGCACCAGCATTTTTACACTACTTGAGTCCATTAGCACTTGGCTGGGAACCCCATTCAGCTCTGCTGATATCACACATTTAGAGACTGCCTGGCTGGAGACATCTACTAAGTTGCAACAATAACAAATTACTGAATTAGTGTCCACTGCCTCCAGTTTCCTCACTCCCCACAACGGAAGCATGTCAAGCTGAATAAAGGTTGCCGTGGGTTGACCGGTTCAGTCGATCCTGTCCCAGAGGCTTCGGGCTCTGCAGTTCCCTATCTAAGTTGAGGGGATTGGCAGGATGGCAGTGCGGGCATAGTCTTGGCCTGATGGTATGCCTCTGCTACCTCCAGGGCTTTTTCCTTCATCAGGTCTGGATGCCGGCGAACTCATTGCCGCATGGGCGGACCGAGACTGTCCTGGAACTGCTCTGGCAAAATGGCTTTGGCCATCTCCTCCCTGGTTTCCCCATCCGGACGCAGCCACTTCCAGGAGGCATATTTAAGATGATGGAATAAATTCTGAGGGTTATCTCCAGCCTGTAGACTCCACGTCAAAACCTCTGCCGGTATGCTTCTGTGGTGATTCCCGCTCTTCAGAGGATCGTTGCCTTATCCTCTGGATACATGGCTGTCCCCTCTGGATTGGCTGTTTTATAAGCCTCGTGACATGGTCTGATAAGTATATTTCCTAGGTACATAGCCCACCTATCTTTAGGCTAGCCTGCCAGTCTTGCGGTACATGCAAAGTTCTTCAAGAACCCCTCCAGATCCTCTCCCTGGGTCAACTTTAGGAGGGTTATCAACACTGGTGGTGGACAGGCCACAGCAATTTGCTCACCTGTGCTATCTGTAAAAGCACAGTATGTTGCTACGTCACCTACGCTTGTAACGCTTCCAGCTGGGTATTTTGCATTTGCAGGGCACTTTCCACCTGCTGTTGGCCAGCAGCAAGAAATTGAATTACTTGCTCCATTTTAAATTATTCTCCGGGTATAGGAGAATAAACAAAACAACAACAAAAAAAAAAATCTGCTGGCCTCTCCGGCCTTTACTTACTGCTTGACCCCCTTGGCCTGTACACAAGCTGGGTTGGAGCTGGGAGGGCCCCAGGCAAAGAGAGAGAAGGAAAAAAACTCTGCAAAGTTTATTTTCCCCCCCAGTGCACAGCAGAGCCACACCCTTTGATCAGCTGCTACAAGGCAGCACAACAAACAAACTGTTCCACTTCACAGTCTTCCCTAGAAACTGGTTTTTCCCTCCGTGCCTTGCTTAGAGGGATCCCACTTCTTACACCATGGGGTTGATGAAATTCATGTGCGCTAAAACCTGGCGCCGAACACTCAGCTACCTCTAGGGCTTTTTCCATCGTCACTCAGCACCCACTTTCCTAATGCACCCCCATGGACCCCTCCTGGGGGCACCATGCAATATTTAAATTAGGGGTCGCATTATCAAGGAGAACGAGAGCCTGCGAGCGGTCGGCCTTACACTGGTTAGGAAAACAGATGCCAAATTTATCGGTGTCCATTTCCCTAATTGGCAAACAGCCAGGGGTTCAGAAAATGGACGCTTGTTGACTGAGCGTCCATTTCCTGAACTCCACCGCAAGTGTTTTGGTTTTTTTTAACTTTTTATTTATTTTATTTATTTTTAAGCTTTTTAAAGATTTGTTCCTCCTACTTAATATCGCAATGATATTAAGTTGGAGAATGTACAGAAAACCATTTTTTTTCTGCTTTTCTGTACAACTTTTGGGAGCGCTCAGCAATTAATGCCTGCTCCGGGCAGGCGTTAATTTCTGAGTACAAAAATGTGTGTCTCTGATGGCCAGTTTTGTTTTTGCATTCGGATTGAATAGCTAATTGCCTCATTCACGTGCATTTGCATGTGATGTGCACTATTAGTTTTGACCCACGTTGGACGCGTGTTGTTGAGACGCTAATCCCCATATTGCATAAAGGGATTAGGTAGCGCCTATACAACCCGCATCCAACTGCCGGTTAAACAGTGCACTTAGCTGAGCACACTGTATTGCATCGGCCCCCATATGTGGCACTTGAGCGGTCAGTGGCTTGGTTACAGCCGGTGGGAAGCACACAAGAACTCTGGCTCTGCTTAAAGTTCTTATTTACAGTGATCTTTTACAGAGACATAAGTGGCAGCAAACAATAAAACAGACTCCTTGAACTCAGGCAGTCTCTCGGCTTTAAGTACAAGCACTTTACCAACCTTACAGATAAGTCTTCAGTCAGTATGCTGGGACTCCGTCAACTCCCCAGAGCCCATCTAACCTGTCTAGGCTCTCAGGTTTTATGCTCAGGGTTTGGATTCTTCCCTCCTCCCAGGATATCTTGGGAAGCCCAAGCTTAAGGAGGACCGGGCAGTATTCCTGAGCCTGGCTCTTTAACGAAGATTGAAGGAGATGCCTATACACTCCCTCACAGGCAGTCTAAGGGCATTCCCAGTAGAGGCAAACAGGTGCGCATGTAAATTGCTATTTTAAAAGGCTCGTACGCATGTACATTTTCCAACCTACGTGGGTAATTTTCAATAGGATTTACACACATACAGGTGTATTTTGAAAGGAGCTGCACATGTAAATATAATATACTATTTTAGCAATTTTCAAATGTCCACTTATTTGAGTAAATACTTTTTAAAATCAGGCCCATAGTGCATTTAATTTTCAAAAGCCCACTGGCACGGATAAAGTGCATTTACACTCATAAAACCCAATTTTAAGCGTACAAATACTTTTGAACATTACCCCCCTTAAAATGGGTTTTACACATGTAAATGCACTGAACGTGTGTAAATGAACTTTTGCAAATTCCTACAATATATGCCATTCAATTGTCAATAGGCTTTACTCACGTTAGGTACACTTAACACGGAATTAATGGCTTTTGAAAATTACTATGATAGTATGTTACTTTTACACAAGCAACTCCTTTGAAAATTGCTTCCTACTTGCATATTTTCACTCCTGCTAATTATCTGGCGCAAGTGATATTAGACGTGTTTACTATGCAGTATTGATTGGGTGGGAGGTCTGGGTGAACTGGGAGGAATTCAAGCATAAGAGCCAAAAGACTGGGTGAACTGGTGGACTAATTGGTAAAAGTGCTAATTTCATCGACGTGGGCATGTTAAATACACCACCTACATGGGTAAATCATACTTTACTTTCACATGTAAAATATATGCACTTATATTTTTAAAATAGGTGGCTAAAGTTCCTGCATTCAATGCATTGATATCCATGGTTTCAATGCATTGCATACATATCTCTACCCCACGCATATGTTGCGGGGCAGAGATATGTATATTTTATAAAACGCATGTATATCGTATGCACGTTATAAAATACCACCGTAAATCTATATATGGCCACATACACATGTATATGTAGTGCGCAGTTGTTTGAAAGTTATTCTCTTTCTTTAGTCTTGCCACAATAAAAAGACCATTAGGCTTTATTCAAAACAAGGTTTATCTCAACAAGAAACATAAGGAATTTGGAGTTTTCTTTTTCAGTTCTGCATGTTCCAGCTGGCACTTATAGTAACGCACCATCCCTAAGCAACCTGGTTCATATCACGTTTATTGCTAGAGTGCAATATTCTGCATTCACAATAGAGTTAAAAGCAAAGAGAAAACAAGATAAGTTCATATTTCCACATAGTACTGCAGATTTATTTCTTTGGAAAGTACTACAGTTAACACAGCAGAATGCTTTACAGCCAGTTAGTAAAAATTGTCTGGGTAGGAAAAGCCCTCCATGAGCAAAGAACACTGCTTGTTTAAACCAACTGGGTTTCCTCACACCCAATATATCCACTCAGCCACTTTCTTCATCACATCTCAGATGTAAGTCTGTCATTTATTTTCCACTCTGGAAAATAAGCTCAAAAATCAATCTACTCTGCTCTAACAGCAACACTGAAAGTGTAGGACAATAATGTTTCAGTCAGAGGAACGCTAGAAATGGCTGGGAATGGGAAAGAGAGTACCATGCTCCCAGCTGGGGTTTGGGGGATTTAGAGAAAGGGGGATTCGAGGAGGCCAGGTGTATTTGCATCAAATATGGTTGAGAGGGGTTATCCTGAAGTTGCTATGGCCTGAATCATTTTTAAAAACATTTTGAGGGTTAGGGCCGGCGCGACCATTAAGCTGGACTAGGCAGTGGGTGAAGTGCCACCGGGGTATGCAGGAGCACCATTTTCAAAATGTGAAAGGAGGGGTTCCCAGCCGTCGTGAGAGAGAGAAACTAAGACGGAGACCATAACTCTATGCATCTACCCCTGTCAGAAGAGCACATTCAACTCAGGATGGATTTGGGGGAGCGGGGGGGGGGGGGGGCAGTGTTACATTGGTCTGCCTAGGACACTACAGACCCTTGCATCAATCCTAGTTAGGGGGATTTGAAGCCCGCAGTTATAAATATTTTGGGAGAGTAGGGGCTAGCTCCCTACCAAGATATGTTTTGAATATAACCAGGTAAGGATAAACTTATCCAGGTAAACTTACCAAGATACCTTTAAACCTACCCAGCTATATTCAGAAAATTGTCGGGTAGGCTTAAATATTAGCCGGGTGGAGAACTTTAGGCATGTGTATATAGCAACAGATATGAATGACAAGTCGCTGAAGGGCATTGTGCCGCATCGCCTCAACAACCAACTCACCCTGCATACACCCTCTCGCCCACAGTGATCCTTGCCTCACTCTCACCTAGTAGTAACAGCCCCCAAGGCAATGCAACTCTCCAGTATGAGATAGAGAACCATTTCAGGCTTGGCCCCCACCCTCTGGAACCCTCTCTGACCTTCTCACCTTCAGAAGGAGACGCAAAGCCTGAACCAACAAGGCATTGATCTGTGCAGTCTGGGTAAACAAGCATCGGGGTAACTTGCTTGATACGGCGGTTACTACCCTTAAACATTAAGCCTTATGCTCACCTTTGATGCAACTCCAACATTACTCCCTGCATCAATCGCAGGGGGTGGCAGGAAATTTGAATCAAATAAGGGCCCTGAACTTGGTGGTCAGTGAAACAGATAAGTATGGGGAAATAAGTGTGGGAGCTTGCTGGGCAGACTGGATGGGCCGATTGGTCTTTTTCTGCTGTCATTTCTATGTTTCTATGTTTCAAAGCCATGCTATTTTTAGAAGTTTTCAGCTTACTGTAAGTAACTCTGATCTCCTGATTGACTTCTGCTACTTAAACTCTACTGCACTCTGCACAAGGTTCCATGATATCACTGCCCTAAGTCTACCATAACATATTTCCCATAGTACTCTGCACTAGTTCTAACATGCCAAATGCCTCCTATCCCATTCCCATTTATTTGCTAATTTTGATCTAATAGTATACTACTGGTATACCTCTACCTCACTTAGGCCCCATTATTATACTCTATATCTATTTAGATATGCTAGATATTATTTTATTGATATTCTCTTTGCCTATTGTAACCCCCACCTTCGTTTTCAGTTTTTAGTTTATATACTAGGAATTTATCAGTGTTTATTATAACCAACAAAAACTGGAGAAAAGTCAGTGGAAAAAAATTAAACTTTTTTTGTACTGAAATTTTCCAATTTTTGTTTGTTATACTAAACACTGATAAATTCTTGGGAAAAATGAAAACTGAAAACTAAGGTCCTTAACTATATGCCACCCTATTATTACTGATGCACACTATTGAAAAGTTACTACTTACTTGATAATTTTCTTTTCTTTAGGACAGTCAGATGAATCCAGAACAAGGAGGTTATGCACCTCTACCAGCAGATGGAGACAGAGCAAACTGATGTCACAGTAAATATACCCCTGAAGTGACATTGGCCTGCCAGTATGTTCTTCAAAAGCAACTGTGTACAGACTAGCAAAAAACTTGATTAAAAATAGAGAACCATTTCAACACTCAGCCAAAAGGCAAAACTGAGCTTAGACAAGAATGTAATAACACTAGTCTAGGGACTGGAGTAACACTTATCAGTAATCCCTTTAACACATAGGCACACAGGAGGATAAATATACAATTGTTTGGCAGCCAAGGGAGTTAAGCTGGATTCATCTCACTGTCCTAAAGAAAAGGAAATTATCAGGTAAGTAGTAATTTCTCATTTCTTAGCGTCCAGTCAGATAAATCCAGAACAAGTGGGATGTACCCAAGTAAATCCCGAATAGGGCAGGAGGCTGTCCATGGTCCAGTAAAAACTGCATACACAAAGGCCGCATCCTCCCGGGCCTGAACATCCAAACGATGATACCCAGAAAAGGTGTGTAAGGAGGACCAAGTCGCAGCTTGGCAAATGTCGACAGGAAAAATGATCTAACTTCTGCCCATGACACTGCCTGAGCCCTAGTGGAATAAGTGCTAACCTGACTAGGTAATGGCATCCCAGCATCCACGTATGCAGCCATGACTACCTCCTTAATCCAGCAAGTTCTTGTAGCCGGCGAGGCTGGCTCTCCCTGTCTAGTACCGACATGAAGGACAAACAGGTGATCCAACTTCCGCAAAGGCTCAGTAACCTCTAGATACCTGACAATATGTCTCTTGACATCCAAGGGTTACAACAGACGATACTCCACTGCATCACTCTCTCTGTCCAGAGACAGCTGGGAGATGGACTGATTCAAGTAAAACTCAGTGACCACCTTCAGTAAAAAGGAAGGAACAGTACACAGCTGTACCGTCCCTGTAGTCACCTGGAGAAATGGCTCCCAGCAAGACAAGGTCTGCAGTTCGGAAACCCTACATACAGAACAAATTGTCACAAGGAACACTATTTTCAAGGTCAGCAACTGCAAGGACAGAGTATGTAGCGGTCTAAACGTAGGGCCTGCCAAAAACTCCAAAACCAAATTAAGACTCCATAGGGGCACCGGAAACCACAAAAAGCAGGTCACATCAGGATGAGCAAACAAGGATCCACCATTTACCTGATCCCTGAAACAGACAAGAGCTGCTACTTGTACCTTTAAGGAATTGAGAGTCAAGCCTTTATTCAAGCCATCCTGCAAAAATTAAAAAATGAGCGGAATCTTGACCAAGGAAGGAAGAGTACCTCGATCCTCTCATCAGACCTCAAACACTCTCCAAACCCGCAAATAGACCAAGGAAGTGAAGAACTTTCTAGCTCTTAATAAGCTGGAAACCACTGCTGCAGAGTATCTATGTTTCAGCAAGTGAGCCCTTTCAAGGGCCATACCGTAAGATAAAACTGTCAGATCTTCGTGAAGGTTCCTATGCGCTGGAAGTCGAAGAGGCAAATCTACCAGGAGCCTCCGCAGATCTGCACACCATGGTCTCCTGGGCCAATCTGGAGCGACCAAGAGCACCATCCCTTTGAGGTGTTCAATCCTTCGAATCAATCTGCCCAACATAGGCCATGGAGGAAAGGTATACAGCAACTTGTCTTCCGGCCACTCCTGCATTAGGGCATTGATACCCAATAACTTCGGATCTCTTCTGCGGCTAAAGAATCGTGGAACTCTCACATTGCACAAAGTCACCAACAGGTCTAGTTATGGGAGATCCCAGCAATCCCGAATCAGCTGAAATGCCTCGTCTGACAATGCCCACTCTCCTGAGTCCAGACTCTCCCTGCTGAGAAAGTCTGCTATTAGGTTGTCTTTGTGTGCAATGTGGGAGGCTGAGATCATCTAGAGATGCACCTCTGCGCATTACGTAAGTTGATCTATTTCCTGTGACTGTTATGTTTGTGGACCCTTGACCCAGAGTAAAAGACACCCACCTGAGGAATCTAGGTGCCTTTCGTCTCAGGAAGGTGGACGTCCCGGTACCGAAACCCCTCAGTACCCTACACTGGGCCTCAGCGTGAACTGGGTACAGGCCAAAGACAACCAGATACAGCATCCTGGTTCCAGGCAGGGGTCAGTGTCCAATCCGAGGTCCAGGCAGGCGGCAGGCAAGGCAAGGTCAGAGTCCAATCCGAGGTCCAGGCAGGCAGCAGGCAAGGCAAGGTCAGAGTCCAAACCGAGGTCCAGGCAGGCAGCAGGCAAGGCAAAGTCAGGGTCCAATCCGAGGTCCAGGCAGGCAGCAGGCAAGGCAAAGTCAGGGTCCGATCCGAGGTCCAGGCAGGCAGCAGGCAAGGCAAAGTCAGGGTCCGATCCGAGGTCCAGGCAGGCAGCAGGCAAGGCAAAGTCAGGCAGGCAGGAGTCAAAACCAGGAAAACCGCAGCACCAGGAACAATACAACCACCAGACCTGTTGTGAGGGCAATCAGTCCTTCACTGCAAGCGACTTAAATATCCCTCCCTGCTGACGTCTTCTTCCGGGGCCGGCCCCTCTTCCATGTCCCGGCCCCTTTAAGAGCCGGGGCTAATCGCGGGCTTGACAACGCTGCTCCTCGGAGGGAGGCCATCTTGCTGCCGCGGCCCGTGCGCCGCGGACCGCCGGGAAGGGGACCCAAGCCGGCCTGGCTGGAGGAGGTAGGGGAGCCCGGTCGCGTGCGAACGCAATCGGGGTTCATAACAGTGACACTTATTCAATCTTGGTACCTCCCTGCCAATTGATGAAAGCCAAAGTCATTACATTGTCCAAAACTATTCTGACTGATTAACCCTGCAGCTTGTTGCTGAACTGTAAACATATCAACCAGACTGCCCTGGCTTCCAGCCAATTGATGTTCCAGAGAGACTCCTCTGCACTGCAGTGCTCTTATGCTGTCAGCTCCTGACAGTGAGCTCCCCAACCAAGGAGACTCACATCCGTTGTCAGTATTAACCAGTCCGTGGGGACAGGGAAACTCCCTTCTGTAGATGATCTGCCTGCAGCCACCACTGCAGTTGGGAAGAGACCTCCATCTGCAGTGGAGTCTGCGGATTCCACCAAGACAGCAGGGAGTGTTGAAGAGGACTCATATGCACCCTCACTCAGGGTACCACTTCCAGGATCGGCGTCATTAAGCCAATAACATAGAAACATAGAAATGATAGCCGAAAAGGACCAATGGTTCATCCAGTCTGCCCAGCAAGCTTATGGTATTTTCTGCACATCAGTTTCCCCAGACCTCCAGAGATCAATGCTGGAGTTGCATCATTGGTTAAGGGTAGTAACAGCTGTATCAGCACGTTAACCCTATGCTTGTTTTCCCTGACCACAAAATTCAATGTCCTTGTTGTTTGCTGTCTGAATCTAATTCCCCTTTTACTCTTTTCCCCTGCCGTTGAAGCAGAGAGCACTAATGGAGTAGCATCAACAGTATAAAAGGCTTTTTGGTTAAGGGTTTTAACCGCCACACCAGCAAGTTACCCCCAAGCACTCATTTCTTCATTTCCATCCTCTACGATCCACAATGTTTATCCCATGCCCCATGTTTTTGCCTTCCCCAACTCCTCTGGAAGGGCATTCCAGGCATCCACCACACTTTCCGTGAAGAAATATTTCCTGATTTTGGTTCTGAGTCGTCCTCATTGGAGTTTCATTTTGTGACCCCTAGTTCTACTGATTTCTTTCCAACGGAAAAGGTTTGTTGCTGATTGTACATCATTAAAACTTTTCAGGTATCTGAAGGTCTGTATCATATCTCACCTGCACCACCTATCCTCCTCCTCCTCTGGGGTATACATATTTAGGTCCTTCAATCTTTCCTCATAAGTAAGACCATACGGTCAGGCACAGAGTGTTCAATAACAGACGGTGTTGAGCTAGTGACTTCTGAATTCAAGCTTCCAGCAGAAACACCTTGCTCTGCTTCGTGTTGAACCGAACCTCCAGGTATTTCAGTGACTGAGTAGGCTGAAGGCTGCTCTTGGCTAGGTTCACCACCCAGCCGAGCTCCTGCAATTGAAAAATCATATTGCGAGCCACCAGGCAGCCCTCTTCCAGCAACTTGGATCAAATCAGCCATTCGTCCAAATACGGGTTTACTAGGATTTCATCCCTTCTCAACTCTGCCGCAACTACCACCATTACATTGGAAAAGGTTTTGGGAACAGTAGCCAGACCAAAGGGCAGCACCCGAAACTGAAAGTGGCGTCCCAGAACTGCGAACTGCAGGAAGCATTGATTTTCTAGTCAGATGGGAATGTGGAGATACGCCTCGGACAGATCCAGAGAGGTCAGAAATTCCCCCCAACTGTGCGGCCATTATCATTGAGTGCAATGTTTCCATGTGGAAATATTTCACTCGCAGATGACGGCTGACACCTTTGAGGTGCAGAATGGGATAAAAAAAAGCCCTCCATTTCTCTGTCTTTAGATAAAAAGCTTTTGAAAATTTATTGAACTTTAAAAAATGCTCGGATTACCATCTATTAAAGGAAAAGTACCATCAACTGCAAAGCAAAAAAATAAAAATCCTTGCCATCTTTTAGTTTTTGCAGTTATTTTGATAGTTTTCTGATGCCTCAGTTGACAGTAACTGTGAAATCTGAAAAAGTAATGAATTGATAGTAGGAGAGCGGCCCATATAATTTTCTAAGATCAGTAAACACCATGTCGTAATTGGTCATGTGAAAGGACATTAAGATGGAGAAGATGTACAACCCTGTCTGACATGGAGAGAGAACTGGTGACACAATTGCTTTGATGCTGTATGGTTTGCTTGGAAAATCTTCCCATGCAAATATTTTTCTTTTGCATAAAATTTGCATAACAATGTTATTCAAAAGTGTTTTCTATGTACATTTTCCTAGTTCCCTACATACAGTTATGATCTGTAAATTAGGTAAAAGAATTCTCACTGTATAATCTCCTATACTGTATCTCAATGATTTTCAAATAGCCAAGTAGATAAATGGAAATATTAGTCTGGGGGGAATCAATAAACATACAGGGCGCATTTGTCAGCCCACACCCAGGTATGTGGTCATTTAATAACACATGCACACACATTATAAAATAGTCTTGCACGTGTGCGCAAATCCCGCTTATACCGCATAATTAGGGGGATTTTTAAAGGGACGCGTGTCGATGCCATTGCCTATTTTCCTAGTTCATTCCCAGTTTGCTCAGCTAAGAGCAAGGTCCTCCAAACTCCCTAGTGTTATAGCTTGCACTTCCCCTAATTTGACCCAATCCATTAAATCCCGCGGATCTGCCTAGTTTTCTTTTATTATTTGCACGGCATCCATAGCAGAAGTAAAGTTACACGGCAAGGGGCCTTGGCGTGTGCCGGATTGAGTAAGTATTTTCGCATAAATTTCTGGTTAAAGTCCTGAAAAGCCTATGGACTGACCATGTCCCACCCAGACCATGCCCACGCCGTTTTTCATAATTTCTGAGATGTGCCTGCAGCAGCATTTACGCGTGTACCCGGGGACTTTTAAGATCCGCTCGGCACGCGTGAACCCAACATATTCACGTATCCCCTAATTAATGCATGCGTCGGGCTTTTAAAATTCACCTTTTAGGAGGCAATCTAAAAAAAAACAAAAAAACGTGGACTGTTGCAAAGTCCTTAAGTACTTTTCCCAGCGGAATGTGCACCAATTCTCAAAGGAAAAGCACATCTCTAGTGAAAACTGTCTAGGGAAGAAGTACTGACAAAGGTTTGCACCCGCTTTCTCTGTGGATACTTTTCCCTTGAAAAACAACAGATATAGTTTTCAAAAAGCAAAACCACATGCATTGTTTTCTCTCCTGACTTAACTCCACCTTCGATTCTACTTGTTTTTGCCACGGGTAAAAGTAGACTCATTATTGATCTCAGCATGTGCTCTTACCAGCATACAGAATGCACAGTATTCAGAGATACCATTTACTTAAGTAAATGACTTTGTGTTTCCAATGTTCTACCGAAACTAATTCAAAGCTTGAGATTGCCAAGCTCACCTTACATTGCATCATAATCCAGTTTCCAAAAGAATGAAGATTGAGAAATGGCAACATTTCCAGGGGAAAAATAAAGCATGTGAAAACTTTTCTAAACCCCCACATCCTAATACAGAAAAGACTGAAATTGGGGGAAAAATGGATGACTGTGGCTGCACCATGTGAAGGTTTACAGATCTGAGAAATACTACTTCCCATCAGATACTATCATAAGGCTTCCAAAACCTGTCCTGGTTATCCCACAGCCAGTTTGTTTTTCAGGATATTTTCAATAAATATGCATGAGATCAATGAGACCTGATTTATGCAAACTGATCTCATGCATATGGACTGTGGATGTCCTGAAAATCCGACTGGTTGTGGGAGTCACCAAGGCAGGTTTGGGAAACCCTGCTTTATGAGATTCTCTCTCTCAGTATTAAAAAGCTAATTTCCCTTTGTGTTGAGATGTTGTTCCAGTCCTGTTTTTCTTAGTCCTATATCTTAAGACAGGAGTGAGTGCTTTGTTCCTGTAGTATGGGCAATTAGCAACAGCATCCTACAAGACAAGAGTAACTCTTCCCAAAATGCACCAAGCATAATTTTATGAGATAAAAACTTCAAAGTAGGCAAAAATATATACAACCAATTTGGATCTTTCCTAAAGTATGTAAAATAGAAGGAAAAAAAATATGTGTTGCCTTTAAGACAACTACGGAAATCTTTCCAAATCAGAAACCATTTGAATAGTCGCAGCTGCAGCAAATAAGTCAGTATATAGACAGAGGTGGTAAGGAAGTCTATCTTTCAATACTAAAATTACTACCTGTCACATTTAATAAGGTGAAGCAGAAATCTAGGTGCTAAGACTTCAAAAGAACATCAACATTCAAGTGTGACAGTAATCATTTTTGTGTCACTGTTTATTTCAATTCTACAATGCAAATCACTGAAAAATTCCTTTTAACACTTTATCTGGCTTTGTAGCTGTGGGTTTGGTCTGTAAAAGAGGGGAGGGGCTAGGGTTTTTAAAACTCACCCTTGTCTACCTGTAAATCTGAAAAGGGGCTGCCCCTGGCTGCAATTCTTCCTTGGCAATGCTGGCCAGCAATTCCCTCACTTCCCTGTTTTCCATACACAGACTCTTCAGACCTTATCATTACAGGCAAGCAGCCCTTGTGCTCAAATTTGGCACTTATTAGGCATTATTTCCTAGCAGTTACCAAGGGGTAATAAAACATTTATATAGACTCATTTTTTTTTTTAAACAGAAATGAAAGGAATGGCAAACGACAGAAATGCTGCAAGGCGATAAATGTGGGACAACAGATTTCAGAGGGACCTTTGCACTGTTTTATGTCTCCTGCGGATGAAGAATGGAGATAGCTCGTTCCAGAAACAAAGTTAGGGCAATACAATAGGATTCCAGGAAATTACATAAACAACATCGTACATGATGGCAGAAACAGACCAAAATGGCCCATCCGGTCTGCCCAGCAAGTTGTTTAGGGCTGTAACTGCTGCAACATGCAGGCTACCCTCGTGCCTTTTGTTTAAGGCCGCGGCTGCCACTCCATGCATTTACCCCCTGTGCCTTTCATGGACGCACAATGCTGAGCCAGTGCCACTGCTCCATGCAGGATACACACCAGTGTTTTGCTTCCATCTTCCTGCCAACAAGGGATCCTCTGCGTTTATCCCACACTTTTCTGAATTACACCACCGCCTCTGTCAGCGCCACCTCCTCTGGGAAGGATACTACGCATTCACTACCCTCTCTGTGAAAAAAAAAATATTTTCTGATGCCGCTCCTGAGTCTACCCCTCCCTTGTAGCTTCAAGCTGTGACCCCTGGCTCTAAGCTTGGGATAAATAAAAAGAGGATCCCTTACTAGCAAGAAGATGGAAATAAAACATTGGGTGATCTGCATTAGGGAAGAGTCTTGGGCAGATGTCGAGGACAGTGGAGGGTGTTACAAAGATGTGGCAAAAGGGAAGGCAGTTTATATCACACGACTTTAGGGGGGAGGTTTTTAATAATTTCGGCAAGTCCTGGGCTCCATTTGAAGGAATTTAAAAAAACCAAAAAACCTTTATAATAATCGTGGTCTGTATCTCAGAGGCAAACCATGATACCTTGCAAACAATTCAGATCATACATGACCAGCTTTTTCCACGCCCGGTGCAAATATTTAGAATTACACCCTCTTCCCCCTACATACGCTCACGCTTAGGTTTACCAGTGGCCGCCCCGGTGCAGCACATTCTCCTTTGGTGGGAGCAGGTTCGAGCAAAGCGCCTCCTCTCTCATCCCTCCTACCCAGCATCCTATAATCCTTGGGATGCAGTGCTGTGGATCTCTCTGCAGCGGCCCCAGCAATCGCTGCAGAAACTTGAAATGAAGTCAGCGCAGGGTCCGTGAGCCATCACGCATCCACAGGCCCTGAGGCAGCTCCGGCCCTTCTCCTGCACAAGCTTTATTCATTGCAGATATTCTGAAAGCCTGATGACTTCGGGCTTCCCGGGACAGATTTCCCTAGGCTCTTCAGCCTTCAACCTTGCTCCCCTCTAATTAATTTTCAAGTCCATAATCTCTCCCCTGAGATTTTGATCATTAAACTCAACAATCATTATGTCCCCACCAAACTGTTCCCAGAACAATCCTGTGAAATCACGTAATTGGACATTATACTTGTAAATATTAAACTTTGTTCTGTATATATACATAATGCAAATGTGTTTCAGAAATCATGTTACACTGTCTGATGAATGTTTTCTCTGATTTTTGGAGCTAGACTTGAAAAAACAAAAACAGGAAATACCTAAATATATCAAGTAAAAGAAATTGGTTGAAGGTAATCTCTGAAATGGCTGGCTGGGATGACCTGGAAGGTTTCCCCTTACTACTCTCCGTAGGAAAACATTTTAAATTGTTTTGTCATTTCAGTAACAGCCACACCACATTCTTCCATTTCCAGGGTCATTGTGAGGTGACCCCGCAAAAAGTCACTCAGAACCTGTACAGCAAAGCTGCTACACCAAAAGGGCACGAATTGCCGGAACCCAAGCAGCAATCCTGTAGGACAAGGCAACACTGCAACTATTCCACCGGGCCCTAAAACACCAACACTCCTTCTACTGAGAAAACAGAACAAGCCAGACCACAACAGATCCCCCTACTCAGGACCTGCACGCCAGCAGGGCACACACAGAGAGCACGGACCCTCACCAAACACAAAATAAGGGATCACAAACAGAAACGGCAATGTGCAGGCAAGAACCGAATTCTTCTTTGTTCTGCCATCCACTCCAGATTCACTCCCTCCTCCCTTCCTGTTCCCTGCAGACCGAAGGGGAGAGGAGGAGAGGCTGGATTAGGGAGCTGAGGGCCTTTGTATTGTGCTGTGTCTGTTCCCCAGGCCACCCCCATTCTTGCATGCTGCCTGGGAGGGCATGGCCTGGGGCAGGAAGCAGAGGGCGGTTCTCTGCTGCCTGAGATTCAGGGCACTGGCCAGTAAAGTCATCAGAGCAGAGCCCTGGATGCTGATACAACGAGTCCCCTGTTACGCCCAGAGGTAAAAGCAATTCTGCTGCTGCTGATGCCCCCTAGTCCCAGCCCCTGCACATAAACAAGAATTTGAGGATCGCAGTGACTGAAATCATGTTGTTGCTCCCAGCCAATAAGTGAAAAAAATACACAAGAGATGGGGAAACTCATGAAGCTGCTTTGTAAAGAACAGGGAGACGAAGGCAGGAATGAAGGTGTTTCTCTTTCCTTAATCTTCCCTCTGTGTATGAGGAAGCCAAAGTGTACGAATAAAACCCCAGACTGGAAAACTCTGGTATCAATAGCAGATTTGGATATTTTTGCTATTGCAAGGGGAGAAGTTATATAAGGTATCGTAATTGTGATATAGCCAATCCAGGCTAAAATCTGTTCAGAAAGGAGAGTAGGCAGAAAGAGAGTGGAGTGATGAAGTGAGGAGTTCAAACAAGTAAGGCGCACTTAGTCCATTAAGGAAACGCAGAATGCTACAAAGAGGAAAAATAAAAAGTATGATGATGTCCTTGTAACTTGGAGGCTAATGGGAAATGAACTCCTAAGTAGACAGGAACTAATTGCACAGGTGCAGATGACTGGAGCATGGTTTGAGCAAACAGAAAAAGCCTTTGGGAAAAGCTAGAGACAGACAACCACAGAGAGGTAGGTCCAGGAGCTGCCTGGAGGAGCCTGTAAAGGACAGAGGGGTGTGTGTGTGTGTGTGTGTGTGTGTGTGTGTGTGTGTGTGTGTGGACAGAACAACCAGAGGAGCAACAGCCGGCAAAAAGGAGATCATGGCAAACTCGGAGCTAGCACTCCAACTGGGCATAATAATGCAAGAAACTTGTTAGAGCTTGCAGTACAATCAGGCCGATGCAATACCGTGCGCTCAAGCTACCACACAGGTTAACCCGCAGCTGGACGTGCATCCATATCCCCTGAAGCAATAAGGGGATCAGCACATCCAAAATGAGTGTCAAACCAGCGCGTAGCTAATAGCGCTCATCACATATAAATGCCATGTTGACGAGGCTATTACCTAGTATCCCTGATGTAAAAAATAACTGTGCGCCCAACGCACACATTTTAACCCTCGAAAATTAATGTCAGCCTGGCGATATGTTTTGTGGCAACCCAAACGTTGAACAGAAAGCAGAATCATGGGAAAAGAAAAAAAAGTCTTGACAGCAGTCAGGTTCGGAAAACTGATGCTCAATTTACGAGCGTATATTTTCTTAACCCGTGCATAGCCACTTCTAGACGCCTGAGGCCGAGGAGGGGCTAAGAATGCACAACTTTCCCTAGCGCCTCCTTTTTAACGCAGCAACTCATTACCCTCCTGCATCACGTGCCCAGGAGAGGTTGATGGGCGCACATTAGGATGGCGGGCGCTGAATCATGAGTGCCTGTTTTGCAAGGACCCATATTGCATCGGCCTGAATGTTTCTTAAATAGCAGTGATAGACGGAGGAATGAGAAATCACTACTGACCTGATAATTTCCTTTTGTTTAGGACAGTCAAATGAATCTAGAACAAGGAGGTTATGCACCAGCAGATGGAGACGGAGCAAACTGACATCACAGTAAATATACCCCTGCAGTGATATCAGCCTGCCAGTATGTTCTTCAAAAACAACTGTGGACAGACTAGCAAAAAACATGATTAAAAACAGATAATTTTAATATTCAGCCAACAGGCAACACGGAGCTTAGAGATGGTTCCACTATTTACCTGACCGCTGAAACAAGCGAGAGCCAAGTCTTTATTCAAGCCATCCTGCAAAAATTCCAAAATGAGCAGAATCTTGAACAAGGAAGGAAAAGTACCTTGATCCACACACCACGCCGCAAACACTCTCCAAACCCAAACATAGGCCAAGGAAGTGAAGAACCTTCCAGCTCTTAGCAAGATGAAAATTACTGCTGCAGAGTATCCACATTTCAGCAAGCGAGCCCTTTCGAGGGCCATATCATAAGACAAAATCAAGTCAGATCTTCATGAAGAACAGATCCCTGCTGCAACATGTTCCTCTCCGCTGGAAGTTGAAGAGGTGAATCCACCAGAAGTCTCCCCAGATCTGCAAAGTATTGTCTCCTGGGCCAATATGGAGGGACCAAGAGCACCATCCCTGTGTGGCGTTCAATCCTTCGAATCAATATGCCCAACATAGGCCAAGGAGGAAAGGCATACAGCAACTTTCTGCACTACAGCATCGATTCCCAATAGCTTTGGATCTCTTCTGCAGCTGAAGAATTGCGAAACTTTCGCATTGTGCAAAGTCGCCAACAGGTCTAGAAACTGGAGACTCCAGCGATCCCAAATCAGCTGAAATGCCTCGTCTGACGACACCAACTCTCCTGTTTCCAGACTCTCACTGCTGAGAAAGTCTGTTTTTACATTGTCTTTGCCTGCAATGTTCGAGGCTGAGATCATCTGGAAATGCACCTCTGCCCATTCCATAAGTTGATCTATTTCCTGCGACCCTTGTTGGCTCTTGGTACCTACCTGCCAATTGATGTAAGCCACAGTCATTGCACTGTCCGACATTATTCGAACCGGTCAACCATCCAGCCTGTTGTCGAACTTTAAACATGCCAACCAGACCGCTCTGGCTTCCAGCTGATTTATGTTCCAGAGAGACTCTTCGTCCTTGCACTATCAGCTCTTGACAGTGAACTCCCCAATGAAGTAGACTCGCATCCGTTGTTAGTACTAGCCAGGCCTGAGGGGATAGGGAAACTCCCTACTGCAGTTGGGAGGAGACCTCCACTGGCAGATGGAGCTGAATCGAATAGTCCTGAGATTGCGGATTCCACGATACAGCAGGAAGCGATGAAGAGGACGCATATGCACCCTCGCCCACGGTACCACTTCCAGGGTCGCCACCATTAAGCCAAGGACTTGCAGGTAAGACCATACGGTTGGGCGCAGAGTGTTCAACAACAGACGGAGTTGAACTCTAACTTTTGAATTCGAGTTCCAGCAGGATCGCCTTGCCCTGCTTCATGTCAAACCAAAACCCCCAGGTATTCCAGTGACTAACTGGATGAAAACTGCTCTTGGCTAGGTTTACCACCCAGCCGAGCTCCTGCAACGGAAATTACCCTGAGAGTCACCAGGCGACTCTCTTCCAGCAACTTGGCGCAAATCAACCAGTCGTCCAAATATGGGTGTACTAGGATTCCATCCTTTATCAACTCTTCCTCAACTACCATCATTATCTTGGAAAAGATTCTGGGAGCACTGGCCAGACCAAAGGGCAGTGCCCAAAACTGAAAGTGGCATCCCAGAACTGTGAACCGCAGGAAGCATTGATGTTCTAGTCAGTGGGAATGTGGAGATACACCTCGGCACATCCAGAGAAGTCAGAAATTCCCCTGACTGCACAGCCATTATTAACTGAGCACAATGTTTCCATGTAAAAATGCTTCACTCGCAGATGACCAGGATGGGATGAAAAGAACCCTCCTTCTTTGGCACAACGAAATAAATGGAATATCACCCCGTATTTTCTTGAGACATGGGCACTGGGACTACAGCCTTCAGTCTGAGGAGCCTTGCCAATGTACTCTCCACTGCCTGCTTCCTCTGCGGGGAGTGGCAGGGAGTCTTCATGAAACGACCCGAGGAACACTACGAAACTCCATCGCATATCCTTCTCATATCACCTCTAGGACCGACTGATCCAATGTGATTTCGACCCACCTCTGATAAAAGAGAGAGAGGCGTCCCCCTATCTCCTGTTCCCATGGGTGAGTCGGCAAACCTTCATGGGGACGCTCGGGAGGTTCCACTACAAGGCCCAACTGTGTGTCCAAAAACTGGGTGCGCAACCTGCATTCACAGCTAGACGCACATGCCAGACCGACAATCCTGTAGAGGGCAGCCTTAGAAAGCACACAAAATGCCGTTGCTGCCTACCATGCGAAGCACAGTGAAAAGCCTGGGAGCAGGGCCTAGCCTGGGGAGGCTGCTCAACCTGCCAGGCTGCCCATGGCCCTCAACTTCCCAAGGAGTGAGATGAACGTCAGACTGGTGTGCCGAGCACAGAGACCGGGGGAGGATGAAGCTCTGCACAACAAAAAACCTCGTTCTAAGTCTCTGTATAATTATTTTTTTAAACTTACCAGAGCTCAGTCTTACCTGGCTGAGTACAGAGAGGTCTCCAGCTGCGGGCACAGCACGCATGTGCCTTTACCACCGTACTCGGCTTCCTGCACCCATTGCCTTTCAGGAGCTCAAGCAGCTAAGTCCACAACCACTGAAAAACCAGCTAATAGACCAAGGCACTAGGGACCACGGAAATCACCTCAGGAATTCTCAACTGTGCGAGTGACCGTTTGGTATCACTGAAGGTGAGCGGGGCGAATTTATTTCCTTAATTCTCCTTTCATTAAAATGAAGCAATCCCCTGTGGGGAAATGCACGTCCACCATCTGCTGGAGATGGAGAATACTGGCAGGCTGATGTCACTGCAGGGATATATATACTATGACGTCAGTTTACTCTGTCTCCATCTGCTGGTAGAGGTTCATAACCCACTTGTTCCGGATTTATCTGACTGGAGGCTAAGAAATAGCAAATCCAGCCTAAACTTAAAAGTCTGCCATATCTACATGGAGTGCTACTGTGAGCAGGCAAGAACTTTATAGTATTTATGAAGTACCGTGTGGGTCATGAAATAAAGCATTGTTTTGCTGATAATTCCAGGCTATGTGCAGGGTTTCCAGATACTTCCACGCCAACTTCCATGGTACAGACATTGCAGTTGTGGAGAGGACTCATAGGGCCATAAGAATTAGAGAAGCTCTTCCAAATTTTAAAACAAAAGGAGAAAGGGAGCAGAGATACAAATTAATCCGTCACAAAGGACCAGTTGGGAAAAGTCAGTCTGATGTGGGAAACCAGATCAATTAATTACCTTGGCAGCTGCATTTCACTGCCATAGCTTCTCTTTGCTTCCGATACACAATGAGTTACATCCAGTTCTCAGTTTAGCTCTTCCCATCTTACTCAGCCTAGGATAAGGAGGAGACTGGAAGGACTCAAAGGAGAGGCTCATAAAGGGAAAAAGGAGGAGGTGTTGCATGCAATGTTTGTGTGTGCTGCACAAAGTGGGGCACGGCTATCCATGTCCTGCATGCTGCCCGTGAATTCCCATTCACTGGGACTCATGCTGTATCAAGGAAGGAGAGGCATGCTTGACTACAATGGTTCTCAGAAAGTTGCTCCTGCATATTTAAGATCCACTGTTGGTGTCTCTCGTTGGTGCAAGATGCTGAAGGCAGAACCAAGGTGTTAGTCTGGATCTGAACATCGGGCAATGGTGACTCTTCCATGGCACAACTGATCAAGTCTGATGACACAACAACGTGCCAGGGCACACTGGTTGGGAAACAATGATTTAAAAGATTTTATTAGCCATTTCTCTAACCCAAAAAAGTTCACCCAAAGTGGTCTACAGCACAATAAAAAAGTGACAATACATAAAACAAAAAAAAAAAAAGAAACGTCTGGCCCCCTAGCTATTATCTTTACATCACCTTGATCACAATTTCCCCCTTTCACACTGCCAGCCAACAGACTATTTCACTACACTAACCTTTAATAGATATTAAATATCCATAAACTTGCCATCAGGGCAGCGATACTCTCGCAAAACAGCCATTTAATTCCCCATCACCTTTACACAAATTGCTACTTTCAGATGAACACAAGGTTCATCAATGTTAAATGGCTCAGATAATCCTAAAGCCTTTGCTTTGTTTTTCCATGACCTTCCCCAGAAAAAGGGACTATATGACCAGCCAAACTGGGAAAAATAGCAAGGATTTAACTTTTTTTTTAAATTTAATCTAATAACCATGGTAGTGAGTTCCAAAGGGATGGTGTGATTGATGAGAAAGCCTTTGGTTGAAGTCATATCCAGTGGGATGTGCAATCGTTTTCCCGAATTAGACAATGTCAACGAAATTGCCTCATTTGGAATGGTTCGGGAGAACCGAAAAACGATTGAATTTTTTCCGAAATTTCGGAAAAAATTCATTTTTGAGTTAGTGCGCGCTAACTCCCGATAGAGCGCACTAACCCAGAAATCGGACCCCCCCCAAAAAAAACCCTGAACCACAGGAAAAACGGAATTCCCGCGCGGGGGGGGGCCCCGAAATGAAGCCAGACACGAAATGTTTACCTGAAGCACATCTCTAATATCCACCCCCCATCTCTTTAAATGAAGACATCATGAGCAAAGCATGCTGACTGGATCCCAACTGGCATTTTGAAAGTACCTTGCTAGTTTAATCTTAAGGTTTTCATGGCCAATCTCTCCCAATTATTGAAAGGTTAGTATCATGTCATTAAATTGGGAGTGATCTCCCAGTATAGGGCACACAGAAGAAGAATAATTCATGTTCTGTGCCCCTAACTTTTAGGTGCACAACTTTTATGCTCCTAATTCATGTCTTGCATGCACAACTTTCAGTAGCATAACCTTTGTGTACACAACAATGCACACAACCATGTTTTGCATGTACTAAGCATATATTTATGAGCATGCCTTTTTTTTTTTTTTAAACTCCAGATGCATTAGCTTACTGCTCGTGAGTAAAGAAAATGTATGCTGACGGTCAGTGCACATTTTACTCATATTTTATTACATCGGGGGCCTCAGTGAAAGCCAGATAAATAATGGGAGAACAAGGATTAGGCAGCAGAATGAGGAATGTCAGTGTAGATGCGGTTGATTGAGAACATGAATGGTGGATTTTTTAGCAGACAGTGATATTTTTTATTTAAAAATGAAAGCAATTCTTGCATTGGGTTGGGAGAGGGATTATAGGTTTAAACTGAGACACATAAACCCTATTACCATGACTGGATAAATGTTGGATGCCAAATGACTTTGTGGCATCTGAGATTAGGCTTCTTCCCTCCTCCTCCTCCCTCCCCCCCCCAACCTGGCAGGAGGCAAGTGAAGCAGCCT
Organism: Rhinatrema bivittatum; assembly: GCF_901001135.1. Classification (NCBI taxonomy): domain Eukaryota; kingdom Metazoa; phylum Chordata; class Amphibia; order Gymnophiona; family Rhinatrematidae; genus Rhinatrema; species Rhinatrema bivittatum. Next base: position 49,457,577 of record NC_042619.1, on the reverse strand, counting down.
GCCAAACTCCTCTTGGTTGCTAACACTGCAGTTGAAAGCACTGTGATTGGAACAATGCTTAGTCTTGTCAGGGATGGCAGGAACTATGAGCATGTAGATCGGCACAATTGCATAGTCATGAGGTCCCCAGCAGGAATCTAGAAAGCAAACAAAAGTTGAGTTTTAGTTTAGTTTATTGTATTTGATGAATCGCCTTTCATGAAAATAGATCAAGGCAATGTACAAAGTCTGGGTAGCAGAGACAAAACAGGAATCCAGGAACAGAAACCTGCAGGCATCCAAGAGTCACAGCACTACAATAAGAAGTTAGATTAGTAGAGGTTCCCAAAGATGTATCTCAGGATTCCATTATGTCAATGAGGGATGGTCTTCACAGTTCACCTTATATCCTGTGACCAATCAGGGCATACCACTTGCTGAACTAACAGGAACTTCTGGGGATGGATCTACCTTCTGTTACAATCGGCGATCCGCAGGCCAACCCCGTGAATCGCCACTCTCACCTCTACCCGGTCCAGCGACGAGGGCCTATAATTTGCGGTTTCACGCAGCTCTCCGATGCACCTGGAATGCTGCTGATGCCCTGCGTTTGAGTGTGCTTCCTCTAGTCGAGCGCCTGAGCACCTCCTGTCTCAAATTAAAGGGATCGCGGCAGAAAAAAGCCCCGTGGCCCCGTTTGATGACCTCATCAGCTCTGCCCATTTAAGGCCCCTCCTCCTTGCAATTGGGGCCTTGGCAATAGGTCTACTTCCTTGAAGTGTGTGCTTTGCCTCAGCGTGCTCCTGTTCTTGCTTCCCCAGTCCTGTCTGATGTTCCTGGTTCCTGTCTCCTGCACCTGTTTCCTGTTCCTGCTGTGCGTTTCTGTGTTCCGTGTCTCATCCCTGGTCCCACTTGGCTGTTGGCTCTTCCTGAGTTCATCTCCTCCTAGTCAAATCCTCGTCATCAGTCGCCTGCATCCCCTGCTCCTGTGATCCTTCATTCTGCCCTTCACTCCTTGCTTCTTTGGACTAGACCTCTGGCTTAACCCTTGGAATGGAGTGCGACACCGATTGAACTCTGCCTGCCTCGATCACAGCCTGGACCAAAGAAATAACAAGGAAGGCTATCTAAAAATGCCGTGAGGGTAACAAAGTGGATTAGAAGCTAAAATGTCCGATCAGAAACTTTTTATTGAGACGTATTTCCTTCTAGCAAGCCCGACTCAGGCCAAGTTCCGCCCCCACATTGGGGCTGCCTAAGGGCTAAAATACACAAACAACATCCATAACTCAACAAAACAGTACATATTAAATCATAATTGTAAAAAACAATACAATAAAACATATATAATGGTAACATGAAATTTTGGTTGTGTGTAGATACTAAAAATACCAATGAAAGACACTTTCTATGATGTTTCCTTATAGACATGTTTATTTATAATAGAAAGTCCATGGTTTTACCTGTATATAGTCAATCTTAAGGATCAGTCTCGTATGTCAGATTATATCTTATGGTCTCTAAAAGGTGTGCATGAAACATGAAAAGAAAAATATAATAAAACAATACTGAAAATAAAAACAAAAATGAATTAATTCTTGAGGTCATGTATATCCAATAAAAAAAATTCAATATCAATATGAATTTGAATTCATATTGTATGGATGTTGTTTGTGTATTTTAGCCCCTGAGGCAGCCCCAATATGGGGGTGAAACTCGACCTGAGTCGGGCTTGCTAGAAGGAAATACGTCTCAATAAAAAGTTTCTGATCTGACATTTTGGCTTCTTGACCACAGCCTGGTCTGTGACACCAATTGAACTCTGCCTGCCAGTCAAAAAAGCAAACAGAATGTTGGGAATTATTAGAAATGGAATGGTGAATAAAACGGAAAATGTCATAATGCCTCTGTATCGCTCCATGGTGAGACCACACCTTGAATACTGTGTACAATTCTGGTCGCCGCATCTCAAAAAAGATATAATTGCGATGGAGAAGGTACAGAGAAGGGCTACCAAAATGATAAGGGGAATGGAACAGCTCCCCTATGAGGAAAGACTAAAGAGGTTAGGACTTTTCAGCTTGGAGAAGAGACGGCTGAGGGGGATATGATAGAGATGTTTAAAATTATGAGAGGTCTAGAACGGGTAGATGCGAATCGGTTATTTACTCTTTTGGATAGTAGAAAGACTAGGGGGCACTCCATGAAGTTAGCATGGGGTACATTTAAAACTAATCGGAGAAAGTTCTTTTTTACTCAACGCACAATTAAACTCTGGAATTTGTTGCCAGAGGATGTGGTTAGTGCAGTTAGTACAGCTGTGTTTAAAAAAGGATTGGATAAGTTCTTGGAGGAGAAGTCCATTGCCTGCTATTAAGTTCACTTAGAGAATAGCCACTGCCATTAGCAATGGTAACATGGAATAGACTTAGTTTTTGGGTACTTGCCAGGTTCTTATGGCCTGGATTGGCCACTGTTGGAAACAGGATGCTGGGCTTGATGGACCCTTGGTCTGACCCAGTATGGCATTTTCTTATGTTCTTATGCCTCTGAACTCAGCCTGTTCCTGTGACCTTGACTCCACTTCCTGTCTCTGCTGGCTTGCAACGACTTCATTTCAATGGATCTCCACCTGCACAGAGGCCCGCATCTAAGACCTGCCAGCCTTGGCACCTGAGGACTCAATCTGAGGGGAACATTAGCTGGTATTGGCGAAGCTCCAGTGGGACCTCTGCTCCAGCCAGCTCAGCCTGCCAATGGTGGGAACCTGCCGGGCTCCTCCCTGTGGGTCACGCCAACTCACCCTCGGCCTAAGGGTCCACATCCGCAACACCGTCTTAGCAACCGAAGGATAAAAGTCCCCTGGCTTCTCTGCCTTTGGTGGCTACTTTGCAGGTTTCCAGTCTTTTCCTTCTACAGGGTGGCCCATGGAAAAGTAGCCCACCTCTAATACCAGTGCCACGCAGGCAGGCTACTTTTCCATGGGCCACCCTATATTAGAGTTGCCAGTTCAGTCCCAGTCGACCCTGGCAGTCCAATAGATTATTGATTAGTTTCATCTATGGAACACTCAACCGTCTGCTGTTTGAATAGTCGTAGTAACAGCAGAGGATGGGAAGTATATTGAGCCTTCCTGTTGGCTTGTATGGGGGTCGGGAACAGGGAAAAGGGGAAGCATTATTTATTTATTTGTTTGTTTTTGTTTTTTTTTTAATTATCAGGGCAGTGAACGAGTGTATCAGCAAGAAGCATGGAGAGCATGAATATATCTGGGATGGGAAGCTCGGGGGGAGCTGCATCAGGATTGGGGGGTATAAGAATATTTGGGGAGTGAGTACATCAAGAGGAGAGGTCCATCCTGGTGCCTACATTTTGAAGGCAGTTCCTAGATTTGTCCAGGCCTCTCTATAACAGTAATAGATAATACATAACTTCAGTGCCTGAATTGCTGTTTATAGATATACTTTTCAACAGGGCTTAATTTGTAGACAAAAAGGAGGTAGAACTGTGGAGGTGGGGTGAGATGGGTGGGGTCATGGCCAGGTGTGACTTGTGCAAAGGAGTGAGGCTAGGTCCAGGTGTAAACTCTCTTTCACACATACCTAAATCAAAGCATTCTGGTTGCCCTTGTCTCAGGGTAAGCAGTGCCAACACTCTGTTCTTCTTTGCTTCTTCTAAGAGCTGTGGAACCATAAATAATCCATGCAACTATTGGCTCTGTTCAGTTTCCTCAAGGGAGTCAGAATTAATATATTGCTATCTCTGCTCCGCTTTCTTGGGTCCCAGAAAAAAAAAGTGATAGAATGCCATCCTGGGTTGTTCTGCCACAAAGTAAGACCTTGTAATGGACACAAAAAGGGGTTGAATTAACACAAGTTTAAAGTTGTGAGCAACAGTGCCATTCAACAAGGCCATGGTTCAAGCCTTGGCAACTGGCACTACTGCTCACAAGTTTCACAAACTTGTGCAAATTCAAACTCTTTTGTATGTCTATTCTTTGCTCTGCAGTGTCTGCTTCAGTATCACCCCTTCCTCTTCTATTCCCAGCAACACAAGAGGAGAGGCAAGGGGAAGGGGGGAAACAAGAGGTGAGGGGCTGGATTAGAGAGCAGGGTAGCTTTCTCTTCTGTGTGTGTTCCAGGCTCGGCCCCTCCCCTTCTCTTCCCTGCAGACAGCCCGGAGGGGAGGGGCTGGGGCACAATATCCCTGCTGCCCTGTCTTCAGCCTGAAAAGTAGTGCCGGAACTGCGTTCCAGGCCGTTCATCCACAAATAAAGCCCTGGTTTTCAAGAAGCTGAAACGGCTCTGACTCAAAAGCATCCGGCATTATCCTAAGCCAAGAATACTGCTGCTTTTTGTCAGGGAAGGAGCACTTTTGTATTTGCGTCTTCAGTAGCTCAGCTTTGCTTTGTGACTCTCCCTCTCTTGGAGTGCAGGACTGACAGTTTTGATCAGCCAAGGAACACTCCTGCTAATGTGGTTTCATCTGGTTACTGCTTTGCAGCCAGAATGGTTATGGGAAGCAAACATACTGGGGAAAGAATAAAAGCCGGATTGTTCCAGTCCAATCCACTGAAGAGCGAATGAACTGCAAAGAACCTAATGACTCTAAGGCTTTGAAACTGTATTGTTTTCTGCTGAATAATCATTTTCAGACATACAAAAATGCATTAAAACTAGTGACAGAAACTCTGAACCTTCAGGCCCCAAAGGAGTAAATGCAAATTCAATTATAGTTTGAAATGTAATAGAGAAATATCACTTATTCTGAGAATGAATCGTGGAATTTCTCAAGGTACTCAAAAAACTGACTTGGGAGTAAAGTCCTTCACATTTAGGGGCCTTCATTTTCAGCTTTATTTTTTCTTTCCTAAAATTCATCAGTGTTTATTAAAATACGAACAAAAATGTGAGAAACAAATTGGGGGAAAAAGGATTCATCATTTTTCCAGATAAAACATATATGTGGTAGATATTCAAAAGCCAATTAGATGGATAACTAAAAAGTTATATGTCTAAATGGCTAAGATGATATTTAAAAAATGTTTATCCGGCTGGAATGTAACCGGTTAAGTTGGGGTGCTCCGGGGGTTCCCAGGAGGAGCGGAGTTAGCCGGTTAGGTTAACCAGATAACTCCAATATTTGCACCATAAAGCTGGTTTAAAGTTAGCCAGATGCACCTATCTAACTAATTTTAAGATATCATGGTCTATTCAGCAGCACTGCCACACCCCTAAATATCCCAGTTAAGTTAGCTGGATGGACCCCATATATATCTATGCATTATTAAGCACTGATTAAGACGTGAGATCTGGCAGGGGGAGGATAGGATCTATCTATATATCTATGCATATAGATATATATTAAGCACTATATTAGGCAAGGGGAGGTTAGGATCTATATATATATAGATATATATTAAGCACTATATTAAGAAGGGGGAGGTTAGGATCTATATATATATATCTATGCATATAGATATATATTAAGCACTATATTAGGCAGGGGGAGGTTAGGAGCTATATATATATATCTATGCTTATAGATATATATTAAGCACTATATTAGGCAGGGGGAGGTTAGGAGCTATATATATATATCTATGCTTATAGATATATATTAAGCACTATATTAGGCAGGGGGAGGTTAGGATCTATATACATATCTATGCATATAGATATATATTAAGTACTATATTAGGCAGGGGGAGGTTAGGATCTATCTATATAGCTATGCATATAGAGATATATTAAGCACTATATTAGGCAGGGGGAGGTTAGGATCTATATATATATCTATGCATATAGATATATATTAAGCACTATATTAGGCAGGGGGAGGTTAGGATCTATCTATATATCTATGCATATAGATATATATTAAGCACTATATTAGGCAGGGGGAGGTTAGGATCTATATATATATATCTATGCATATAGATATATATTAAGCACTATATTAATAAGTGAGATCTGGCAGGGGGAGGTTAGGATCCTGGGGGGGGGAGTCACTAACCTTTTACAAAAAGGGTCCCCTTGCATTTCAAAATCATTGACAGGAATAGATGAAAATGTTATTACCTCTTCCCCAGCATCTCCCCTTCCTCTCTCCTGTTTCCTGTCAATCATTCCCCTTCTTCCAACATCTCCACTCTTCCCTTCTTTCTCCTTCCACCTCATACAGCTTCTTTCCCCCTTCCCCTTAGCTTCTCCCCTTTCTTTCCCTGGCCTTGCTCAGCATATTTTATTTCAAAACAAGCTTTTTATCGGACATCGTGCTGCCTCTTTAAAAAGTCTCACAAGTGTTAGCAGTAGCAAGACTTAGGTGGCTGAGATGGGTGGCAACCGGAGCAGCAACAGGACAGTAAATGCGGGACAGCCTATGTGCACTCCACCAGAAAAGGCAGGTCAGCCGGCTGTGCATTCAGCTGCTGTGGTGGCGGGTGCAGCAATGGGTGGATGGAGAGGAGATGAGTGGCCAATGGGGGTCCTTGAAATGCTGCATCATTGCACTGAAGGGTGAGCCAACTGCTCGAGTGTTAGTCATTGCTACCACATCAATGGTAGGAGGATATGCTCAGCAGCAATAGATATTCGGAGGCAATACAAGAAGAGGCATGGTATTTGGGTCGTACTGGAGTTGTTGATTCAGATGCCTTTCCAGTGGCACACGGACTACTGGTTGTACTCAGCTGCAGTAGTGGCAGAGAAAGGTAGGGCCCCTCTCTCTCGTTGGCCTTGCCGATAGCAACAGCCAATAGACAGCTATACTGTTAGCACTAGCAACAGAGGCATGTGGTTGCAATGTTTTCACAATTAGGATTTAAACCAATTTTGAGCTTTGCAAAACTTTCTACATATTATTAAAAACAGATACTTGGATGTACATAATTCCCTCAATAGTGAGACAATTAAGGGAAAAATACTAAAAAGATGGATTGTGAAATATGAATTCAGATCAAAGGATATGAAAGACTATAGACCTACAAGGGCAAAATTATGTTGACTAAATCTCACTGCTTTCTTTATATGGCTAATCAAGCAATTAACTAACAACTCAACATTATAAAGATGCAGCCAGCAGTCCAGCAGCAAGATAAGGGCCTTCTACTCTTTTTCAAGTGCTGCGTGTATGATTATCTACCAGTTTGTGAGAGGCTGTATGTGTGCACTCGATGCAAAGAGCTCCCGGCTCTCAGAGAACAAGTCTGATCTTTGGAGGCTAGAGTTGCAGACCTGGAGAAGCTGAGATAGACAGAGGGATACACAGAGACCTTCAGGGACATAATTAGTCAAGTCCGAACTCTAGTTTGACAGCCCTCATGCTGCCTTGGAGAAGTAAGGCCACTTGGAAAGGGACCATAACTTTGGTGTAGCAGGAAGCAATCCTGCAACAAGGCCTGCTTTCCAGGTGATGCATTATCCACTCACACAGAGGATGGGTCTCAGAGGACTTGTGCCCAGAAGGGAAGGATTAGGATGTTATCAGAGCTGATGATTCAATCATTAGAAATGTAGATATCAGGGTGGCTCGTGGATGTGAGGTTCACGTCGTAAATTGCCTGCTTGGTGTGAAGTTGGCGGATCTCAGGCATCACCTAGATAGAATTTTAAGCAGTGCTGAGGAGGATCCGGCTGTTGTAGTACAAGTAGTACCAGTGACATAGGAAGGTGTGGGAGGAAGGTTATGGAAAGCAAATTTAGGATTTTAGGGCGAAAGTTGAAATCCAGAATCTCCAGGATAGTATTCTCAGAAATGCCCCCTGTTCCACATGCAGGACCCCAGAGGCAGGCTGTGCTCCAGAGTTTCAATGCATGGATGAGACGATGGTGCAGGCAAGAGGCCTTTATATCTGTTAGTAACTGAAAAATATTTTGGGGAATGAGGAGCCTACTCCACATGAATGGGCTCCACCTTAACCAGGATGGGATCTGCCTACTGACACTAATGTTTAAAAAGGAGATAATTGGCATCTTAGAGACACGGTGGAAGGAGGATAACCAATAGGACAGTAAAATACCAGGGTACAAACTATATTGCAATGATAGGGTGGATCACCTACAGTACCTGAAATTAATCCACTTTGAACTGCCGGAAGTTAGAATAAAAATTAAATAAATAAATAAATCAAACTGATGGGTGGGGGGTGACTCTATATTAAAGATGCCAAGTCAAACATGATAAAGATCATGTAGGAAACTAAATATGCTGTAAAATATGTATGGATAGAGTATAGCACTGGGGATATTCTACCATCCACCTGGACAGAATGAACAGCTGGACAACAAAATGCTAACAGAAATTAGGGATGCTTACAAATTTAGCACCACAGTAATAATGGGAGATTTCAATTGCCCTAATATTGATTGGTAAATGTCATATAAGGACATGTCAAGGAGGAAAAATTTCAAGATGAAATATATGTCTGTTTCATGGAGTACCTGGTCTGAGAACCGAAAGAGGATGAGCTATTTTAGACCTAAATCTTAGTGGAATGCATGATTTAGTGTGAAAGAAAGTGAGGCTATTTGGCAAACGGGATCATAGTGTGATCATATTTGCCAATAAATGGAGTGAGGACATTTAGGAAAACTATTGCTCTAACTTTTAACTTTCAAAAGAGAGACTCTGATAAAGTGAGGAAAACAGAAAAAGCTAACAGGTGCAGCTACAAAGGTTAAAGTTTACATCAGGCATGGACATTGTTTAAAAATACCATCTGGAAGCACAGACTAGATGTATTCCACGCATTGAAAAACATGGAAGGAAAGCCACATGACTGCCAGCATGGTTAAAATATGAGGTGGAAGTGGCTATTATAGCCAAAAATCTTCTTTCCAAAAAAATTCAAAAAGGAAACAAATGAAGAAAATAGGAAAAAAGCCTAAGCACTGGCAAGTCAGATACAAAATATCGATAAGAGGCAAAAAGAGAATTTGAAAAGAAGCTTCCCGCAGAAGCAAAAACTAAAAATAAAACCTTTTTCAATACATCCAATGCAGGAATCCTGTGAAGGAGTCAATTGGACCAATAGTTGATTGAGAGGTTAATAGCAAACTTAGGGAAAACAAGGCCATAGTGGAAAAACTATAAGGTGAATTTTAAAAGCTGGATGTTCACCAAAATAGGGAGAGATGGGCATGCAGCTAGCACATACACATGTCCGCCCAATTTTATAAGCTGCCAATATGCACGCACAAGTCCTGATGCGTGAATATCTTGCATCAGAGAAAAAAGGGGCAGAATGTGGGCATGGCGTGGGTGAGCATGGGCATTCCAGGGCGGGGCCATATATGCTAAAGTACTTAAGCGCCTGTGCATACCCAGGTATATTTGAGCATAAAGTTACTAAGACTTATAACTCCTGCTACAGAGGAGGTATAAGTCTCAATAAAAAAAAAATTCCAGGCATCTATGAAGTGTTTGAGGAGTCGTGAATAACTGCGGGAATGCAGGCTAAAGAACCAGCTGGGTTTGGAGGACCTAGTTGTAGACTGGACAAACTGGTGGACAAATTGGTGAAGCTGGTCATGGCATGGATGCGCGCCTGTTATAAAATGTCCTCATTGCGCGGCTCAAAGCCAACTTTATATGGCTGTGTGCACACTTGTAAAATTAGGAGCAACACATACACACGCCAGGGCTATTTTATTACATGCGTGCATATGTGTGCGTAGAATATAAAATTGCCACCTATCTGGCCGCGTGCCCATATGCACATGTATATGTGCACCCACACGCCCACTGAAAGTTACCGTCTAAATTAATTTTTTGCTTCAGTGTTTATGGAGGAGAATGTTGGAGAGATGCCCTTGCCAGAAATGGTATTTAATGGTGTTGATTTTGAGGAACTGAAATAAAGCACAGTGAATCTGCAAGATGTAAAAGGGCAAACTGACAAACATAAGAATTCAAAAATGAAACTGCAAACCTATTACAAGTAATCTGTAACCTATCATTAAAATCGTCTATTGTACCTGAATTTTGGAGGATAGCCAATGTAATACCAATCTTTACAAAGGGCTCCAGGTGGGATTCAAGAAACTATAGACCAGTGAACCTGACATCTGTGACAGTAAAAACAGTAGAAATTATTCTAAAGAACAAAATTACTGAACCTATAGATAGACATATTTTAAAGAGACACAGCCAACATAAATTTACCAAACGGAATTCTTGCCTCACCAATCTGCTACATTTTTTGAAGAGGGTAATAAACATGTCGATAAGAGTGAGCCAGTCGATAAAGTGTATTTGGAAGTTCAGAAGATATTTGACAGTGTCCCTTGTAAGTGACACCTGAGAAAATTAAAAAATTATGGGATAGGAGACAATGTGCTATGATGGTTTGCGAGCTGGCTAAAAGACAGGAAACAGAGAGTAGTACTAAATGACAGTTTTATCAATAGAGGTACTTAAATAGTGGAGTGCCTCAGGGATTTTTAGTGTTTTTTTAATATATTTATAAATGATCTGGAAAAGGTGACAATGAGTGAGGTGATCAAATTTGCAGATGACCCAAAATTAATCCGAATTGTTAAATCACAAATGGATTGTGAGAAATTGCATGAGACCCTTATGAGGCTGGGAGACTGTCGTCCAAATGGCAGATGAATCTTACTGTGGGCAAGTGCAAAGTAATGCACACATGGCCTGATTTTCAAATGCATTTACATCTTAAAACTGGGTTTACCCAAGTAAGTAAACTTTTGGAAATTGCTGCAATATATGTCATTGAATTGTCAATAGGTTTTACTCATGTTAAGTGCATTTAATGCAGGTAATTGGCTTTTGAAGTTTGCTATGATAGTATGTTACATTTATATGCATAATTCCTTTGAAAATTCCCCTTGAAAGGGACTCATTTTCAAAAGCATTTGCATGCTTAAAACTGGGTTTTACCCATGGAAGTATGCTTTTGAATATTGCTACCATATATGCCATTGAATTGTCAATAGTTTTACCCGCATTAAGTGCATTTAACATGGGTAAATGGTTTTGAAATTGCTACAATAGCATGTTACATTTACCTACATGAGTCCTTTGAAAATTCACCTAAGAGGGAAGAGTAATCCAAACTGTCGTTGCACGATGCTAGATTCCATGCTAGGAGTTACCAGATGGACTGCGCAAACTGGAAGTCTAATTGATAAATCTGTTATTTCATTTCCGCATGCATATTATAAAATGCCCTGACTTATGCATGTAAAAGCCGACTTACAGGGGGTAAATGCGTCTAAATAATACAAATAAAATCTATTTGTATCTCTCTTTAAAATTCAAAGTACAAATATATGGGTGTATTTGTACTCTTATCCGGCTAAATTCCAATTTATCAGGCTAAATGGCACCTTTGCCACTACTTAGATGAACAAATTCTAAATCAGCCAGACAAAGAGCATTTATTTAGACTTTTCTAGCTATCTAACTGTTACATTTAGCCCTATGAGCCACCTCATTCATCCCTTACATGGTACACAACTTTCTTATCTAAACGCCGCCCAGTGTAGCCCGAGATGCTGCCAGCTGTCGCTCCTGCCACCGTCCCTTAGGCACACGCAAATATGCACACATTATATAGGCCCCATGGCAGGAAATGCTGAGCTGTGCCCTCCTATAATGTCAGGCTGACTGGCCTACTTAAGCAAGGGCCTCACAGTACTCTTTTGCCTCAGCAACAGGTCTCCTGCATTAGCAATGCATGTTCCGGGTTCCTGTGTCCTGCATTCTTGATTCTTCATCCTGCCTTGCATCTCCAGCCCTGCCTCACCCAGCCTTGCCTCTCCAGCTTTCTCCCAGCCAATCTTCCTTGTCCAGCCTTGCCTTATATAACCTGTCTCATCCAGTATCTTCCATGTGTCCTTGTCCACCCTTGTCCTAACTTCCAGATCTGACCTCTAGCCTGGATCTGACCTTGATTGCCTGCCTCTTGGACCTGACCACCCTTGTCTGCCGCCTGCCCCAACCTTGAATAGTCTCAGAGTCCGTTAGCCTACTGCCTGCCCTGACCTCAGCAGACCATTGCAATCTTGCTCTAGCTACCATCCTAGGGACCCGCATAAGACCTTGCTGGCCACCAACCTGTGGGGGAGGAGGCTGGTATAGGCAAAGCTCCAGTCTGACCTGTTACAGGGCACTTTCTCCAGCTGCCAGTGTAGGCCTCGTAGGTCCTTCTATGAGGCTACATCAACTACGCCACAGCACAAAGGGCTCAAACCCATGCCACCCTTCACACTTTCATATCCGGATAAATCGAAAAAGTACTAATTAGAGGGACAAGTAGCATTTTTCAGACTTATCCGGCTAAGTGCCACTACTTAGCCACATAAATCGGAACTTACAGGATAAGTGTTGCTACTTTCTGAATAAATCCAACTGTATGTGGGTCACGTTTACTTACGAAGCATGTATGCGCATATGGGGGGTAATTTTCAAAAGGAGTTACATGCGTAAATGTAGCTACTATTGTAGCAATTTTCAAAAGCCATTTACTCAAGTAAAGTGCACTTATGTGAGTAAATCCTATAGACAAGTCAATGGCATATATTGTAGCAATTTTCAAAAACCCACTTACTCAAGTAAAGTGAATTTACTCCAGTAAACCTGGTTTTTACTCGAGTAAATGCTTTTTAAAATCAGGCCCATGGATTTTATAACCTGCACATATTGGGGCAGATTTTCAAAGGGTTACACGCGTAACCCCGAAAACCTCTCCCTGTGTGCGCCGAGCCTAGTTTGTATAGGCTCAGCGATGCGCACAAGCCCTGGGATGAGTGTATGTCCCGGGGCTTGAAAAAATGGGCGACTTCACGAACAAAGATGGGGGGGGGGGGAAGGGAGGGGAAGGTGGGGGGGCGGAAGGAAAGTTCCCTCGAGGCCGCTCCGATTTCGGAGCGGCCTCGGAGAGAACAAGGAAAGCCATCAGGGCTCCCCTAGGGCTCGGCGCGCGCAAGGTGCACAAGTGTGCACCCCCTTGCGTGCGCCGAGCGTGCGCATCAGCCACAATGTTAATTAAGTCGCATTTTTCATTCAATTTTCAATGTTATAAAGCTATAACATAATATAATACTAATATTAAAGCAATACACAGAAGGAGTTTTTCAAGTTACAATAATGTTAACAGTCATTATGTTAATTAAGTCTCCTTTGTCATCCAAAGTTATAAAGTTATAATGTTATAGTTATAAAGTTATAATGATAAAGCAGTATGTAGATGCAGTTTTTACAAGTTACAATGTTACAATGTAAAGATAATATGACCTGTTGTCACACTATCATACAAGTTATCATGTAAACAGATGTGATACCCATGTCTGAATGTCAGTATATAAAAACAAACAAATAAATAAATATTGGCGGGAGAGTTGGATACCCACCCCAATGATGATGTCACATACTCTAGACTACTTGGATTTCTTTCCTCTGCAAGAAGGTCTCCAGATTCCTTTTCCTCCTGGTTCCTGCCTTCTGTGTCAGCTGGGTTCCTGCCTTTGGCTCCAGCCTGGTTCCTATCTTCAGCTTCTGCCGTCTTCTCAGCCTTCAGCTTTGCTTCAGTCTTCACCTGTGGCTCCGCCGCAATCTTCAGCTCCACTTCAGCCCTCAGGCTTGTCACAAGCTATAAGCCTTGCCTCAAGCCATCAGCCTTGTCCTTCCCTGGCTTCAGCGGCAAGCCTAGTCTTTGTATAGACTTTTGGACTCAGTCATAGTCTGGCCCATGCCAAGACTTGCTTACCCGCTATTAGCGCGGGTCTCAGGGTTCTACCTATGAGGTTGCGTCTTGGCAAGAGGGGCTCACGATATGCAGTTCCTTACAGTTTGCTAAGCATATGAGTTAGGTGAATGCGTTCCCGTGATGGGCCATCATTGCTTTGATCACCCAGATGCAGGAGCAAAAAACAGAACTGATGGATCTCCTACACCAGTTCATGCAACAGTCCCAGCAGAAACTCGATCAAGTACGGACCTTGTCACAGCATTTAGACATAAACCAAGTTCAACGTCCAGCTTCAGTCTCAGTTCTGGCGAACTCTGCACCAGCACCTATCTGGACTAGCAAGTCCATGATTCAACTACCATCACTTCCAAGGTATGGGGGTGATCCTAAAGCATGCAGAGGACTGCTTAATATGTGCAAAATGCAATTTGAATTACAGCCAGCTTGTTTTTTCTCTGACCACATACCGTATTTTTCGCTCCATAAGACGCACCTGACCATAAGACGCACCTAGGATTCAGAGGGGGAAAATTTAAAAAAAAAAAAATTGTGCTAAACCGGCTCTGCGTCTGGGCGTCTTATGGAGCAAATTAGGGGAGGGCATAGTTTTTTTTTTTCTCCCCATTTTGTTTTCGGGTCTGGGGAGGGCCATTTCGGTCCACTCCCCAGATCAGAAAATTTTTCTTTCTGTGGGAACCCCCAAACCCCCCCCCCCCCATCCCCATCCTTTAAATTAACAACCTCCACCCCCCTGACCCCCCAAGACCTGCCAAATTAATTTCCTGCAACCCCCCACCCTCCTGACCCCCCCAAGACCTGCCGAATTAATTTCCTGCAACCCCCCACCCCCCCAAGACCTGCCAAACGTCCCTGGTGGTCCAGCGGGGGTCCAGGAGTGGTCCGGGAACGATCTCCTGGGCGTGAGCCGTCGGCTGCCAGTAAACAAAATGGCGCCGACGGCCCTATGCCCTCACTATGTCACTGAGACCGATCGCTGCTATTGGTCGGTCTCAGTGACATAGTGAGGGCATAGGGCCGTCGGCTGCCAGTAAACAAAATGGCGCCAACGGCCCTATGCCCTCACTATGTCACTGAGACCGACCAATAGCAGCGGTCGGTCTCAGTGACATAGGGAGGGCATAGGGCCGTCGGCGCCATTTTGTTTACTGGCAGCCGACGGCCCACGCCCAGGAGATCATTCCCGGACCCCCGCTGGACCACCAGGGACGTTTGGCAGGTCTTGGGGGGGTCAGGAGGGTGGGGGGTTGCAGGAAATTAATTTGTCAGGTCTTGGGGGGGGGTTGTAGGAAATTAAGTCGGCAGGTCTTGGGGGAGTCGGGGGGGGGTGTTTGTTAGATTTTTGTTTGGTTTTTTTTTTATATTCGCTCCATAAGACGCACATACATTTTCCCCCCACCTTTGGGGGAAAAAAAGTGCGTCTTATGGAGCGAAAAATACGGTATATATTTTCCCTGTTGGACAGCCAAGCTCTTGCTTAGGCCTCTCTCTTGTGGGAACAAGATGATTTGCTTTTCAGGAATTTGGACAATTTCATTCAGCAATTCTGTCTGATCTCTGATCAACTTGGGCGTGTCACATCTGCTGCCATAAAGCTCATCTGCATTCGTCAAGGCAATCATTCTGTTGGCAAATATGTGGGAGAATTCCATACCTTAGCTTCCGAACTCAGTTGGGACAAAGATAGCCAAACCGCCATTTTCTGGCAGGGATTATCTGAGAGAACAAAAGATTAACTTATAGCCCAGGACCTTCCTCTGTCCCTCGACGCACTCATTGCCTTGGTTATTCGTGTTGACCTGAGATTCCAGGAACAGGCTCTTGAAAAGAAGAACTTTCAGTGGACCTCACTCATAGTTCCCAGACCTCCAAATCTTTCACAACCCATCCTGGAACCACTGAAGGTGGCTGCCTTTGAAGAACCTATGCAATTCCATAATACCCAACTTTCGCTTGATGAGAAACAAAGGCAAGGATCGCAAAATCTTTATCGCTACTGTGCCACACAAGATCATTTTTTGACAGTGCCCCGAGACTGGAAAATTCTAAAAAGAGAAGACTCACAGGGAAGGCAGCTTTGCACCATGCTATTTCCTCTATGCTACTAACGGTTCTGGTGTGTCTTACCTAAGGAAAACACTCAGTTTAGACGAAGCTTTAGTAGATTCTGGAGCCGGGGGCAACTTTATTTAAGAATCACTGCTATATCAATGTGGTTGCCCTTCTACTAATTTAACCACACCCTGTGTCATTTCATCCATTTACTATGACCCCCCCTACCTGGTCATGTCACTACAGCTTTCTCGCCGATCATGATGCAGATTGGATCTCATCAAGAGAACATTCAGTTCTATGTACTATCTAAAGCATCCAGCAATCTTGTACTTGGACTTCCCTGGCTAAGTCATCATCAACCATCTAGTGACTGGAATTCCTTACAGATTAACCAATGGGGTCCATACTGCCAAGAACATTGTATCTTTTGTCTCCAGTCTTTTCACTTCAAAACACCTCGTCTGAAGTGCCGGATTTAACGCTTCAATGTATATCCTTAGTATGTGAATGTATTCACTTAGTATGTGAATTCTGAACTGTGTTGTCCTCCTGCCAAAGAACCTTTGTCCGTCGATCAGGACCAGTCTCAGTCCTTGTCTAAGCTTCTGCTTTGAATGATTTTTCAGTCCAGTCTCAAAACCAAAGAATTTCTGGATCCTGGGACTGGACCCCAGAGCCAAATTGATAAAATAGTACCTTTATCTCCTCAGAAACCGAAGAGAAGAGGCTTGAGAAGGGGGTACTGTTAGAATCCAGTTGCCTTCCCAGGCTCCTTGGTGACGGACATTCACCATGTGGCAGGGGGCTGCAATTGGACATTCTGATGTGTGTGAAACTAGGACCCAATGAAGAGATGCTTAGGGCATGCATGCGCATTGTTGCACACAATTCTGCGCACGTTGGCGGGAGAGTCGGGTACCCGCCCTGATGATGATGTCACACGCTCTAGACTATTTGGCTTGCCTGGACTTGGATTCATTGCCTCAGCAAGAAGGTCTCCTGGTTCCTGTCTTCTGTCTTGCTCTAGCCCTCCAGCCTGGTTCATGCCTTTGACTCCAGTTTGATTCCTGCCTTCGGCTCCAGCCTGGTTTCTGTCTTCAGCTTCTGCCTGGTTCTGTCTTTTCAGCCTTCAGCTTTGCCACAATCTTTAGCTCTGCTTCAGCCCTCAGCTTTGTCTCAAGCCATCAGTCTTCTCCTTGCCTGGCTTCAGCCGCAAGCCTGGTCTTTGGACTCAGTCATAGTCTGGCCCGTGCCAAGACTCACTCACCTGCCATTGGCATGGGTCTCAAGGCTCTACCTATGTGGCTGCATCACGGCAAGAGGGGCTCACACATACACAGTTCCTTACAAAACACATGAATGAACTTTAAGAAGGTAATTTTCAAAGGAGTTTATACACATAAATGTAACAATATCGTAGCAATTTTCAGAATCCCATTTATGCACTTAAAGGTGAACTTTCAAAAGTTGCTTGTGTAAAATTTAGCTGTTATGTGTGTAGAACAGCATATATGCAAGTATGTGGTGTTTTAGAAACCTCAAAATACATGTGTAAATCAGAGTCCTTGATTAAAGTTGAGTGTGTAAAAAAGGGGTGGGCCAGGGACATAGCCAGCATTTATGCAACTAGGTTCCTATTTTAATGCATGCAATTAATGTATGCAAATTTAGCAGCTTACTTACATATATTTACTCCTACTCAATGTCTGGAGTAAGTGTTCATAAGCATCTTAAAAGTGAAATACTGACTGGATGGAAGCTCTGAGTGAAATAGGGGGACTTTAAGCCCAAGAGCCAGGTGAGACTCAATGACTTGTAGATGGACTGAGCAAACTGGTAGACTAATTGGTAAAACTGGTAATTTCATTGCTGTGCACATTTTAGAAAGTCTTCTGACTTACATGAGTGAAAGTTGATTTATGGGAGGTAAATGTGTCTAATTTACACGTGTTAAATCTACTTACATATCACTTTAAAATTAGACAAAAATAATGGGGGTATACCAGTTGCATACACTTATCTGTTTATGGGGGGCACGTGCGCATATTTTAAATTTATCTTCTTAAAGTGCACTTATGCATGTAAAACCTATTGACAATTCAATGATATATATTGTAGCAATTTTCAAAAGACGACTTACAGATGTAAAGAGCATTTACTCACATAAAAACCCAATTTTAAGTGCGTAAATCTTTTTGAAAATTACTTCCTATGCACATGAATAGGCTACTGAAAATTGTTAATTTTACGTGCAGAACTTCTTTGAAAATTAACTCCGTAGGGTTGAATTTTCAAAAGGTTTTATTCACATAAATGAACTTTACACATGTAAATGGGCTTTTGAAAATGTGTTTGAAATATGTTAATTGTACGCACGTAACTCCTTGTGAAATTTACTTCCATAGTGTTGCGGATGTGGACACTTGGACCGAGGTGGAGTTGGCACGACCTGCAGGGAGGAGCCCTGCAGGTCCCCACCGTCGGCTGGCTGAGTTGGCTGAGGCAGAGGCCCAACTGGAGCGTCACCAATACCAGCACCTTTGGGTGCCGGGACCGGCTGGACTTAGATGCGGCCTTTGCTGACGAGGTGAGGATCCATTGAGATGACAGAGTTGCAGGCCAGGGTCTAAAGCAGAAAGAATAGCAGCAGAGTCGAGATCTGGCATTGGTCAGGCGGAGTTCAATTAGAGTCAGTGTTCAAGCAGTGGTCAGTGACCAGCAGAGCTCAATCAGAGATGGTGTCCAGGCAGTGGTCAGTGGCATACAGAGGTCAGTCAGTGTCTGTGTCCAAGGAGGGGTCAAGCCAGAGATCCGTCTGAAGAACAAGGAGGAATGGAAAGGCATAAGGGAGGTAAGGAACAGCACAGGAAGGAGAGGAGACCCTGAAGACTAGGAGACGAAGGGAGAGGACTGACCAGGAAGAAGACAAGGACTGAAGACCATGAACCAGTCTGCCAAGCCAAGGAACAGGAAACCAGGAACAGGAACTATAGGAACACAAGCAGGAACACAGAGCAAACAGGAACGCTGAGGAAAAGCACACGATAAAGGAAGTTGACCTATTGCCGAGGCAAGGAAGTGCTGATCGAGGAGAGGATACCTCCAACAGCCTTATTCTTGCGCTATTTTACCACAAGTTCTTTCCTGCAGGATTTGCTGAACTGCAGTAACTTAGTAAAAGCAGCAGGAATTTTGCTTGTATTGTTGCAGCTGAGAAATTCATGCGCTCTCAGCCGCAGCAATGCAGGGTGGTGGAGCCCATCCCATGGCCAGCATGTTAAAAGGACTGCACGGCCCTTGAGCATGGCCCACCCCCACCCCCTTCAATAGCATCCCTTGTGGCTGGTAAGGGCAGAGTTAAGGTCCCTGTGCTTTGTCTCCTACCCGACACAAATATTTTACGTAAGTTTGTTTGATTAAGCCCCACCCTGGCAAACAGGCCCATTCCTGGGGTCCAAACTCCATCCCCATCCCCTAGAGCCCCCTCCCCCCCCAGCTTATCCAATATGCTCATACAAAGCAAAGGGAAGACGGCAGAAGGTGTAATTTTGAAAGATGATTGCTCCAATCCCCTTTCAACCCCAAGAGTAATGGTTAAGCTGGGAGTGGGGGGAGGGATATTTATAATGGAGAATGATTTGCAGACCAGGGTGGACCTTTTTTCATGGGTGGGGGGGCTAATTAAACCTTTTAAAAATATTTATAGATCAGGTGGGTGGGAGGGGAGCATGGAAACTGTACTGCCCCAACGGGCCACAAGGGATTTCACTGAGGGGGGGGGGGGGGTTGTTAAAGGATCTTGTGGGTTTTTTTAAGCCTGCTCTCTTGAAGCACAACTAATTTTCCTGGGGCAGCGTAACACGGAGAGTTGGCATAGCGATGAACTGCTCTGCAGGCATTTACATGTGATGTAGTTCTCTATTTTTACTCATGTTACTCCCAATTTACTATTTTGCTAAGCTGTGAAATCACCAAATAACTTGCAGTATTAGCAAATACTGAAGGTTCATAGGGAAATAACACATTACCGGCTGACGTCGTAAGTTATTTCACACCTTAGCAGATAGGCCACATATTTTGATATTTACAAAGACAATTAAATGGAAACTTTAACAGGACTAAAGGCCTTCAATATTAAACTCTGGCTCTCATCTGTAGAAGTAGCTTCCCTTTTCTTTGGCATAGCCTTGACCACAACAGGAAAAAAAAAAACCTCATTTTCAAATTCAGAAATAAATGCGGTCTTTTTAATCTGAGTAGGGCCTTTGATATTATCCCAAACCAGCTGACAGCTTAGCACTAGGTCCTGCTGTGGTAAACGAGCTAGAAACAGGCTGAATGATAGGCAGCAGAAAGGAGCAAGTACGCAAATTGCACTTCCAGGCGTGGAAGATTATGAGCAGGATCATGAAGGGGGAGAAGTTCAATTCAATGTTTTCATGAGCAATACTAAAGAAGAGACAGAAATTACAGTACGCCTTCTTGCAGATGAGCCTGATCTCCATAAGAGGGTTTATTATACACAGGAGGGAGTGGAAAGAATAAACTGCTATCCAGAGAGGCCCGTGAAGTGGCTACGTGTGGAAAAGAGGTTTAAGCAAAAAGAGAGTTATGAATTTGAGACGAAGAAACCTTGGGGAACGGGTGCTGATGTCCACCCAAGAAGAAAGGGAATGATTACATCAAATGGCCTCAAGGCTGCCAAACACTGAGTCAAAGGCAAGGGGAGAGCCCGTGGGAATGGCATGGTACACAAGGAAAGAAAATAAAATGAATCTGTACAAATCGCTGGTGAGGATTCACGTGGAGTACTGTACTCCAGAACCATATACAGGGTCGGGGCGATCCAGAGGACGACCACCAAAATGGTGCAGAGTTTGACTCAAAAGTTTTGGTTGGGGAACCTTAAGGACCTAAATAATTATATTCTGAAGAACAGAAGGCAAACATTCAGATACCTCAAAGGTGAAAGCTGTGCACAAAAGGCAAGTATTTGGCAGTGCAAAACGAGCTCTAGGAAGTTAGAAAAGGAAGGTAATACTCTCCTGATGAGGAATCTAAGAAAGCATTTTTTTTTTCACAGAAAGGAGGATGGACACATTTAACAGCCTCCCAATAGAGGCAGCAGGGTCATAAACATTAAGGGGTAGATTTTAAAAGGAGCGCGTGCGGCCTATATGTGCACGCGCTACCTGGTGCGCGCAAGGGGGTGCACAATTGTGCACGCCGAGCCACGCTGGCTTCCTCCGTTCCCTTCCCCCTAACCTTCCCACCCCTTCCCCTAACCTTTCCCCCCCCCCCCAGCCCTACTCTACCCCCCCCCTCCGATCTTTATTTTACCTTTGGAGGAGACACAAGTTGCGCGCGCCGGCTGATTGCCAGCACACGATCTCTGACACAGCGGCAAATAGCCGCTGTGCCAGGAGCCGCTGACTCCCGCCCCAGCCCTGCCCCGCCCCTTTTTTCAAATCTCGGGACTTACACGCGTCCCGAGGTTTTACGCGCGCTGCCGGGCCTTTTGAAAATAGGCCCGGTGCGCGTAGGTCTTTGAAAATCCGCCCCTAAGAGAATTCAAGAATGCATGGAACAAGCACAGGGGATCCATATGGTAAAGTCAGAGGTCAAACAGGATAAGTGGTATTACAGTGGGAAAAAAAAAAATAGTCAAGACCAGAGGTGCCACGAGCCTGTTGTATTCTATGGTTCCTTGCACTTTTGGTGACTGTCTGGTGTTAAAGGTCAAAATAAGAATTTTTCCGTAGTGATACAATTTTGCCAAACCATAGCCCCTTCAGTACCTCAGTGCTCTGAAATTTTATATTCTCAGCAAGAGTACAGCAAACATTACAAGATATGTCATGCTGCATAAATTAATACTCGTGTTAATGATCCGAGCACAACCACCTCAGCCGGGATGGAGGCGTGGGGGGGCCTGGGAATTCAGCAGTGTGGTCTCCATGCACACCTGATAAAATCCCTTGCTGAAGCAACATGCCCACGTATTGTCCCCCCGAATACCTGACAACAGTAAACGGCACCCTCCTACGTCTGCAGCGGTTTGTGACGAGCAGCACAGAATACCTTGGGAATTTCAGTGACTGACATTTAACCAGCGGGTTCTGACAGCTGTGCTAATTCAGGCACCATTACTGATAATGATGAAAACCATGATCTTATATGACATTTTCCTCGCCATCAAATCTCAGGGGTTTCAGCTAGAAAATGCACGCGTATTTCATTACTGTTCAGTGTGTTCGAAGAAATCCAGGTGCATTTAATTTCTCAATGCCAGCGTC
This sequence comes from Rhinatrema bivittatum, assembly GCF_901001135.1. NCBI lineage: Eukaryota > Metazoa > Chordata > Amphibia > Gymnophiona > Rhinatrematidae > Rhinatrema > Rhinatrema bivittatum. Next base: position 49,435,515 of record NC_042619.1, on the reverse strand, counting down.
AAAACAGTAGGGACAGGCATTCCTGTACCTTTATTACTAAACGTACTTTGGTGGCAAGGAGATTTAAACATGCTCCTTCCCTATCACAGCAGTTCACTGTGCTAAGATTATTTTTCTGATTATTTTTAATTTACCAACAACAAAAAAATAATAATAATAAATGTATTTAACCAACAAAGGCTGGCTGATTGTTACAGCAGAAGGTTCAGTCATGCATTACAAAATCTCTCTCATCTCAAAAGCAGGTCTTCCTAGATTTTAAAGGGTTGGTGGGGGCAGGGGGAGACACCCAAGGACAGCCAACAAGGTCTTGCCTCTAGTCTGCTCTCAAACTGGCAGAAGGGAGGTGAGAAGTGCAGCAGGAAAATTCTCTCTTTATTCTGAATATCTCCTGCATCAACTTTATGACATTGCTTTGATTTCCACACCAGCGTTCACACCTGAGTCACGATACACCCTGCAAGGGACTATCAGAAAGGAGTCCGAGGGGGGGGGGGGGGAAGGAAAAAAAGGAAACGTTTTCCCTGCAAATTGAAAATACCGTCTGACCAGTCTTCCCATTCTGTTCCAGCGCGAGACTGATGACAGGAATGCAGAACGTTTTTACTTTGATCTGCTTTCTTTTCCTCCCAGGTTCAACTGATTAATGTTTATTTAAAAAAAAAAACCAGAACAGAAGGCTCAATCAGTAAAGCAGATAAAAGTGTCCTGAAAAGTTCAAGAATGCCTAATTTACAAATCTCTTTTTCTCAGATGGTGTAAAAAGCAATGGTTCGAGGTGGCCACTGAGTGCAGTACAAAAAAGTTAAAGGTGAATTTTAAAAGCCGGGCACGTGACAAAATCGGGAAATGTGCGCGCACGTAGGACATGCACGTGACCACTCTGTTTTAAAAGCCATCTCCTGATGCACGCATCTCTCACTCAGAATCAAAAAGGGGGCGCGGTCTCGGCAGGGAATGGGTGGGGCATGGTGATTCTAAGGAGATGTGCACAGAAATACTTACATGCCTGGGCACAAACCCAGGCCCAGTGCTGCGTAACTTTACTTCTGCTATAGAGAAGGTATAGGTTTAAAAAATACAAAAACACCTGCCATTCCTCTGGGGTTTAAAGGGTCTGAGATAACTGGGGGAGTGCATGCCATTAAATCAGCGGGGTCTGGAGGACCTAGCTCTACACTCAACGAACTGGTGGACAAACTGGTCATGGCGTGGATGCGCTAGTTATAAACATTTTCTGACTTACACAGCCAAAACCTGATTTTTGTAGTCGGGCCCACCTACTTGCAAAATTAAGCACACACACATATGTGCCCCTAGGCTGCTTTATAAAATACGTACGTTATGTGCGCATATGTTATAAAATCACATCGTCCCTGGCTCGCACCGACACACGTGTCAATGTGCGCCCCTTGGAAAGTTACCGTCTTAAAGATACATTTTAAAAGCCCGACACACTCATCGATCAGGGGATGTGCGAACAAGTTGGGTTTTAAAACCCACCTAGATACGAGCATATCTTCTGCTGCACGCTCATCTCGCTCCGATTCAAAAAGGGGCGTGGTAAGCGCGGAGTCTGGGCAGGGCATGGGAGTTCCAGGGTAAGATCGAAAGATGTGCGAATGCTTATACACCTGGGCTGCGGAAGTTTACTTCTGCTATGGAAGAGGTGCAAGTTTTAAAAAAAAGAAAACTAGCCACTAAGGGGTTTTAAGGGTCTGGGCTAATTGGGGGGAGTGAAGGCTACTAAACTATTTGGAGGAACTAGCTCTTAACTGGGCGAACTGGTGGAAGAACTGGTGAAATTGGCATTGGCATGGGTAGACACCCCTTTTAAAATCCCCTGACCTACGCAGTAGAGGCGGGATTTGCGCACCTATACATGTACCTACTTAAAATTAGATGCACATGTGCGCCCTGCCAGGCTATTTTATAACGTGCACACATATACAAACACAAGTAATAAAATGACCGCATCCCTGGGCATGCTCCAACCCACACATGCTAATGTGCGCCCACATGCCGGTTTGAAAGTTACCTTCCCTCCGCAAAACAGCAGGATCAATAATTGGGCTGCATGTGTTTATTCTACGATATTCTAGTCCTGCTTAATTTACAAGTAAAGGACATTTCTGTATACATTTAGTTGTTTTTTTTAATCTTGTCTATTCGTTTGTGCTTTATTCATTTTCCTCCTTCTAGTGCCTGTTATGGTTAAGCGGTGTTTGGGTGGATTCCTGTGTACTGAGGCAGATGACCACGCCCACAGGGAGGAGCCCCGTGAGGCGCCGCAGTACTGGGCTAGACGCACAAACACAGAGTTTAGTTCTTTTATTAAACAGCTTGTAGTGTGCCACCAAAGTTGGCAGTAGTGAGGTAGTCTGGATGTAGCAGTCTCAGGACCCTTGGGAGAGGGGACCCTTCTCACCCCATTGGTAAAGGGGGATTCCGGTGTGGATTTCCCAGCAAGTCAGTACTGTGGATGAGATAGACTGAGAGTTAGATTACTCACAAGATGGTTGCTGTTAGTATGCGATTCCACCAGGTTGAAGAAGCTGGTAGCAGCACCGAGGCAGGGAGAGCAGATCCTCGAGGAGCGAGTACCTGATCCCTGTAAGGCACCTGAAATAAAGCAGAGGGCCCCCGAGGAGCGGGTACCCAGGTTAGCAATACCCCGAAGAAAGCTTCCAGTGGCAGCAAGGAAGCGGCAGAGTAGCTTAGACCGGCCTAGACCAATCCTGATCCAGTCTTTGCTAACTCAACGAGCTAGCAACATAGTACAGGCTATATACCCGGATGGCGTGACATCAGTAGAGGGGAACACCCCCGAGGTTCGCGCCATAGCTGGAATAAAGACGTGAGTGGCGAGCGCGCACCCTAGTAGGCCCTTGGGAGGAGCATGGCGGGAGGCACCACCATAGCCGTTCCGGGGATGCCAGAGAGGTCGGCTTGTAGATGCAGCGGCAGCCATTTTCCCTAGGGATGCGGGAGGAGCCGTGAACAAGGTGAGACAAATGGGACGAAGCCGTCTAGCACCGACAGATGCAACAGTGCCGCTGCCTATTAATAAAATTTCTATGTTCCATTAGTTTCTTACATTTTACTAATATATTTTTAATACATCAATAAAATGTATTTAGAGATTGAGTAATATGTAAATAAGTAGTTGAATGTTTGATATTTACTTTTTCGTTTTAAGTATGGAATTTATTCGATTGTTTATGTAACTCGAAATACGGATTTTTTTGTAGACCCTGATGCAGCCCTAATTTTAGGCGAAACTCGGCCAGAGTCGGACATTATGGATACTTTATTCTTGGAGTTGTACAACTTTTGTTTTCCATAATAAAAATATCCCTGCAACTAAGATGATTGGTCTATGTTTGTTTCATCTGTTTCTAGGTTCCGGATGCATGCGTACCATGATCCACATAGAGCTGTAGTTTGTGGTCTCTGTCCAAGGACTATTGCTGCAAAATGCAGACTAAACTGGAAGAGGAAGGGTTAAATATGAGAGAGGGGGTGGGGAAACAGGTCATTGCAAACAAAAGCTCACAATACCAAAATGCAATAGAGGATGCTTCAGACTAGAATGGAACCACCAAAGGAGGAAGATGAGGAAAAACTGTTGGCCCAAAAAAGGGAATCTGACAGTAAAATTTTGCATTTGGCTGATCGCGGGACGGATCTGCGACCCGCGACTCTTACTTCCAGCCCTGAGTGACAGTGAGGACGCGGCAGGCTGCCACGTCCCCTGATCGTGCCATCCCTAGGCGTGCGTGCTTAACTCTCCAGCATTTAAAGGAGCCACAGCGGAAAAATCCACAGTGGTGCCCTCTGATGACATCACAGGCCTCCATTATATAAAGCCTGCCTGGACTTCCCTCACATGCCTCAGCAATAGGTTGATTCCTCGGAGTAGTGGTTTGCCTCTGCATTCCTGGTTCCTAATCCTGTGCCTTAACTATGTGTTCCTGGTTCTGCTGTGTCTCGTCTGAGTTCCTATGTCTGTTCCTGGTCCTTCCGCAAGTCTGGTCTTCTCCTGTGCTGTGTCTTAATGGTCTGTCATCTGTCTTCAGCATCTAGCCAGTCCTGTTGTTCCACCTTGCCTGTAGTATATAAATCCCTAAGAACCTTACTGTTGCTGCCAGAACAATTAGGCTCACTGCAGATTGGTCGAAGAGGTAAACCTCAGACAAAGAGCAGGATCCCGATTGGAGATTTTATTTATTTGTTTGTAGTATTTATATACCATCATTCCAAAGTCAATCACAATGGTTTACAAAGTAAAAATAAATAAATAACAACAAATACATAAAAATAATAGAATATAAAACTATCAAATATATAAAAAGAGAAAACAAGAAACAAATATTGTGGAATAAAATAAAACAATAAAAATACAGTTAAAAATAAAAGAAAGAAAAGAAAAAAAGTAAAAGAAAAATACCTCACTCAATCTAAAATCAGAAAACGTCCTGCAGACCAAATAAAAATAAGATACAAGAGATGCAGTTGCAAGCAATAGTGATGAGGATTTAAAAAAAAAATTCTTCCCAGGGAAATTTGTAACAAATTAAATATTCTCTGTGGTGAGAAACAGAACATATGATAAAGTACAAGAATTTTGAGCTTCTCTTGTAGTTATACATTTTGTCTGCAATTTACACTACCATTTATTTTGACTGGCTGGCAATTCTTTCCTTAGAGCAAAATACTTAAAATATGTGCAATAAACAGGGTAGAACAGGAATTGTGTGCCCTATTGAACTACACTGTATGATTTTTTTCTCTAACAGGGTCATTTATCATTTTGCATTAAATAGTGCAGCGTGCGCTAGTATGCAAATGGGTGGAGCTCCTAACGTGGAATGCGACAGAGTAATTCACAGCAACGCGGGTTTAACGCCAAAAATAATGACACCTTTTTTCTGTGTGTTGTGCCCGTGTTAGTGGGGAAAAGGTTTTTATCGCACATGAAGAGAGCAGAAGAGACTGAGATCCTAGCAATTAAGAGTGCGCACTGTACAAATCAACTCCTCTTGTACCTTTCATCGATTCAAACATCAGAAAATCTTCAGTGATGTCAACTTTGCTGTTCATACCTCCTACTGTGAATGTAACCCCCTCTAATCTACCTCCCCCAAACCGAGTTAAAAGTGCCCCCTCTTACAGAGGTATAAATAGTAGTGAATATTATTATCTCTCTCGCATATTAAAACCTTTTTGCTCTAATGCCACCCCCCTCCCGCAGTGGATTGATCAGCATGCGACGTGAAAAACAGCACCTTGTGGAAATTACCCATGCGATGCGGGAGCAGGGAAATTAGCCTAACCACGTCCCTATTTTATCACGGGCACTATTTCTGCTATAAATATAGCTTTTTGATAAATCTAGGGGTAAGATATCTAAACATAGTACAGGCAAGTCACTGAAAACACTGAAAGTCAACATGCAGAAACAAACTCCTGTTTGAAAACAAGTCATGGAAAAGAGGCAGACCTCTGTAAGAACTGCCCACCATAAATGACCACAATGACATCAAGAACCAAAGTCTGATGCAAAATGATGACAACCACCAGGAGATGGGCTGCGATGGTGGCGATGCTGGGGAGAACAGGTAGCAAGTTTGGTTTAAGTAACGCAGCAGCCAATATATAGAGTGGCGAGGGAATGATATGACTATTTGTTCAACATTTTTTACTTCATGCATAACACACAGAATAAAGGAGTCCATAAGAACAGAAGCAGGTCATTTTATAGATGATAGATATTCAACCCAGTGATGCCTTTGCTTAAGTCATCAATTCTGAAAAGGACTGGTTAAAACCCCTAAGGGTTTAACACCTCAGTTCATTCAGAGCTCTCTACAACATGTATCTTAAAACAATTTCACTAGTCTTTGCCTTGGGGATTCTCCAAATAACCCTTTTGTGGATCAATGATTTAATTAAAGTCATAATGAGCTGCAATACCTCCAGCCTCTTTTAAAATGATGACCTAGTATATAATCTATTTTGAATATTCTTATGGACTCCCTGAGTGCTATGTATTGGCTTTCATCCATAGGGCTGCCCTTTTAATTACCAGATATGGGAACTTCACCCAACCAGAAAATGAATATCCATATACAATTCAAGAGAAAACTATAGAATATATCTTTTCATCCAGTAAAGCAGGATACCTTATGTTGTTTTCCATTTTTCTTCCATAAATTTTAATGCATTTGACCAAAGATTCCCACTGAGAAACTGACTTCAAGAATAAACTTCAGAATGTCATCCGGCACAGCTGTGAACCAGCAGCTGAGTAAGTTAGCACAGGCAGTTTGTAGGTTATCACCCCAGTGGTCAAACAAGCTGTCAGGCTGCCAATGGAATCTTGACAGTCTGAAAAATAAAAGGTCTGAAACTGACAGCTGCTTGCAGATGCCAGGATCTTACAGGGTCCTAAGGTGAGAGAGCTTATATTTGGCTCCTACCAACCCTGGGAGTTAAGGATCCACTCCACAATGCACTAATGGAGTATTGCCCATGTCCTATGTGTCTTGTAAGGCATATGCTTAAAATGCTCACATCCCTACGCCACCAAGATTGCATTATCAGTGGAACCCATGCTATTCGCACAGATTTTACTAATTACCTTCACTAGACCCTGCATCTTAAACAACTAGCTTAATACCACATATGCCTTTCTATTCCAATCTTAATTCAACCTCATGTCTTGCCTTACGTATACCACAACCTGTACCCATATTGTAAACATGTATTCATGCTATTGCACTCATATCTAGCACTCTTGCTCACACACAACTATACCTGCAAGAATTATACCATACAGTATTAATGCTAAAAATGCAATCTTCACACACAGAACGTCTTGCTAGCATTTTTCAAACTCAAGATCTGATTCATTTTTATTCACCAGCAGCAGCAGCAAAAATATTTTTGCTAGGCATTTTTCTCAGTCAACCCCCTAATCAAAGTACACTTATGTGCATATGACTGAAACAAAAAACCTTTGCTGAACTTTGAGACAGTGAAAAAAAAAAAAGAATTATTGGGAATAATTAGGAAAGGAATCGAGAATAAAACAGAGAATATCATAATCTTCTGTAATGCTCTATTTAAATGCCGAACATTTAAATGCCGAACAGGACGTAGGTAAATGCCGAACATTTACCTACGTCCTGTTGACGAGTTACTATTATTATTATCTATGTAATATTTAATTTATTATTAATATCTATATGTTATAGGTTATATGCTATATGTTATACGTTATATGTTAAGAAACGCTGTTCCATGTAACGCCTTTTGTGCGAAAGTTTTGTTATATGTAAACCGACCTGATTCGATACTTGTATTGAGAATGTCGGTATATAAAAATCCGAAATAAATAAATAAATAAATAAATAAATATAGTGCAACCGCACCTTGAGTATTGTGTGCAATTCTGGTCACTGCATCTCAAAAAAGAGACAGCAGAATTTAAAAAGGTACAGAGAAGGGAAACCAAAATGATAAAGGGAATGGAACGGCTCACCTATGAGGATAAGCTAAAGAGGTTAGGGCTATTCAGCTTGGAGAGGAGATGGCTGAGGGGAGATATGATAGAGGTCTACAAAATAATGTGAGGAGTGAAACGGGTAAATGTGAATCAGTTGTTTAATCTTTCAAAATGTACAAAAACCATGGAACACAAAACAAAGGCCTGGATTTATCAAAATGCACTAAATATTGCCTGCGACAGGAAAAGGGGCATGTTTTATGGTAATAGCAGTTTTTTGCAAAGTGTGCTATCTTAGCACTTCACATCGGTATTACTGCAAACTGCAATAACTTTTTTGTACTTTGCGATAAGTGCCAGAATTGTTGTATTTCCTACCTACAACCATTGAGGAGACCATTTTAAGCTGCTGGAGATCCAGCTTAGCTATCAGGGCCCTTCTACAACCATTTCGGGGGGGGGGGGGGGAGATTGAGAGAGAGAGAGCACCTAGCCATAATGCCCTCATACCAGGTAGGTATTTATTCCCCTATATGAGGTCTACCTAGACACTCGAGGTGAGGTTTAGATAATGTTGAGATTTGTGCAATGTTCTTTCAACCTAGCTTGATGGACTCTCTACCTGGTAACATCAAGCTAGGTTGAGAAACACTGTACAAATCTCATCTTTGTGTGACATCACTCCGAAGGGCATCAAATCTTCGCAAGAGAGCACTGTTCTATTCGTACATCTCACTTTGAATGTCAAAGTGGCCCCTAACCCCCTACACTAATACCTAAACCTCGCCTCGAGTGACTAGGTAGACCTCATATAGGGGTATAAATACCTACCTGGTATGAGGGCATTATGGCTAGTCTCTCTCTCTCTCTCTCTCTCTCTCTCTCTCTCACTCATTGTTGAAGGGCCCTGGTAGCTAAAAACAGCATTTGCCAAAGCACTATCACACGGCTATACAAATCATGAAGCCAGCCCACTTGGCCACAAAACTCACCCCAAACTCCTCCTCTTTTTCTAATTTGCATCGCACTATGCTGTGTACTGTGTACAATTCTGGTCGACGCATCTCGAAAAAGATATACTTGCGATGGAGAATGTACAGAGAAGGGCAACCAAAATGATAAAGGGGATGGAACAGCTCCCCTATGAGGAAAGGCTGAAGAGGTTAGGGCTGTTCAGCTTGGAGAAGAGACGGCTGAGGGGGGATATGATAGAGGTCTTTAAGATCACGAGAGGTCTTGAACGAGTAGATGTGACTCGGTTATTTACACTTTCGAATAATAGAAGGACTAGGGGGCATTCCATGAAGTTAGCAAGTAGCACATTTAAGACTAATTGGAGAACATTCTTTTTCACTCAACACACAATAAAGCTCTGGAATTTGTTGCCAGAGGATATGGTTAGTGCAGTTAGTGTAGCTGGGTTCAAAAAAGGTTTGGATAAGTTCTTGGAGGAGAAGTCCATTAATGGCTATTAATCAATTATACTTAGGGAATATCCACTGCTATTAATTGCATCAGTAGCACGGGTTCTTCTTAGTGTTTGGATAATTGCCAGGTTCTTGTGGCCTGGTTTTGGCCTCTGTTGGAAACAGGATGCTGGGCTTGATGGACCCTCAGTCTGTCCCAGCATGGCAATTTCTTATGTTCTTATGGCATTTTCGCATGCGTCAAAGGCGGTTTTTGCTTGTGAAAACGCCATATAGCAGTTTGATAAATGACCCCCAAAGATACTATATTTAAGACAAACAGAAGAAAATATTGTTTTACTCAATGCACAATTAAACTCTGGAATTCGTTGCTGGAAGATGTGGTAAAAGATGTTAATGTAGCTGGGTTTAAAAAAAAGAGATGGACAAGTGCCTGGATGAAAACGCCATAAACCATTATTCAGGTGGACTTGGGGAAATCCACTGCTTATCCCTGGATTAGCAGCATGGAATCTATCGATCTTTTGGGATCCTGCCAGGTACTTGTGACCTAGATTGGACACTGCTGGAAACAGGATACTGGGCTTGATGGAATTTTGGTTAGACCCAGTATGGCAAATCTTATGCTCTTAAACAAAAGTATACATAAAAAAAGAAAAATCAGTAAAGCTGACTGTAAGTACTGTTTTTAGTTTGAAAAACATATTATATTGAGAAGACAGATTTTTGCTTTTTCTATTTCTGAAAATGTTAACCATTCAATAACTGGAAGAGAAATTACTAGAAGAGCACTACCAGATGTTATGCATGACACCACTATTTACTGTTCACAAGTTGTTCCCAATCTGTCTCCAGGGAACCCCAGCCTAAGTTTCCGGATATCTGTAAGAAATATCCATGAGATAAATTTGCATGAAATGGAGACTCTTCAAGCAGATCTATCTCATGCATATTCTTCACGGTTATTCAGAAAACTCAACTGGCTGGAGATCCCGAGGACAGGTCTGGGTTTTTAAAACATTGCTCTAGTTTGCATTTCCTGGTATTTGGAGCACAAGTGACAGTCCGGGATAGAAAAGGTATATATGGTTTCAGGAAGACATAACATAGCAAGCAATTTACCATCTTACATTAAATAAAGAATAAAGCAAAAACACAAGATGTTAAATGAAAAGAAACAAAACTTTTCTAAACAAAATAATACTATTTCAAAATGGCATTAAGGGCAACACCTTCAGCATGAAGACAAGGTCAAGCTAGTGCTAAGTGCCTATTTACTGCATCATCTTCCTGAGACTGCCTGAACAGTAGATCCACTTTGCAATTATCCGGCTGTAGGAAAAGCTCTAAAAGCTACACAAAATCAATGCAAGCTTTGATACAAAACCACTAAACTTCAACAAAGCATGCAGAATAGAGCTTTGCCCAGTAGCAAACTTCTATAAAGGAATCACGGATCACTTGCCTGAAAATCAGTACTGACAGTTTTAGGCCCCTCTAAAGGGAAAAAAAATAAAAACTGTGAAGAAGAAACAAACATTATCCCATCCTATTCTCACATTTCTATTTACCAAAAGTGTGTTTACATGACTTAGTGCTATTTTTAAGATCTATAGTCTGGAGAGCAATATTCAGTCACTATGCAGCTGGATAAACTTATCTAAGTTGGACAAGATATTCCGCAGCACAAATATATTCCACTCTCTTATAGTTAGCCAGAGAAAACTATCAGGCTTACAGCACAGCCAAACAGCTGAAAATTGGCACTTATCTGGATAAGCTCTGCCTTGGAATGACCCTATCCTGACCCTCTTATCCGGCTATTTAGCTGAGAAAACAGCCGGCTAAGAGGTAGCTACGCAGCACAGCCAAATATTCAAACAGGACCACTTAGACAACTAAGTCAGAATGTAACTGGCTAAGTGGTGCTGAATATTGACCTCCTGGTGTTATTGCTTTTTGGTCAGTGAGAAAGAAAAGGTTATAGCCTATTGGGAAGAAGGTGGCTCCGTGGTTAGATAAATTAGCTAGGAAACAATAGACCAGCAGTTAAATCCTGATTCAACCAATGTCACACCTTGTGACCTTGGTTAAGTGACTTTATCTCCCATTGCCTTAGGAATTCCACTTAGAGGGGAATTTTAAAAGCCTGGCGCGTGCATCAACTGGGAGATGCGCACAAACGTCGGGCTGCTACATGCCGACCGAATTTTAAAAGCCATCCAGATATGAGCGTATCTCCCGCTGCGCGCACGTCTTAAAAGTTTCAGAAAGGGACAGGGCGTAGGCATGGTCTGGGCGGGGCATGAAACATAAAAACATAGAAATGACAGCAAAAAAGGACCAAACGGTCTATCCAGTCTGCCATGCTGTACAGGACACCCCATACTTACCAGTTTCCCAGACTGTAAAAGTCAGGGCCCTTGCTGGTTGGTGTCTGAATCCAATCCCCCATTACCTCTTGCCGCTGAAGGCCAAGGGATGTGTGCGCAAATACTAACGTGCCTGGGCACGCGCCCAGATCCAGAGGCACGTTAGATAACTTCGGCTAGAGATGAGGCCTAAGTTATAAAATAAAAAGAAAGAGCCATTTCTCAGAGGTTTAAAGGGTTCTGGGGTAACGGGGGAGGGCAGACTATCAAACCAGGGAGGTTTGGAGGACCTCGCTGTTAACTGGGTGAATTGGTGGACAAACTGGTGAAACTGGCAATGTGTGGATGGCCGCCCTTTTTAAAGTTCCTTGGTCTGCACGGTAGAAGAAGGATTTTACGCACATGTGCATGCTACTTTATAACATGTGCGCATATACGCCCGCATGTTATAAAATGGCCACGTATCTGGGTGCGCGCCATGGAGCGCCTGCGCATCGGTTTGAAAGTTAACATCTTAAAGGTGAATTTTAAAAGCCTGATGAGCGCCAAAGCCAGAAGATGCAGGAGTACATTCGGCCAGCGCACGCTGAGCAGATTTTAAAAGCCTCCCAAGTATGCGTGTATCTCCCGGTATGCGCACAAATGAAAAAGTCCCAAAAAGGGACAGGGCATGGACGTGGTCTTGTTGGGGCATGGACGTTCCTGGATTTATGAATGAAACCTGCATGTAAAAACGTATGCACACAAGCCTAACTTTACTTCTGTTATGGGTGGCGCGTGAGGTCTAAAACAAAAAAATACAGGCATGTCAGTAGGGTTTTAAGGGTCGGGGTTAAGAGGGGAAAAGGTAGGCTACTTAAATAGGAGGGATAGGAAGTCCTATCCTTTACCTGGGTGAACTTGGAACAAAGTGGTTTAACTGGTAATTGCGTCGGCGCACGTTTGTATTAAAGCCCCACCACTTAATGCGGTAGAGGTGGCATTTGCTTGCACATGCGCGCATCCATATAAAATTGTGCACATCTCATTCAGCCTATTTTATACCATGCACGCATATACTCGCGTACGTTATAAAATGGCCACGTCTCTGGACGCAAGCTGGCATAAGCGCGTACATGTGTGCCTGCACGTCAGTCGAAGTTACCGTCATCAACTGCACGTTTACTGGGGCAGGGACTTAAACCTTTATCTCATTTGTTATAAAGCACCCTAGTGTAGAACACTCTAAATAAATTGTTCCCTTGATAACACATTACTACTATATTACTCATGGCAAGGAAGTACAGTAGATTTGCTGAATGCTAGATCAGAGTCTGAGGATGATTCTCAAGTATTTTAAAAAATAAAGGACTTCACAGAATAATGTAAAATAGTCTACTAAACTAAATAAATCTTATTTCCACTGATCATATCACAAGAGTTTAGAGCGGTGGAAGGGAATCTCCCATCCAGGGGAGGGGAACTCCAGTCCTCGTATGAATACTTATGAGATTCATTTGCATGCATGCATACTGATTGTGAATATCCGGAAAACCTTGCAGCACTCGAAGACCAGAGTTGCTACCCTCCTTCTAGCCCTCAAGGGTCGATCATCAGTCAGGTTTTTAGGATAACCCTAACGAATATGTATGAAATAGATTTGAATACAGTTGTAACCTTGCATGTAAATCTATTTCAAGCATATTAATTACGGATATCCTGGAAACCCAGCCAGTTTGCAGCCCGCAAGGAATGGAGGTACCCCATGCATGGTTGAAAGCCTCAGCCTAGTGTTCCTTAATAGAGATGGTTTCTAAGAAGACCAACAGCATACTTAGAGTGGAGCTTGGCATCTGTCTCTGAAAACATGAAACATCACCCCCTGGAACCGTAGTGATCTCACTACAGAAACTGCATATAATAGCAACAATGTCAAGCTACAAGAATTACAGAAAAATACTTTGGGGTGAATTTTCAAAAGCTTGCCTGTGAAAAAAGCTTGCCTGTGAAAAAATGCATATGTACACGCGTTCATGAGGCATTCACATGTACTCCTTATTTTATAAATGGGTCACATACGCATGTATACTGTATGCACCTTTGCATGCAGATGTACGCAGGAAAAAAAAAGTGGGAATATTAGGGGAGTTCCAGGGCAGGAACAACAGTTTCGTGCATAAGTTGCTGTTTTAAAAGACACACATCAACATTTTCCAAAATTTCTTGCGTAATTATCTGGGTTAAGTGATATTAAAAGTGTTTACTGTGTAGTACTGACTGGGTAAGAGGTCTGGGTTAACGGTGGGGGGGGAGGGGGCGCTGAAGAACCAGGAAGGTCTCAATGACCTGGAGAACGACTGGGCGAACTGGTGGAGTAATTGCTAAAACTGGCGGTTTCACTCGCTCGCATGTGTTTTAAAATACACCAACCTTTGTGCAAAAAGTCTTCCTTTTGTAAGTCCTACTTTATTTTCGCGTGTGAAATATACGTACATACATTTTAAAAATAGGTAGGTAAAGTAGACGCATTCAATGCACTGAATGTATTTGCTCATTAGTCTGCATGCTCACATATGTGCCGGGGTAAACATCCACGCATCTTACAATACGCACCTTTCTGTCAGATCTGATATGCATGGATTATAAAATACTAGCGCAGATCTACTTGTGCCCATATATGCAAACATATGTAGTCGTTTGAACGTTATCCTCTAAGGATCAATATTTAAAACAAATGTTATTTATGTAAGAGCTCATTCCTAGTAATGTAAAAAGGAATATAAATCTGTTAGTCCTGCCTTAATGCTAGAAACAAATGCCCAGATCCTCTGGAACAGGTGGGCTGACAGCACTTTTTATGCCAAACAGGCCACATGAAAACCTCCAACAGGTTAAGGTGGGCAAAGCAACCCTGCTATTATCATTATCTATGGGTAAAGCGAGGCACAGAGATATTGAATAATTGGCATAAAGTATCATGGAGGAGCTCTGTTTATGTGAATGTATTTTTTTATGACTGTTTTGCCCTGTTTATGTATGTTTTCTTGTTATCCGCCACGAACACAGGATGCTTGCGGGCTACCAGTTTTTTTAAATAAGTAAAACTTGCAATGCAGCAAGTCCTCTGAGGGTGGTTTAACACAATAATCACTGAATCACACCTACCCGACCAGCATCCCTTTCTTGTTCAATAAATGGAGTATCAAAAGGCTGTTTAGAAAGGAGTTATTTTAATCTCTATTAACTGAATTTCTTGAACACATTTGGATACACTTAAGCGCTGATTCTGTTGATCCTATTCCATGCCAAGCCACCAAGCTGGCTGTCATTTTGAATAAAACTTTACAGGAGCAAGCTGAACCCGACAGAATTATTTTAGAGCCATTTATCTGTCCAAAATGTCTGCTTTACAAATAATGTTTCAAATTAATTCAGGTATAAGCTTTCCTCCTGCATTGTTGTGCTATCATTCAATTCTGTACTTAAACAAAAGGCCCTCGTAAAAATAAAGAACAGATTTCGATTACAAGAAGTACTGAGGACTATGGATGTTGGCCAGCCTGGCGCTGACGGCTTAGTGGCAATTTAGTGCACTGCCATGCAAAGGACCGGCGTTTAATTCCTGGACCAGATCCTCTACTCCAGGGGTGGGCAAGTCCGGTCCTCGAGGGCTGCAAACCAGTCGGGTTTTCAGGATACCCCTAATGAATATGCATGAAATAGATTTGCATACAACTGAGGCAGTGTGTATGCAGGTCTCTCTCATGCATATTCATTAGGGGTATCCTGAAAACCCGACTGGTTTGCAGCCCTCGAGGACCGGACTTGCCCACCCCTGCTCTACTCCCTGGTTTGGATTGAGGATACCGCAGAGAGGAGGGGGGGGAGGGGGAGAGTCCTGGTCGGCACGCCAAAGGAGACACCTAGCAGCCGGACTCAGGGCCCAAAACTGCAGGGTTCTAAAAGGCGCCCTGGGGCTTGGGCCTCCCAGCTGAGGCCCCCGCTGCAGCAATGATTGGGCAAAATGAGTCGGGGAGAGAGATAAAATGAGATGGAGAATACTGCACGGCTGCGAATGAAGAGGCTCATGGCATCGTGGCCCCGCTGGACCAACAGAGGCTGGTGCACAAGACAACAGGAGGAAACTGCTAGATAAAAATTAAAAAAAAAAGGATGCATCTAAGCTAATAAATGAAGTTTTCTTTGAAAATGACCTGCAAAACTAAGAAGTTCACAGCCAGATCTCAAGAGTGAAAATTGCTCCATGCAGAGTAGCCAAATAGAGCTGCCTTGTTTCTCTACATTTAGGTGCTCCAAATCTAAGCATTTGAGGGGGGTGGGTGGGAAGGGGGCGTAACTTGTTCTGGAGGAGAAAACCACATGTCTACATGGAAATGTCAAAGTCCATGCACGGAACCGCCCTACATCAAACACCTGCACATAAAGCAGAGGCAAAACGTGTGGGTACTGCTGTGCCAGTATAGATGTGTTAACCAAGAGTCAAAGAGAAACATTCCAGGGAGATTCTCTCTGAAATTTCGCTACCTTCTCAGCAGGTACAGAAAAACCTGCGTACTTTGCCTGCTAGACGAGCAAATTTGTCCCCTAGATGAGCAGTGTCAAAAACACCATGCAAGAAACAAAACATTTTACGCCGAGAGAATACTAAGCCGGCTGCCAGGCTGCATGTGACGAAAATCAATGCGAATACGTACGGAATCGTCCTTAGCAGAAAGGATCGAGACAGTTCACTAAAAAAAAAACAAAAAAACAACTTGTCTGAAGAAAGTCTACAAACAAGTTGTGAAGAAGTAAAATCTTTATCTTTATTAGGCTAATGAAAGGTTTCAATAAGCAAGTACTGGGGAATCTTAAGATTCCTTTTTAGCATAATTGGCAAGCAAGTAGCCCTTTTGGATCATAAACAGCCTGCTAGAGGTCTAGGCTTATTTACTCTATGCATAAAAATAATTACTTTAAAAAAAAAAAAAAAAAGATGTTTATTAAATTACCTGTCAAAATATCTGCATCTGCAAGAACATAGGTCTAGATAAATTCTGGTGGATGGGTGGGGATGCCTCTCCTTCACATGAAAACCATTGGCTGGGGAACCTCCTCGGGTTATTAGGGAAAGCGACCAGCCTTGACAGCCCCTGGCTCAGCTCTGCATGTAACCCTGCTAAGTCGCAGGAAGCTAAATTCAGTTAAATGGCAGGTGCCTCGACAGCCACCCTTCTAAGTACGTACAGGCAGTGCCGCAGGGCAGTTCAGTCATTATCTGCCCCCCCCCCCCCCCCCCTAACATCTTATTCCAAAGGTCGCAAGAAAGATGTGGTCTCAGCAGAGCAGCTCTTACTATCAGGGTATATAGAAACCCCTTCCGTACTGTACGCATACTGATCCTTCAAGTAAATGGACTATGAAATACATCAACTGCTGTGATAATGGGCACAGAAAGGAAGTATTATAAATTAACAAGAGGATGCATTTCGTAATTTTTTCAGAGCTTGGACAATAAAGATAAATAATGAGTGTTAGTTTTGAGTTTCTTTTAATCACAAATCTTAAAAATATCTTGCTCGCACTAATGCCTACAAAAATAATCTTTAATGAAAAGGCAGCTTTTTAGTGAGTCAACTAGGGATCAAAGGGCGCAAACCCTTACTTCATTCCCAAATTTTTCTCACTCAAGACGTGTTTCAAAGACATTGTAAATTATCAAAAAAAAAATCAATATTTTTAAGTTCTGTTTCCCAGCTTGGAATGCCACAGGAAAGCTAGATCACAACTGAAATTCCTTTTTTATTGTTCTGCTAGATATCTCTTAAGCCATTCTTGCTCATTAGTATAATAAATTAGGTCAGTGGTTCTCAATCGAGTCCTTAGGAGCACCCTAGCATCCAGTGTTCAGATTACAGTAATGCACATGCATAAGAGATCTACATCCGCCGGGTCTCAGAACCAGGCTGCTCTATGCAAATTTCTCTCATGCATGTTTAGTATGGACAGTGTGCAGGTCAAACTGGCAAGGCAGCTCCCCAGGGACTGGTTTAGAACTGCTGAGGTGGACCGTGACATCAAGTTTCACCAGTCCATTGCATTTATAATATGAAGGAGTAGGGAATAATTATGAGTGCATAATGGCACCGAGTTGCAGGATTTCGTCCCTGTTTTGTCAACTTTTTATTTGCATAATCATCTCTACCATATAATACTGTGCATAGCTGGCTGGTCTACAACTTGGGTTTTCCCAGAAAGGTTACAAATATCATTCTTGCCCTATTGAACCTGAAGGACACTAAAACAAAAAAATTACCAAGTTTCAAACTCGGATTCTCATGTAGTACAACCCTGACTAACAAGAGCTTCTGTTTGGAAACATAAAATATAACAGCAAATAAGAATCATAAGGCCAAACCTGCCCATCCAATTTACTTCCTAACACTATAGACCCCACTCAAGCTCCACTTTTCCTGTCTTTTCACAATTAATGTTGCCCTGTGCTTATCCCATGCTTTCTTGAATTCTGTGATGGCTTCTGCCTCTACCACCTCCACTAAGAGGCTGCTCTCTGCATCCACTGCTCGGGGATCTGCATAAAGACAGTCCTCATATCCAAACCTGACATTGATCAATTCAGCTATGCTCAGAGGAAGGAAATGCGTCATTCCTTCTGGTAAATGACTGACTGCATCCTGCGGTAATAAAATCTACTATCACAGATACAGCATTTACCAGCACTCTCTATCTTCTACATTAAGGGCCCTCAGTGGAAACAGGTTATTTATCAATAACAACTGTCATGCAGGGAGGAGAAATAGTTTTACATATATTTGTTTTATGGGGATCACAAAGTTTGTCCCTGTAAGGGCTGCTCTGAAACAGTTTAGGTGTGATTCAGTTGCTGTGCTATCTTTAATGGCTTTATAAGTTCTATTGTCCACAGAGATACACTTCTCCCTCTGTATCTGCAAGCTGTCACATGCAGCAGCTGAAAAAAAACAGCACATCAATGCTCTAAGCCATCAGCTGTCAGTAAATATTTAATGAATAGACATTCTTAATATATTTTTGTACTTAATACAAATTTGTGTCATGAGACTCATATGAGCTTTTGCATACACTGTCTTTAAACTGTTAATGGTTTGTTTTGTTTTGTGGGGAGGGGGGTTCTACTATTAAAAGAAAAAAGCATCCTGGGTAGGATGGCCCATTACATTTTAAGATTTCCTCCAATTTGCATACACAAGGGAGATGCAGCCTCTCACAATCTCTCCGATCAGGGCCATCTGCACACTGTTCTATTACAGACTCCCATTCCCATTAACCGATCTGTTGATTATCCCATGTGGCATGCTGCTTGGGTTGCTGCCGTCTCTCACTATCTGCTGATTCAGTACATGCACAGACTCATGAGAAGCACATCACAGAAGCCACTTCTCTACAGCTAACAGTAGGAGTCAATGAGAATTCGAGTAGAGACACACTGGGCAGTCATGAGATCAGACCGCCATAAACAAGACATCTCCTTTTTTGGGAGTTTTTGATACCAAAGAAGAGTTCAGTGCTATGGCAGCAAAGAACAGAAGCAGCAGGTCCAGCAGGAGGTCATGCACATCACTCAGGAGAGGAATAAGCGAATGGAAGAGGTCAAGGGTCAGAAATAAAAGGCTCAGTTCAACTACAAGAAGAAACAAAAGACAAAAAGCTAGCTAGTAGAGAAGGCAAGTGTGACAAACAAGGAAAAAAATAAAGAGATTATTGAGGCAGCAAAAGGCTAAAAGTGAAAGTAGAAAATAAAGCTAGAAACTGAAAGCAAAAAGCAATATAGGTGCTACAAATAAAACATCAATAGAGAAAATAAAGGTTAGTAAAGAATAAACGAGTGGAAAGATGTAAAAACAGAAACAAAATTGAATCTGCAAATGGCAATCTGGCAACCTTATTTAACTTTGTTAAAAACATAAACAAATCTGCAACCAAAACCTTTGATTCAATTGACAATAATCCCTGTAATAAGATTGCCCACCAAATCTGAAGTTACTAACATAGCCAACAAATTTTTGCATTTGCCAATACCCAACATAAATCTCTTCCACCCCCAAGTATTTGGTCCACCTTTGGCACCACTGATTCTACTACTATTGTGCGCATTTTATCGAAGATAAAAATCTCTTGCAGTCCCTTCAATCCATGTTCTGGATACCTTCTACAAGCATCCTATGATTACCTATCTGTCCACTTATCTGCACTTGTCAATCTCTCTCTCTCTTCAGGGTCCTTCCCTGATTCTTTAAAGCATACCTCTATCCTACTAATCCTGAAGAAAAGCAACATAGATACATCTGATTTAAACAATCTGTGACTATAGCCTCCCTTACATCTCTAGCAAAAATTACTGAATCAATTGTCCTCCATCAACTTTCTGCTTACATCTCCGATAACTCCATCCTACATCCCAATCAACATGGATTTCGGAAGGGACATAGTACAAAAACCCTTCTTCTTTCCATCTTTGATACTGTGATCCGTGGATTCGACTCAAACACTGCCTTCATTACAGTTTTACTTGATATTTCCGCAGCCTTTGACACCATAGACCATCAAATATTGTTCACAGGACTCAAATCGATAGGCATATCAGATACTGTCATTGATGGGTTCACCTCTTTCATATCCAATTGTTCCCAAAGAATTGATAATGCTCAACATCACTCTGACTGTTTTACCGTTAACTCCGGTGTCCCCCAAGGTTCTGCCTTATTGGCCGTTCTTTTTAATATTTACCTGTTACCTCTTTGCGATCTCTTAGACAGTTTAGGAGTGTCTTTCAAAAATATATGCTGGAGGTCACGTGATGCTGTGAAGGGGAAGGACGCACAATTTCCCTTCTCAGGGCCCCTGCCGAGTATCCGGCCCCATCCGGCACCTTAATGTGGCAGTAATCTTTGGAAACCAAACCACAGTGTTACTCTTAGTGATCTAAGCCTCTCGGACGACCATGACTACTCGGCAATTGAAAAAGGATCGAGAGAAAGACAAGGACCGGGTGAGGCCTTCGGAAGCCATGCTCGAGGGGGACGATGCTTCCCCTGACACCGCACCGCCGGCAAGTTTAGCCGAGATCAAACAGGCGATGCAGGAAATTTTAAAACCAGAACTATCTTTGATTTCTGCTAAATTGTCTGACCTGTCGTCGTCCCTGCAATCTTTTGAAACTCGATTTGCTGAGGCGGAACAGCGGATCTCGGACTTACAAGATGGCCACCAGTCCGTGCAGAGTGAGCTTGAGGCCCTCAAGAAAATGGTGCATCGCCAGGCTGACCGCATGGAGGACCTTGAAAACCGGTCCCAGCGGTCGAATTTGAGATTTGTGGGCCTCCCGGAGAGTTTACCAGATCGCGAGCTACCGGCGTTTTTTGAGCGGTGGCTCCCGTCGGTCCTCCAGCTTTCTAATACCCACGGCCCATTGCGCATTGAACGCGCGCACAGGTTGGGCCTGAAGAAGCCGGCTGATCCCCGTCCTCGGGTAATCATTGTGAAGGTCTTAAATTACCTCCACAAAGTCGAAATCCTAGCGGCTACAAGAGGAGGTAAGGCGCTGCAGTACGAGAACCAAAGGGTCCTGATTTTTCAGGACTTTTCGGCGGCGGTAGCCCAACAACGTCGCGCGATGGCACCTACCTGCTCGCGTCTGCATGAGCTGGGGATTAAGGCGATGCTTATCTACCCGGCGAAACTTCGGGTCCCTACTGATGCCGGCGTGAAATGGTTTACTGACCCGGGAGAAGCCTCTAAGTTCGCCGACGGCTGTGCGACGTCCCCGAAGCTGCCACCCGCTGTTTCCTGAGACCTCGGGGAACCAGAGATGCCATTTTGTGGGTTTGGCAGTATTCAATGGAAGCATGGTTCGGCGTGTGCCTGGCAGCCCTGCCTTTGGTTTTGCTGTTTCTTTTTTCTCAATTATATATGCGATGGGGTTTTTTTTATTGGCTTTGACATCCTGGGAGTTTGCCAGCGATCGCGGCGCCAAATTGCCTTGTGTGCTGTTTTTTTTTTTTTTTGGCACTTTGGCCCAGTTATTTGAACACTGTGACGGGACTTTATTGTCTCTTTGAATTGCATGTATTTTATCCTTCTCTTCCCAGCTCTGTTTATATTGGCTGCTATATCTGTTTGACTGTTACTGTGGTTTCATCATTGTTGTGTTTTTTGCCTAGTGGTATGCACTATTCAGTCTGTTCAGTGTATGGGGGTGCCGGGGGGGGGGGGGTCGGGGTGCTCGGTGGGGGGACTGTTTAGTGTAGAGTGACCTCTAAGCCTCTTGGAGGGCGTTGGGAGGTGTTGTATACCCTAGAATGAGGGATGGGTTGGGTGAGGGAAGGGGGAGGGGGGGTGTGTGTGCGTGGGGTCAGCTCTATGGATGTGGGATTTGGGTTTCTGCCTTGGTACACTTTTTTGTGGATTCTTTTCACGGGGTCGCCCTTAATGCTTGGGCCCGGTGGCTCCCGCTGGGAGGGTCATCAGGCTTCCTGATTTCTGTCATGCTTTCTCACACATCGTACTGGTCCCTTGGGATCACCTAGATATGTCTCAGCAAACGTTTAAACTTATATCCTGGAATGTCTGTGGCATCACCTCCCCAATTAAAAGAACAAAAATTTTGTCTGTTTTAAAAAAGAAGGCGACGGATGTAGCTTTTCTCCAGGAGACACACCTCAGTGATCAGGAGCATCAAAAATTGCACCAGCAATGGGTAGGGGCGGTCCATTTCGCCTCTGCGACGACCAGGTCTGCTGGTGTTGCCATACTAGTTCGTAAAAATGTTCCCTTCCAGGTCCACCAGGAGATTGGGGACCCTCAGGGGCGGTTCCTGATCCTGGTTGCGGAGCTGGACCATAAACCCATTATTTTATGTAACATTTATGCTCCTAACAATCCGCCCTTGGGTTTTTTTCAACAGCTTTATCGCTCCCTGTTACCATATGTGGACCGAGATCTCATCCTCGGGGGGGATTTTAACTCTGTCCGGGATCCTACTCTGGACCGGGTGGGGGAACAGGCCGCAGTCCAGCTGCCTAGCTGGACTGCGGCCTGTACCCCCACCCGGTCCAGAGTACCCCACAGCATCACATTTACGCATGTGTCCAGAGCTCATCCGTCGCAGTCTCGCATCGATTATTTTTTCATTAGTCCTCAATTGTTCACGAATGTGGTTCAGGCAGATATTGATGACATTGTGGTGTCCGATCATGCCCCAATCTGGCTGGAACTGCAGACCTCCCCTTCCTCTTCAGTGGGCCGTTGGTGGCGCTTCCCCCAGTATTTGGTGGGGGACCGCCCTTTCCAAGAATATCTCCGCTCCAAGTGGGATGAATACCTTAAATTTAACAGTGAACACGTATCTGACCTGATATTATTTTGGTACACGGCGAAAGCCGTGTTGCGGGGCGATGTGATCGCTTTTATGGCTCGTCGTAGGAAATTAATGGATAAACGCTTATTGGGTCTTCATGCCCAATTGAGGCGGGCCGGACAGGATCTGCAACAGTCCCCTACAGCCACGAATAGAACTCGGTATTTTGCCCTCCAGGCTGAGATTAACACTTTGATACACCAGCGGGCAAAAAAAAGTCTGGCATATTATAAGTTTCGGCTATTCCAATATGGGAACAAGCCGGGGAGAATGATGGCTAACCTGGTCAAAACACAGTGGGCTTCCAGGCATATTTCGGCCTTACACTCCTCGGGGGGGCAGCTAGTGCGGGATACCTCCTCCATACTGCGCGTCTTTCGCGATTATTATGCCTCATTATATTCGGCGGGACCCACTAGTCCTATGACTCGTGAGCAGTTTTGTGCCCGGGTGCCTGTTCCCAGACTTACGGAGGATCAACAACAGTGGCTTAATAGCCCGATCTTGGAGGAGGAGGTGCGCTTAGTCATCCGCGATGCGGCAAAATATAAAGCTCCGGGACCGGATGGCTATGTCGCCGAATTTTATAAGTTTTTGCTTGATCCCCTGGTTGGCCCTCTCACTCATAACTTTAATGCTCTTATAACGCGTGGCTCCTACCCACCTCATACCAATACCGCCTTGGTAACATTGATTCCCAAGTCGGGTAAAGACCCTCTTAATCCTGGCTCCTACCGCCCGATCTCGTTACTCAATGTGGACCAAAAATTCTTAGCCAAGATTCTGGCGGACAGGTTGGCCACTATCCTCCCCACTTTAATAGGCCCTGGGCAGGTGGGGTTTGTCCGTCATCGATATGCCTTAACTAATATTCGTAAGGTTTTAATTGCTCAGACGTTGTGTCAAAATGATAACATTCCCCACCTGGTGGTCAGCTTTGACGCCGAAAAAGCATTTGACCGAGTAGAGTGGAGCTATTTGTTCCCGCTTCTCCACCAGGTGGGGATTCAGGGGTTTTTTTACCAAGCCATACAATTACTATATCATGACCCCTTGGCTACTATTGTGGCGAAATGGATCACACTCTGACTATTTTTCCATTGCTCGGGGCACACGACAGGGTTGCCCTCTGTCCCCGCTATTGTTTGTTTTACAGTTTGAGCCCTTGCTGTTAGCGATCCAAGCCGCTCGGAATATTAAGGGGCTCCGGTTTCATGAGGAAACGTTTAAATACGCAGCTTTCGCTGATGATCTTTTGGTCTTTTTGACGCAGCCCCGGGACTCCTTATCCGCTTTGTTATCCCTTTTTCGGGAGTTTGGCTCCTTTTCTGGGTTTAAGTTGAACCCCGGGAAATCAGAAGCCATGCCATTCCCTTTGTCTCTTAGGGCCAGTTGGGGGTCTGATTTCCCTATGACCTGGGCCACCTCTCAAATCCGTTATCTGGGTATTTTTCTCCCCACCCAGCTACCCTCCTTATATAAGAGTAATGTTCCCCCGCTTTTGAAGAAAACTAGGGAGCGTTTAGAGGCGTGGCGGGCTTTGCCACTATCTCTTTTGGGTCGGCTTAATCTCTTTAAAATGATTATTTTGCCCCAATGGCTCTTTTTATTTCAAAATTTACCCTTTATTTTACATGGGTCCGATATCAGACAATTGGAGAGGGTTTTGCGGGGTTTTTTGTGGCAGGGGAGGCGGGCGCGTATACCCCTTTCATGCCTGCAGAAGAGGTGGGGTTCCGGGGGCTTGAGTGTGCCCAATCTCCGTTTCTATAATTTAGCAGGCAATCTCCGCCTTATCAGAGATTGGCTTCTGCGTAAGTCGGCATATCTGAATTTGCCAGCAGAACAAGCTCTAGTGGACCCGGTGGACTTGGGGTTTATACTGCAGGGGGGTCATGGTGGGTTTGCCTATCCTCCCCCTGTGGAGGCTTTATTTGCTCCCTTTAGGATAACGTGGAGGGTCACAATGAAAATTCTGCAACTTCCCCATGTATGTGCTTACTTATTGCCCCTGCGGGGGAATCCTGATTTTACCCTGGGCTCCCAAAACGCTAGTTTCAAGGCTTGGATAGATAGGGGCATTCAATATTTGGGCCATCTGTTGGATGAGGAGGGCAGGTTGTCCTCTCTTTCCTCATTAACGCAGCAATATGGCTTGCCCTCGACGCAGGTATTCTCCTATATGCAAGTGCGTCATTAAATTTATTCCTTACCACCTGCCAGTAAGACGCCGAGTCATTTTGGTTCGTTAGATACTTTTTTTGCTTTATCTGCCTCAAAGTCCCCCACTTTATCTCAGTTCTATAAAAAACTAATGGGGAAACAGAGGAATGACATAGCCACGGTTTTAGAAACTCGGTGGCACAGGGAAGGTCGGACTGAGGTAACGGCGGCTATGATAAGGAGCTGTTTTCGTCATTTATCTACTGTCTCCTCTAATGCATATTACCGGGAAATGCAGTTTAAATTCTTGTGGAAGGCCTATATCCCACCCGTTAGGGCGGTATACTATCAGCTTGTATCCACTGGAGTATGTGGGAAATGTCAGAAGGCTGAGGGCACATTGCTTCATATGTTTTGGGAGTGCCCCCTGGTGCGGAAATTTTGGTCGCGAATGATTCAATACCTTTCCAGGCTCCTGGATGTTGAGCTTCCTTGTTCTCTTTGTATGATTTCGTTTGGACAGATCCCAATGGACCTTCTTCGGGGACAGGGCCCACGCCTGCTACTGCGGAAGGGTTTTGCGGTGGGGAAGAAAACTATCCTATGCAGCTGGAGGACCGTGGTTCCCCCCTCGCATTGGCAATGGCGGAATCAATTTCATCAGTTGATGTTGATGGACAAGCAATGGGCGACTACATCCTTTCAACGGGATCGTTGTTTTCTACGTACTTGGGACGCATATATTCAATCGCTACCACATAGGCTTCGCAGCCACATTTTGAATGCCTGAGACGCCAGTACTTCTGGAGACTGCTTATGTTTCTGGGGACCCCTGGACTGTTGGCAGAGACTATAGGGCTGACTTTGGGGTGGGGGGTAGGGGGGGGGGTTACTATTTTGGTAACTGCTTGCTCTATATTGGCCAATGCATTGTGTATGTTGAAAACTAATAAAAACCGTTTTCTATAAAAATATATGCTGATGACTTGTGATTTAACTGTTTAGTGGACCCTTAGGCCGCCCTGCCGGAGACTAGGGAAGGTGGACTATTGTCTCTGTATGAGAGGAAGCAGGCCGGGAGGCAAACACCAGGCCGGGTGAAGGAGCTGGCCTTCACACAGGGACCCGTACTCCCCAGGAGGAGCCTGTGGGAGTCGAATTACTAGGGCTAGGAGAACAGAAG
The DNA here is from genome assembly GCF_901001135.1 of Rhinatrema bivittatum. Taxonomy (NCBI): domain Eukaryota; kingdom Metazoa; phylum Chordata; class Amphibia; order Gymnophiona; family Rhinatrematidae; genus Rhinatrema; species Rhinatrema bivittatum. The sequence goes on along the minus strand of NC_042619.1, from coordinate 49,409,465 downwards.
AGGTGTCTTCACCCTGGAAGCCGAGACTCCCACAGGAGAAGCCCGTAGGAGCCCGGCCGCTGGGACTTAGGCGAGTGAGGACGCTGTGAAGATGAACCAGGATCAAGCAGGTATCTTGGCAGGAACTGACGCGGGGTACCTAGGCAGGGACCTGGCTGGAACGGAAGCAAAACACAGAAGCAGGAACCAGGCTGGAACTGAAACAGGGTACTGAGGCAGAAACCTGGCTGAAACTGAAGCAAGACACAGAAGCAGGAACCAGGCTGGAACTGAAGCAAGACACAGAAGCAGGAACCAGGCTGGAACTGAAGCAAGACACAGAAGCAGGAAATAGGCTGGAACAGAAGCAGGCTACAAGCGAGAAGTTAGCGAACTCTGAGGCACACAGTAACTAGGAACCGCAAAGTAACCTCGTTGCAAGGCGTCTGATAGAGGCAGGCGCCGACCTTACATACCCGCCGGCGTCTGACGTCACAGGAGCGGGTGGAGCATCGAGTGGCGGGGAAAGGGCCTATATATTTGGCCTCTTTGCGCGCGTGCGTGCCTCTCTGCAAGATTTAAAGGGCCAGGCACAGGAAGTTTGCTAGCCCCACCTAGGGAGTGGACTTCCTGCTTCAGCCCTATAAAAGGGCTGCTCCGTCATTCAGTCTTCGCCTTGCATCGGAGTGACATCCTTCTGGAAGCTCCTGCCTGCCAGAACATTGTAAGGTCTCCTGTTCTTCGTGCAGCTCCGTGTCTCGTCTGCCTTCGTACCACGTCTCGTGTCTTGATGTCTCGCCTGAGGTCCCTGTCCAGGTATCCTGATGTTCCCGTCTTGATCTTCCATGCCCAGATGTCCCGTCATGATCTTCCACGTCCTGATGTTCCTGCTTTTCCAGATGTTCTTCCCTGCGTCTTCATTTGTGCTCCTGAGCCTTCTGACCTGCTGGGCCGTGGAGTGGCCTGCAGGAGGGATTTGTCCCTGTGCTCCTGAGCTTCCGTTCCTGCCAGCTGTTGGAGCTTCAGATGTCAGTGATCCCGTCATCGGAGTTCCTCCTCTCCTGGATCTTCCCTGCACATGTCCCGCTCTCCTCGTGGTCCGTGACCAGCCTCCGGGCTGTGTAGGGCGCGCAGTGGGACAGGGTGGTCCGCGACTCAGTCCCGCGGGTGGGCTGAGTAGGGCGCCCTGAGAGACAGTGCAAATGTCCTTCTTTCCAGTTGTATCAATCCAAGTGTCTTCGCCTGTGATGCCATTGCATCAACCCATCTGCCTTCGCCTGTGATGCCGTTGCATCAACCCAAGTGTCTTCGTCTGTGATGCCGTCGCATCCACCATTGTCCTGTCTACGTGTCAAGGCCTCCATCTGCCCTCAACCTCAGGCCAGGCCTGCTGCTCCATGCTGTCCCTTGCAGCAGGTCTGAAAGGGCTCGGAATGGTCGGAGGACCATTCAACTTCCAACATCTCCTTATTGTTGGCCATGGGAGCCTGCAGGCCTGGTGGAGGGTAAGACCGCCAGCCATGCTGAATACGCCGTCAACCCTTGGTTCGGCCCTGGAAGCTCTAGGGTCGGGCTGAGGCCCAAGGGCACACTAAACACCCCGAGTGGGGTTCGCCGTAGCACCCCACTCACAACAGATGACATTCAGTTTTTTGTTCCATACAACCATTTTTGGACCTCTACCCTTTCCTTTGTCTCTCTATGTATACAATCTATCAAAATCTGGCTTTCTCATAACCGTCTTAAGCTAAATACCTTGAAAACAGTGATTTTACATCTTTCCACAATTCCCCACTCTTCCTGTTGTCCTCTTTCTCACCTCTCTATTGACAACTGTTCCATTCCAATCTGTACAAAAGCCCATTACCTCGGTGTCTTACTTGACTTTGAACTAACAACCAGATTTCTCCTGTAGTAAAAAAATTCCTTTTACAAACTTCGTCTTTTAAAACATTTAAAACCGGATCACGTGATGTGGTGAGCGGGGAAGGAGGCTTCTTTTCTCGCTCCGGGTTCTGCGCTCCCCAGACCTTACATCAGAGTGGTTAGCAGGCATTAATTTTGAATAAAAAAACATTGCGTGAACCTTGAGACGGCGGGCTGCAATAAGGGCGACGAGCGGGCAGCAGGAATGAGCACTAAGCCGGTGAGGAAGGAAAAGATGAAAGCTGCGGAGTCGGAGCAGAAAATGGCGGAAGCCGCTGCCAGCCGCGAAAGCACGGCCTTTGACGAGCAGATGATAGCTCGGATCACGGAAGCTGTACTTAAAGCTTTGGAGCCAAAATTTGCTGACTTATCCGAAGGAGTTGGGACTCTGAAGGAGGCGTTGGGGGACGTTGGTCGGCGGATAGACATAGCGGAGGGCCGGGTGGCAGCGGCTGAGGAAGACATCATGGCGGCGAACACGCGCTTAACAGTAGTGGAACGGAGCATAGCAGCGGCGGAGCAAAAAATCGAAGATCTCGAGAATAGAGCCCGGAGAAACAATCTGAAATTCATGGGCTTTCCCGAAATTATATCGGATACGGAAATTAAGCACATTTTGGAAACCTGGTTACCCAAGGCTCTAAACTTGTCTGACTTGGACGGAAAGCTGGTGATCGAGAGGGCACATCGCTTGGGCCCTAAACGTGAGTCGGATAAAAGGCCACGCCTGGTTATTGCCCGGTTCCTGGATTGGGCTCACAAAAACGCAATTCTTAATGCTTTCAGAAAATCGAGGGAGCTCCAATATAAAGAAGGAAAAATTCTCATCTTTCAAGATTTTTCTGCCGCGGTGGCAGCTAAAAGGAAATTATTTTCACCGACATGCAGCACTCTCTTCAATAAAAACATTCGGTTTGCTCTACAATTCCCGGCTGTGCTGAAAATTTGGAGAGAGGGGCAAATGCTCTCTTTTGAGGCTCCGGAGAAAGCTGCAGCGTGGCTCAAAACACTGGTAGAGAGCAGAGAACAGCCCGGTTGAGGAGGGGAGAGTGTTCTCTCTTGGTGTTCATTTTATTATGTTTCTATGAGCCTTGAGTGATTGTTAGTGATACCTGTTTGCCAAGGAATGCCTAGAAGTTATGTTAGTTCAATACTTTATACTGTTACAGAGTCATGATGTTTATTATAATGTTCATGCCGTTTGATATTTTTATGTTATGCGCGTCAAGGAGCATATACGACCAACAACATAGGGGGGATGTACCAGAACTAAATGATAGGATGCTAGACAGTATGGGGAGGGCAGAACCTGGTCACATTAAACGGTTCTCCGACCTCACCTAGTGAGGGGGGTACATCCTTGGGTGGTAGGTGGGACAGACACCTAAGGTGTGGTACGAGCATGGAGGTAGATGGTAGGTGGGGGAAGGGGGTGGGAATAGGGTATGGGAAGAAGGAGAAGGGGTATACTCAAAAGATGGAGGGACAAAAAATAAGAAGACTCTTATTGCGCAGACGTTATATGCAGGATGAGGAAACACAGGAGAGTGAGCTAGGCTCTCCAGTATGGTATATGTTGTATCAGGCATTGGAGGGACTGGGGGCCCAGGCTGGGGGGCTCACCAGGGAGACGGGCTTTGTTAATGGACTTTATCCGATTAAGTACAGCCTGAGGTATGAATAAACTAAAAGCCCACTCGTGGAACGTTGGAGGCTTGGGTTCTCCAGTTAAGCGACAAAAAGTCTTAAGCTCATTAAACCGGTTGAAGGCCGACATTGTGGGACTTCAAGAAACCCACTTAACAGCACCAGAGAGTCAGAAGTTGAAAAGGGGCTGGATAGGTCAGTGCTTCTACTCACAGGCAGTTAAAAAAAAGGCGGGTGTAGCTATATTAATACACAAAAACCTGCGATTTGAACTGATACAGAAATATGCAGATACGGAGGGCCGGGTGCTCATTATTACAGGAAAATTGCAAGGGAAAGAAATCACTATCTGTTCAACATATGCCCCAAACCAATATTCTCATGAGTTCTTCCAAGAACTAGTGGGGAAATTGCTCCAAGTACAGAAGGGGCATCTCATTCTCTTGGGAGATTTTAACTGTGTCCATGACAGCAAGCTGGATAGATCTCAGCCGAGTGCGCGAGCCGGCATGTCCCACAGGAAAGGGATTGCCTATCTATGTAAGGAACTTTCTTTGATTGATATTTGGAGAACACTTCACCCCACGGAACGGGAATACTCCCACGTATCCCGGGCCCACGCAACAATGTCGCGCATCGATTATATCTTAATTTCTGAAGCTGTGTTTCCACGTGTGAAAGAGACGTCTATACGAGACGTGGCAATCTCAGACCATGCCGTGATTGAATTGGTTCTACAGGAGGGACCTCTGCTGCAACAACCGAAGCTGTGGCGTTTTCCCGGTCACCTGGCGGATGATGTGAAGTTCGGTGAGTTCCTGATTACAAAATGGAAACAATTCGCAGAGCATAATAAGGAGCATAAAGATCAACCTGGATTATACTGGGAAACCAGCAAAGTGGTCATGAGGGGAGAGATAACTTCCTATCTGATTGCGCAATCCAAAATCTTACATAAAAAAATTCTGACCCTCGAACGTAACCTAGCCCAGGCCAAGAAGGATCTGGGAACTCGGAGGAGCCGGGAGACTCTGGCTATATACACGGAAGGTTTGAGGGCTCTCAATGATGCGTTGCATGTCCGAGCGCAAAGATTCTTGCTGTCGGGAGAACACAGATTATTCCGATATGGCAACAAATCTGGGAGATTACTAGCCAACCTGGTTAAATTACAGAGGGGGAAGACGTACATTGACAAGCTTAAAGATAAACAAGGGAAGGCCCTCACGTCTGGTGGGGAAATAGGGGAAAGGTTTAGACGTTTCTATCAGGAGCTGTACACAGAGGATAGAGTGGGGGGTGCAATGGAAGAAACTCAGTTCTTCAATGACTTGGTACTCCCACGAGTCTCAGATGAACATTTAAGGAAACTTAATGAACCTATCACTTTGGAGGAACTGAAAGGGGTTATACATTCGAGTAAACGGAACAAAGCACCCGGCCCAGATGGTCTCAGTGCTGAATATTATAAACTCCTTAAGGACGAAGCATCGGAGGCGTTACTGGCATTTTATCATGAGGCCCAGGCGCAGGGGTGCTTCCCGGATGGGGTGACCAGGGCCTTTATTACGGTTTTGGAAAAACCGGGTAAGGATTTGTCGCGCCCCGCAGCGTACAGACCGATATCTCTGCTAAACTGTGAGGCGAAACTCTTTGCCAAGATACTAGCTGACCGCCTAAGCGTAGTCTTTCCCTACCTGATTATGGAACAACAAGTGGGATTTGTTAAAGGCCGGGCTATCAGTCAAAACATGACTAAACTGCTGGTGGCTATGACGGAGTGTCATAAACAAGGCATAGAAGCGATGTTGGTTGCATTCGACTCGGAAAAGGCCTTTGATCGAGTCTCTTGGGACTATTTATTTTCAGTTTTACAGAGATATGGCCTTGGAGGGGAAATCCTGAACTCTATCTCTCTGTTGTACCGCAACCCAATCTCGGCGATTTTAGCGAATGGCCAGGTCTCAGAGGACTTCCGGCTATACCGAGGTACGCGCCAGGGATGCCCGCTCTCCCCCCTGTTATACATACTTTCTATTGACCCCCTGTTACGGAAAATAGCAGGGGACCCACAGATTAAAGGTTTCACTATGGGGGGACAGAACTTCAATCTCTCTGCGTTTGCGGATGACGTCATGGTATTTCTCTCAACCCCTCAATTGGACTTGCCTAAAGTCCTGCAATACCAGCGAGAGTTTGGGGCATTTGCCGGCTTAAAAATCAATACAGAAAAATCCGAAGCTATGGCTCTGAGTCCTAACTTACAGAGTGAGTGGAAGGGCACGTTTCCCTTGAAGTGGGTGGATAAAGATATGAAATATTTAGGGATCCGGCTTACTAGGGAGGTACAACACATACATAAGGCCAACATTGACCGCCTTTTAACTAACATGCTTACTAAGCTAAAGGGGTGGACAGCACTACCGATCTCCTTGACGGGACGGATATTCCTCCTGAAGATGATGGAACTACCAAAATGGGTATATGTGTTGCAACAAATTCCTTTATGGTTAAAAAAAGTAGAGATTAAGCGTATAAATAGCGCTGTGAGAAAATTCTTATGGGGGTCACACAAACCACGGTTGCCACTGTCTACACTGATGCTTCCCAAGGAACAGGGGGGCCTGGCGTGCCCGAACTGGAGAGACTATAATCTTACGTGTCTTCTCCGACATATCTTTGACTGGTTTAATAACACCAGCACCTACTCGCCGACGCAGTTTCCGGTTCAGTGGATGTACCCTTATCGTCCTATGAATATTCTGCAGGTACCGGGGAGGAATGTTCCTGACCGATTCAAAAAGGATCTGCTTATATGCTCTGGCAGAGGAGCCTGGAGATACTTGTGTCAGCACAAATTACGGATGAAGGACACTATCACTCCTTATATGTCATTCCTGGGAAACCCACAGTTCATGGGGGGGTTCTCGTCCTCGATCTTTCATCTATGGGCGGGAAAAGGCCTAGATGCTATACACAGTTGCATGGACCCCAAATCTCTAATCTTGAAAAGTTTTCAGGACCTGCAGATTCAGTTCAGGTTAGCATCCAAAGACTTCTTTGCCTATCTGCAGATGAGGCACTATATTTTCTCCTTAAAATGTCTGGTTGATGACTACCCTAAGGCCTTAGATCTTCAAACTTTCTTCTTTACTGGGGGGCAGAAACCAAATTCCAGTGGGACCTTTGCTAGAATTCTGAGGAAAAGGGAAAATAATACTGCTTTAGAAAGTATTCAAAGTAAGTGGGAGTCAAAGGCAAACCTTAGCATAAGTATAAGCGACATAAAATCATGCTTACAAGAATGTCATAGGATAACTGAAAATGTAATTCTTAGAGAAGTAAGCTTTAAAATATTGCATTGTATGTATATGTCACGGACTCAGATGTATAATGCTAAACTGTGTGATTCTGCAAAATGCTTAAAATGCAATATTGACAATGGAACATTATTCCACCTTTTATGGGAATGCGAGAGGATAGAGCAATTTTGGAATATTGTGCTGGCGGAGGCTGGTGATCTTACGGGGCGGACATTACCCAGGGACCCTACCCTTTGCCTTTTAGGTATCCAGGCCAAAGATGCTGAGGAGCTGGCCCCTGCAGAAAGTATCTTCGTGAGGAAGGCATTGTTGATTGGACTTCAGACTATTATGGCACAGTGGATAGCTGAGACTCGACCTGAACGTGCTCAATGGCAAGCGCGGATGGTAAAATTAATGTCCTTCGAATATATGACGGCACGGCGGACGTCGAAATGCAGAATGGTGCTGTGGGAAGAGACTTGGTTAAGTTATCTAAAGCGTTTGCCCAGGCCTCTACAAGCTTCTATAAAACTCCAACTCTCCATGGACTATAAGGAAGCGAGCCGTTGAACGGATGCATACCGGACCAAAGTACACCTATATACTCTCAGACATCTTCATTCATAGAGTCTTCAGAATTCAAAGATCAGGAACACTTTGATCAAACCCTTTGAACATGGACCGTACTCATATTAGGGGTGGTGGGGAGTGGGGGCGTGGGGGGGGGGAAGTGTGTTCTCCTATTGATCCGCACAGTTTATTTCTTTTCTAACGATATTGTGTAATATAAAAATTTCAATAAAGAAATATATAAAAAAAAACAAAACATTTAAAACCGTTATTATTTCACAATGATTTGTCTGGTTTTTGCAGTCTTTTATACTATCCGGTTTTGATTATTGTAATAGTTTTCTCATTGGCCTACCTGAGTCCTCCTTACAACCATTACAACTAGCCCAAAATGCTGCTGCTCGTCTTCTATCTAACTCTAAAATTAGAGATCATATCTCTCCAGTTTTATGCACTCTTCACTAGCTTCTGATTTCCTTTTGTATTAAATATAAAATTCTCTGCATTATTCACAACTTAATCTATAACCCTTCTACCATCTGGCAGTGCACTTCACTTCCTATAAATCAGCCACCCAGACAATTACAATCTTCCGACAAATGCCTACTAGAGGTTCCCACTGTTTGTCTTGCCAGATTAGACCTGACTCGACGTTGCGCCTTCTTGAGTGCAGGCCCTTCCCTTTGGAATTCTCTCCCTGATAACCTAAGATTAATTCCAACCACTACAACTTTCAAAAAACACCTTAAAACTTACCTTTTCAAGCTTGCCTTTGTTTAACCATACGAGTTGTCTTCTCTTCCTCTTATATTTTTATACATTTTATTGTTGTTTTAATTTTGTTATGCAGTTCCTTGTTTTATTGTGTATGTATAATTTGTAAACCGCTTAGACCTACTTCCATTGCCTAAGTAGTATATAAGAATTTTATAGAAACAGAAACAAAAACCAGAGATACGTAAAAAGGAATGCATGGTAGAAATTGCAGTTATTTGAAAATTATTCCTGAAGAATAAAAATCTAAATGCAAAATTGATAATGAGTGTAGAGAGAGTGAGGAGAAAGTAAGGCACAAGACAAGGGAGAATCGTCTCAAAATACTTTGTGACCCAGTTCTTCAATCAAGCGAACATGCAAGGGAATTTCACAAAAGATATTTCAGAATATACAAAAAAAAAAAAAAAAAAAGCTTCATGGATGCATCCTGTTTCCATTTCTTTGAAAAGAGAATGGGACTGCCTAGAGACTATGTTTTAAGTAGAAGGACAAAAGGTATCCCTAGGACTCGAAATCAAAATGCAGCACGACGCTGCATGTTATCCTATTTATACAGTAACAGTTTAAATAAATTAAATCCTTTTAGTAAAAATAATATTTTAAATGATTAGGGCACAATTTAGAGCAGCAATAAGCAAATGTGGTGGTTTTGCTGATGTGTCCATATTTATCTGTGATCAGCGCGCCTCAAAATGTCATCCCTTTTGTGGCAAAATTTAACTCTTACTTACGAAAAGTAGTTACAAACAAAATTCTGAGAACTGCCAATTTGTTAAACTTTTGTGGTGACTGGATAATTTTAGGCAAAATAAAGTTTCTGCTTCCAAAAAATAAATAAAACATACACAGTTTTTGTACAGCATCCCCTGAAAGCACTGCAAGCGCGAGGATGGTACAGCCTACCAGTGGTAGCCAAAGAGTGCTTAATGAGGTCTTTTTGGAGATGCAGCCTTTCAATTTACATTTAGAAGTTGGCTTCTGGCAAAAGGAGGAGTGCGTCTCTCTTTGCCTTTTCTATAAAACATTCTTAAAGCGTCTTGCCGAAGCTGAGCCACCTGCTCCCTTTTAAATCAGAAGCTCTAGAAGAAATGCTTTCAAGACAATGCTTCACCCAGTAGGGAAAACAGCAAGCAAGGAAGAAATAACATGCCACAGGCCATGTCTACGTTAAAAGCACCCTGTGATCATGCTGAAATATTCTGGCTTCAGCCTTTTTTGCTCCTGGCGGGATTCTGTGCAAAAAAATAAAAAATTCTGCGCACAATGCTTTAAAATTCTGCAGTCTTTCTTTAAATGGCACAATATAATCATTACCTTTAAATAATACATTTATAATGAAATACTGATAAAAATTATTACTGAAAAACTCTGAGCAGAATTTTCCCATCATAAAGCTTGGTCCCTCTTCCCAAGATTGCTCTCTCCTTCCCCCAGGCTTGACCCAGTTTTTCCCTCTTCTAACCTCAACTATCCCCAGCTCTCTCCCTCCCTTTTTGTCTTGAAACCTTCCCCTGACTTGATCTCTCCATCCACCTTAAGCCAACCCTCCAGCTTTTCCCCCTTCACACTCTTTCTTCCCCCTTTCACCTTTCTCTCTGCCCTCAGGCTCCGATCTCCCCACCAGCAGAACTCTTAGCTTTCTCACTCTGCCCCTCCCAGGCCTGACCACCTCCTCAGTTCTCTCCCTCCTTCTCAATTATCTTACTCTCCCCACCTCCCACCAGCAAGACCTCCATATTTCTCTCTGCTTCCCCTTAGACTCATCTCCCTTCCTAGCTTTCTCCCTCTCTCTGGCCCAACAGACTCAACCACCCCAGCAATCCCTCCCCCCAAGCATTTTCTCCTTCCCTATCCCCTAGTTCTCTCTTCTCTCACTCCTTAGCAAGACCCTCACTCTCTGCCCCCTCAAGCTCTCAACCACCCCAGCAAACCCCTGCCCCAGCATTCGCGCTTGCCCCATCCCCTAGATCTCTCTCCTCTTACCCCTTGGGCAATAGCCTCACTCTCTCTGCCCCCCTCCCCAGCTCTCTCTCTCCATGTCCCTGCATCATATTCAACAAGGCAGAAGCAGAATTCTATGCAGAAAGGGAATTCTGTGCAAAATCTGCACAGATTTTCCCCAGGAGTATTTCTTGCTATAGACTTCAGAAGTTACTCCTGGGGGAATTCTGTACAAAACATTTATGCGCACAAGAACTTAAAATTCTATAAACTTTATATTGCTCAAAATAACACAATTTACATGACAGTCTTTAAGTAATTACATTTTAAATTAATACAGAACAAAGTTATTACTTAGAGATGCAGAATTTTAAATATTTTGAGCAGAATTTTCCTGGAATATCACTGTAAGAGTGTCCCTTCCACTCGCTCTCCCTAATCCCCTGGCCACTTTGAGCTCTCGGGCCCCAACTCCTCTACCTGCCAGTATCTCTCCCCTCCACCTATAGACTCAACCTCTTCCACTATTGCCAGTCCCAGAGTTTGACCCCATTCTCAGTACTGCCGCTCACACAGGCTCCCTCCCTCTCTCAAACATATGCTCCCTCTCTCCAGTACACATACACACACCCTCATACAGGCTCCCTCACTCTCTCGCCCACACACACATCCCCTCCTACAGGGCCCTCTCTCTTCATACACACCCACACAAGCTCCCTTTCTCTATCACACATACATCCTCACACAGGCTACCTATGTCTCTCTTTCACGCACCCCTTCACACAGGCTCTGTCTCACACATACACAATCCCTTCACACAGGCTAGCACCCTCACATACACACAATCCCTTTTTCATACACACGCGCTCCCAATCTCTCACACACATACACACTCCTTCATAATTTCCTCATATAGGCTCCCTCTCTCTAGCACCCACACTCAAGCATCTGCCCCCGCTCTCTCCTTCCCCCTCCCCTCCCCTCCGTTCTCATACCCCTCTTCCCCTCCCCTCTCTCTGCTCTCTTACACTCCCTCCCCTCTCCTCCCCACACTCCATCCCCTCTCTCACACACTTCTCTCCCTCTCCTCTCACACACACACATTCAATCTCACCGGGGCCTTCACTGTCGCCACGAGGGGAGCGCGTCCTGCAGCACATGGGGGCCTTCATATTCCCGCGCTCCGTCTGCGGCATGCCAGGGTCTCCTCTGCCGTTTTCTGCGCAGAATTTGGCAATTCTGCGCGGGGTGGGTGATTCTGCTCAACTTCTGCGCTCCGCAGTAGTGCAGAATTCCCCCAGGATTAAGAGGTCTTGTCTAATATCCTTAAAAACAGCTTTTTTTCTACTTGGTATAATCACATTGCACATACTTTATAAATTGTTGAATTCAACATCCTTACAACACTATACCTGCCCAAACCAAATCATTCAAATCGTTTTGTTCCTGTTTACATTTTTTCTCATCTTTCTGAATAGTGGACCTTTCATGCTAATTATCCAGAATGGGATGGGCAAACTTTTGAGACCAAAGGCCACACTGGGACCCACACTAAACTGGGGTGGGTGAGGGGATGAGGATCTGCATCCCACCCCAGAGGTCTGAGAAGTGAGATGTTCCCCCCAGAAGGCCAATGGTGACAACATTTCTGCTCCAATGATCTCACTTCCAGCTAGAAGTGACATTGTCTCACCGCTTTGGGCCAAACAAACACAGGGGCATTTACTAAGCATTTTTCCCATAGACATAGAATAGGAGAAAACCTTTACTAAATAGGCCTCGTAGTCTGTAGGCCATAGTTTGCACATCTCCAATTAGAAGAATATATGCAAATTGCTCAGTTCCAAGCTAAATGAAATCAACAATAACCACTGTCACTCAGCTAACTTCCAATTACATGAATTGCTAGATAAAAGGCTGCAAACTTATCAGATCACTGCTAGGACTTGAAGTTATGCTTGCTATACAACTTATTGTACTTCTAAAATATTATTATTGTAATATCGTACTAAAGTGCTTAAATAAGGCGCAAAAAATAGTTTTATCCATAGAAAAATAAGCTCAGGACCAAGGGGTCACCATAAGAAGCTCAAGGAGAGAAACTTGGAGGAAATATTTCTTTGCTGAGAGGGTGATAGATGCCTGGCATTGCTTCCTAACAGAGATGATGATAAAGACAGGACAGACACAGAAGGCAGTGGTGAAGGTAAGAGAGGGAGATTGCCAGAGAATGTGTAGGGTCTGTGCTCACTGAGTAGGCAAGCAACCTTTGTCACTATGTTACATGGAAGGATACTCTGGACCATACACTGATTTCTAGAGATCTGGTGCCATTGCTTTCGGAACAGTGATTTAAAAGGAGCCAATTGGCCCCATGTAACACCCCCCCCCTGGTGTGTCTGAAGGACCCCGGGGGGGGGGGAGTGTCTCTGGAAATCCACTGTCCTAGCTCCCCGCTGCCTCTGAAGGTGGCCAAAGTTTCCCAAAAAAAGTTTACCCATTTTCAGAACCCAACTCCTCAGTCAAAAATAGACCCCAGGGAGGTCCTAGCCCACCTCCCAACCTCTATGGGCTTACCAAATTTGCCCCAGTCTACTGGGAACCCAAAGCACCTCTAGGCACTGGACCCAGCAGTGGCTATTTTCCAAAATGGTGCCTGCTGATAGTGCAAAGAAAGGCAGTGGCCAGTCAGCGCCAATTTGGAAAATGGCTGCCGCCGGGTCCACAGCCTATAGGACACTCCTGGCCTTCACTAGACCATCAGGGCAAATCTGGTAAGTCCAGGGGGAGCCAGGAGGGTGGGTTAAGGGACCCTCTGTGCCCAGGGTTTTTAAATGGATAAAACTTTTTGGGGGGGGAATTCAGCCACCTCCACAGGCAGCAGGGAAGGGGGGCGGGGGAACAGGGGGTACCCAGAGACTTCCAGGGTCTTTTCCATTTTTAGGGGGGTGGCGTCAGAGCCAAATGACCCCTTTAAAAATGGCGGCCTCATCATGCGGTATTTAAAGCAGTAGTAAAGCTGCTGTATTTTTCCCAAGCAGTATTTTATTGCCAGAGAAAATACCATGGGGTTTACAAAGTTGCAGTACTGAACACCGCAGCTTGATACCCCCCACCCCAGGCAAAATACCACAGCTTAGTAAATGAGGTCCTATGTTTGAGATCAGTTCATACCAGTATTTAAAGAGACCTATTTTTATCATTTTCCAGTTTCTTTAAACCACTCTTAAGACCTAGTAAGAATAAAATGCCCCACCATTTGGGTATTTCCTCTGTAAACCTCCAACCCCTAATAAAACTCACCTGCATTTCCTCAGAACTTTCAGAGTTCACTACACGCTCCGTGAAACTGTGCTGAAATTAATCAATGTGTGGGCATGCCCAGGTCACATATAACTAGGTGCCGGTTTACCCACAGCTCCTCCAACAATAACCTCAGTCCAGTGCATTCTGTGTGCCACTTTAGCAGCTGTTAAATGCATCGCTATCCATGCTGGAGTTCAGAAAGAATGTCAGATACTTCTCCTTCCATCTAACTTTCCAGTACTGTTACCCAATTCATTCTCCCAATGGGGCGGATTTTAAATGCCCTGCGCGCGTAAATCCGGCCAGATTTACGCGCGCAGGGCCCTCGTGCGCCGGCGTGCCTATTTTGCATAGGCCACCGGCGCGCGCAGAGCCCCAGGACGTGCGTAAATCCTGGGGCTTTGTAAAAGGGGCGGGGGGGGGGGGGGGGCGTGCCGGGGGCGTTCCCAAAACGACGCGGCGTTTCGGGGGCGGGCCCGGGGGCGTGGCGCCAGCCCGGGAGGGCGTGGTCGAGGCCTCCGGACCAGCCCCCGGGTCAGGTGACAGCGCGCCAGCAGCCCACTGGCGCGCGCAAATTTACATCTGCTTTTAGCAGGCGTAAATCTGCCAACAAAGGTAAGGGTGGGGTTTAGATAGGGCCGGGGGGGGGGGTGGTGGGTTAGGTAGGGGAAGGGAGGAGAAGGTGGGGGGAGGGCAAAGGAAAGTTCCCTCCGAGACCACTCCGAAATCGGAGCGGCCTCGGAGGGAACAGGCAGCGCACGCTGGGCTCAGCACGCGCAGGTTGCACAAATGTGCACCCCCTTGCGCGCGCCGACCCCGGATTTTATAAGATACGCGATTGCGCAAATTTTTAAAATCTACCCCAGAGTGGTGTTTTTTGTTTTTTTTTTTACTTTTTAGCATATCGATATTCTCTTGATAAAGTGCATTTTTAAAATTTTTTAAAAATACTCCTATAAAAAATTTTTTTTCCAAAAACTGCCCCTCTCAGTGTGAGTACAAGCATGCGTGTTGTTTCACGTTGCACGTGCTTTTACAAAGAAGGAAAGTGAGGCAGGATTAGCGCGGGAGATGGAAAAGCATGCGCAGTGATTTTGTTTTGAAATCTCCACGTGTACTTTTTGGCGCGAAGGGCCACCCCACAGGAATTTCCTGTTGGAAATGCATTTGCCACAGGCGGACTGAAAATGGATTCTGAGCCTTTTAGGATGGGAAACATATCACAAAGATGCTAAGCAAAGTCTCTCATAAGGTTTTGTTTGAGAAGGTAAATGCTGATACCACCAAAATCCGGTATTCCAGATCAAACTAAGGCCTGGATTCACCATTCTAACGCAGAATGGTGAATCCAGCGAAAACGGGGAGGCGGGGCGGACCTGCGAAAGCCGGCAACCTTCGCACCATGGTGGTGTTATCGCTGCCGGCTTTCGCACCCAATAGCGCCACCGTGAAAGGTGGCGCTATTGGGCATGCTACTGGCGCGATAACGTGTCTTACCTTATAGCCGCCAGCAAAGATACCGCCGCATCCGCCACCTCGCCGCCCTAACTCCTCCCCCGGCAAGCTATCGCACGCGAAGAGACTTTTTGCGTGCAATAGCCGCTTATCGCTATGCGATACCAATAGAAAATGACCCCGTAAGTTGGAGGATAATTTGAGAGTGAACATTTTTCTCATTTTATTACATTTATTTTTAGCTCATGCCTTTTCACTGATGGCTCAAGGTGAATTACATTTCAGGTACAGTAGGTAGCTTGCTGCAAAAAAAAAAAAAAAGGTATTGGGGGTGACTTGGGCAATATTTGTCTCTATCCTGGAAGAGATTCATTCATATGATACATTTTTGGCAAGCCTCCGGATTTCATCAGATAGAAACCCTTGTAAAATGCTGGAAGTAAAAAAAACTATGATTTGAAACGTAATAATATTAAAAAGACGGATCATTTCCCCACGTATTACTACTGCTACTGTTATTCAGCATTTCCATAGTGCTGCTAGGTGTATGCAGAACGGTACTGATCCATAAAGAGCTTACAATCTACTTGAGAGACAGAGACAAGAAAAATCATTTTCTAGTAATCAATTAACTATAATAGTAAAACATGTTTAATGTGAGAGGGCCAAGGTCAGGTTCATGGACTTAAGAGCAATCTCAAAGAGGTAGACCTTTAAGCCAGACCTGAATACAACCAGAAAGGGAGCAAGACATCCCAATATTGCCCTCCATCAATTTCATATTGAAAGCAGCCCATTTCCTGGCTCTCCACATGCTGTTTAACCTTTAATTCTTAGAGCACTAGTAGAGGCTACTAGACATTTTGAGGTGAATTTTAAGAGAAATGCATGCATCAAAATCGGAAGATGGGCACCCATCTAGCACATGAGTATGTCCACCCATTTTTATAAAGCGAGGAGATGCGCGCACATGTGCCGATGCACGCACATCTCGCATCGGAAAAAAAAGGGGTGTGGTGAGAGCGGGGCATGGACATTCCAGGGCGGGGCCAAGAGATGTGCGCGCGAGTACCTAGCAATGCCACGTAAGTTTACTTCTGCTATGGAGGAGGCGTAAGTTAATAAACACGAAAAACTGGCATCCCTGAGGAGTTTACTAGAGGGAGTGCAGGCTAAAGAACTTAACTCTAGACTGGTTGACCTGTTAGACAAAGTGGTGAAACTGGTCATAGCGTGGATGCATGCATGTTATAAAATTCCCCAACTTCTGCAGCTCAAACGTGACTTTGCGCAGCTGTGCACGCCCCCTTTCAAAATTAGGAGCACACATAGGGTATTTTATAACATAAGCCGGTATGTGCGCACATGTTATAAAACTGTCGCGTCTCTGGGTGTGCGCCGACACACATGCATATACGTGCGCCAATGCACCAGTTTGAAAGTTACTGTCCCATCTCTTTTCTTTTGTTTCTTAGCATATTCTTATAGTTTTACAGTTTAAAAAAAATATATATGCTTGCTTTATTATGAATTTGCCACCTCTTTGTAAAAATCTCCAGATTTGCAGAATAGCTCATTTTTACTGCATTTGTACTTCTTGTGTATGAACGTCGTGCCTTCGTAGCCGCAATACAACTTGGGTATGCAGCAATCTGAATGGCTCAGTAGGAGGATCATTCAACCTTCTAAAACATTAACACATAATCAGGAATTAAACAGAAACCAGAATGACAAAAAGGACGGCAATGATTTGCTTTTTCATAAGAATTGGGAGTGGGGGTGGGGTTGCTGGTATTGTTAATTTAACAAAGTTCACACAGAGAGAACGTATGTCACGCGGCAGGATAACGAGAAAAAAATAGATTTCTAGTACCAGCGACCTATCCTGTACAGTTCCAGATGCTGATTATTAAAGATTTCAGTGTAAAGCAGCATGAGAGCTATTAGTTGGAATATCAATATCCACCAATGGTACGTATTTCCACAATATACCCATCTAATCCTAAATCACATTTTTACATTCTAGTTAAAAGTGAAAGGAACAATTAAGACCTAGAATTCTTGCATAAAAATGTTTAACATGCCATAATTATTCTATTAATAATAACCATTTACTTGGCTCCTTGGGTCATTATTTCTAAATGGTATTCACTCTATAACCAGGGATCGGTCACATTAAAATGCTCAGGAAATGGACCGACATGTCTCCATTCTACCAAAATGAATTAGTATGTGAATTCCTGGGATACCAAGGATAGGTGGACTCTGCGAACAGCAAATTTATTTAGTGTGAAATGCTTTACCTAGTCTCTTTCAGGCCCCTGAAAACCACAATGTTGCCAAGGAAAACTGTTGTAAACTAGTTTGTAACCATAACAGACCTCCAGCTTTCAGAATTTGTGATCCCGCAGTCTAAGTGATTAAGGATTTGTTTGCATTTTTAAGAGACAGTCTCATGATCACAATTTACACCGAGTATGGAGGATCACAATTTGTCCTGGGCAGGTTATTTGGCTGCATGCAAGAATTAACTCCTCTCCAGCATGGAAAGCAGAAAACTCAAGTGTATTAACCTTCAAAGAACAAATAAATAAATATATGTCTATGAGAAAGAGGCTGGGAATTACATAGGGGACTCCCCTTCTCTCCCTCCTCGTTTGAAAAAAGTTTGATGATAAGGCCAATGGCTTCTTTGAAAAAAAGAGAGCCGTGGTGGTCATACGGGCATGCACGAGGGTACCCTCCTCAACCTATGTCGCCCACGCATTCAGCCTAACTTAGCAAGGCTTTTCATCACTTGTGCGCCTATTGTAAAAGATTCGATAAATCAGGAAACCCCGAAACAATAGCAAAGACAGGCGGCGGTAGTCGGCATCAGCAATGCAGCAAGGAAAGTTCTGGACCTATACATAAGTGGGATAATGTGTGCCCAGAGCAATAACAGGATGCATTTCAAGCCCAGGAAAATGGGCCAAAAAAACTGACCAATCAGTACCAAAATGGAAACAGACTGACAACTTTTACTGTCCATCCACTGTGCCAAATGCACTCCAAAATGGGGTCCTTTGCTGTCAGGCCATTAGATGTATAAGGATGGACAGATCGACTGAGTACTGACAAAAAGCACCCTCGCGCTACTGAAAGCACGCGCAGCGAACATGGAAGACAGGTAGGAATCAGAAAGATGACAAACCCACAGCAGCAAGAAGGTCAAGAGAGCATGAGATCTCTAAGGACGTGATGGGAGTTATAAAACATAGAACATCTAACTAAAGCAGCAGTTTACAAACTAAAAATGCTCAGACCACTGAAGTACTTAATACCCAGCAGAGATGTTTTGATCAGTACTCCAGTCTCTTATCCTAGGTCATATTGACTACTGCAGCACCGTTCTGCAATTAATTCAACATGCTGCTGAATGCCTATTAGGCCTTACAAAGTTTGATCGTATCACCCCAACATTGCAAGCCTTACACTGGTTGCCTGTGAAGTACAGGGTGAGATTTTGGTTACTAGTCCTAATGTTCAAGTTGTTACATGAAAATACTCCATGTTTTTCTTCTAAAAAAAAAAAAAAAATAGACCGGCATGTGCTCTTTGCTCTGCCAACCAGCATTTACTGTAGGATCCCTCACACAGAGATTATGAACTCCAGCATATAAGAGCTAGAGCTTTCTCTTATGTGGCTCCAGTATGTTGGCATGCCTAACTGTTGCACCTGCGAAAAGAGTCAGAGGTTAAAAGTTTTTAGGAAGACTGTGAAGGCCTTGCTTTTCCGGGAGGCGTTTGGATGAAAGCAATAATTATGGATTTTGCTGCAATCATTTTGTTGTTGAATATAAAATTTTGAATTAAATTATATGCATGTTTTGTTTTATAATTTTTATGTATGTTTTATGTATACCACTCTGAACACAAAATTGTATGGAAGCTTGTGGTATGGAAGGGTTTTTTAATTAATTAATTGATTAGATGGATGGGCAGACTAGATGGGCCATATGGACTTTTTCTATCATCAAGTTTCTGTTTCAATAACAGTAATATCGTTAACAGTGCCAAATGAATCATCATCATCAACAATGATGCTGTATTTTAAGAACTAGATACTTATTACTTCACTGTAATAACATGGTAATGTCATAGATTTTTGGATGAGGAGAAAGGCAATAAGGCAGAAGCTAAACAAACTCAGTGGGCCATTACTGTGATATAATCTTTAGCTTTCCCAGCTGCACTTGTCCAAATATGAACAGTAAATGATTGGTTGGCACCTTATTGACCCACAAGGCCTTGATCATTCTCGGATGCAGTCTGGAGCAGAGTTCAGAAATTCATTTAGTGAAACAACACTTGAAGGATGGTATCAGGTATCGAGAATCTGTCTTTTGCAAGTCCCTGAAAAACATAAACAAACTGTTCTATCTGCAAAGAAGGGATTTACCTGCAGTAAAAAAATGTCAAAACTCTTGATTTTCGGTTATTTTGCTGGAATTAGTCAGTGTTAATGCAATAACCACAAAAACAAAGGAAAAATCAGTGCAAAAACGGACCATGCGTTTTTCTGGGTAAATACTGGAATTTATTTTAGGGTATGGGATGGGGGGGACAAGAAACAAGAACTGTGGCTCATATTGTGGGGGAGGGAAGGTCATGTGAAAGACTCAGTACAGGCAATGAAGTTGGGCCAGGCCACTCATTTTTTTTTTTGCAGGGATAGAGTACGACAGGAAGGACAAAACACAAAATTCAGTGTTGAGTATTATAAAATTAGGGGTTAAAATAGTAAAAATATGAAAAGCTTTTGCATAACCAGTTTTTGTTTTTGCAAAAAAATCTTGTTTTCAATGAAAATGAAGGACATTGGCCAAAGGGGTTGCCCTGGTAATGGGCAGTGCCCCTTTCCAATGGCCAGTGCAGGACTAGCCAGTTTTGAGGCACATTGATGAGAGAGAAGGCTCAGCTGGAAACTAAAGTAACTGATGGCAGGCATGGCAATGGAATTCTGGAAAGATGTAATACTAAAGAAGAGTATGACAAATAGCGTGCTCCACCACTGCTGCTAGTGGAGATAGCATAGTAACTTCTTTTTGAGATATTCCAGACCATGTGTTCCGCTGGGGATACATTTCATTCAAGTGCCACAATACGCTGGCTACGCCAAAACATTTTTGGTTAGCACCTCTGCTGCAAAACCTATTAATGAATGCTACATATTTGTTGGCAGGGTTTTTTGGGGGGGAGAGGGGAGAAGAGAGAGTTAATGCTGTAAATGCTCAGTAGTCACAGGCAACCTGTTGAATTTCTTCACCCTGGCACTGCTGCTAGGAGATGTTCTAGCTCTGACTCCATAATGCTAGACCAGAATTTACTGGTGGTTAGATTTGGGGTGCAGCATTGTCAGACTAAGCATGCAAATATCAAACACACGATTAAGAAAAAGCCATAGTTGTGCTGTGAAAGTGCGAACTGGAATAAAAAAATGAGAAAGTACTACTTACCTGATAATTTCCTTTTCCATAAGGTGGATAGATGGATTCAGGACCAGTGGGTTATGCACCTCTACCAGCAGATGGAGACAGAGCAAGCTGACATCACAGTATATATAGTCCTGCTGTGACATCAGCCTGCCAGTAATCTCTTCAAAAGCAACTGTGGACAGACTAGCAAAAAACGATTAAAAAAAGACAACGATTTCTGTACTCAACCAACAATAAAAACTGAAGTCATGCAAGAAAGTATGATACTAGGCTAGGGACTGGACAAATACATTCCAGTAATCCCTTGGAATAAGTAGCCACATAGGAGGACATCACACAATCATTCGGCAGCCAAGGACAGGAAGCTGAATCCAACTTAAGGAAAGGAAATTATCAGGTAAGTAATTATTTATCATTTCCTAGTAAGTGGATAGATGGATTCAGGACTAGTGGGATGTACCCAAGCTACTCTTGAATAAGGTGGGAGACTGCCCGCCATCCAGTCAACACCACTCGTGCAAAGGCTGCATCCTCCCAGGCCTGCACATCCAGATGGTAATACCTAGAAAATGTGTGTAAGGAGGAACACATCGCAGCTTAGCAAATGTCGACGGGAGACAACAATCTAACCACCGCCCATGACACTGCCTGAGCCCTAGGGGAATGAGCCCTAACCTGAGTAGGCAATGGCTTTTCAGCATCCACATGTGCAGCCATGACTACCTCATTAATCCAGTGAGCTATTGTAGTTCGCGAAGCCGGCTCACCCTGTTTACCTACACCCTGAAGGATAAACAGGCAATCTGTCTTTCGAAAAGGGTTAGAAACCATCAGATATCTCACAACATGTCTCGACATCCAAAGGATGCAACAGGTGATATTCCTCCGCATTTCTTTCCCTATCCAGGGACAGCAGGGAAATGGACTAATTCAAGTGAAAATCCGAGACCACCTTAGGCAAAAAAGAATGAACAGTATACAGCTGTATTGCCTCTGGAGTCATCCAAAGGAATGGCTCCTGGCAAGACAAGGCCTGCAGCTTGGAAATTTGATGTGCAGAACAGATTGCCACCAGAAACACCGTTTTCAAGGTCAGTAAACGCAATGAAAGACTATGCAATGGTCGAAACGTAACGCCTACCAAGAAATCCAACACCAGATTAAGGCTCCAAAAGGATACCAGTAACTGCAAGGGAGGATGAAGATGTTTCACACCCCTCAAGAAATGGACCACATCTGGATGAGCCGATAAGGATTCACCATTCACCTGGCCCCTTAAACAGGCAAGAGCCACTACCTGTAACTTCATGGAATTAAGGGCCAATCCTTTATTCAACCCATCCTGCAAAAATTCCAAAATAAGCAGGATCTTAACAGGAGGAAGCACTCCTCGACCTTCACACCAAGCCTCAAACATTCGCCAAACCCGCACATAGGCTAAGGAAGTGGAGAACTTTCATACTTGTAACAAGGTGGCAATCACCGCAGTAGAATATCCACACTTCAGCAAGCAAGCCCTATCAAGAATCATTCCGTAAGACAAAACTGAGTTGGATCTTTGTGAAGAACAGGTCCCTGCTACAACAGATTTATGTGTGCCGGAAAACAGAGGGGGAGTCTACTAGGAGCCTTTGCAGATCTGCAGACCATGGTCTCCTGGTCACCAAAAGCACCATCCCCCCTGTAATGTTCCAAACTATTCTGCCCAACATGGGCCATGGGGGAAAGGCATACAGCAGCTTGTCCTCCGGCCAGACCTGCACAAGAGCATCAATAACTAAGGACTTTGGATCTCTCCTGCAACTGAAGAATCAAGGAACCTTCACATTGCGAAAAGTCATCAGCAGGTCCAGAAACGGAAGGCCCCAGCGATCCACTATCAGCTGAAATGCCTTGTCCAACAATACCCATTCACCTAGGTCCAGACTCTCTCTGCTGAGAAAGTCTGCTTTTACATTGTCTTTTCCTGCAACGTGCGAGGCCAAGATACCCTGAAGATGCACTTTCACCCATTCCATAAGTTGGCTTATCTCCTGCGACACTTGCTGGCTCTTGGTTCCTCCCTGCTGATTGATGTAAGTCACTGTTGTTGTGTTGTCCCACATTACCTGGACCACTCAACCTTGCAGCCTGCCACTGAACTGCAAGCATGCCAACCAGACCACCCAGGCAATTGATGTTCCGGAGAGACTCTTCTGTATCCCAGCACCCTTGCACTGTTAGTTTCTGAAAGTTAGCTCCCCAACCCTGGAGGCTTGCATCTGTCATCAGTACGAACTAGTCCAGTGATGTCAAGGAGATTCCCTTTCTCAAATGATCCGCTTGCAACCACCACTGAAGGAACGAGCAAAGACTTCCATTAGCAGGTGGAGCTGAATCGAATAGTCCTGAGACTGCGGGTTCCAACGAGACATTAGGGAATGCTGAAGAGGACGCATATGTGCTCGTGCCCACACCACCACTTCCAGGGTTGCTGCCATCAAATCGAGTACCTACAGATAGGACCATACTGTCGGGCAAATAGTGTTCATCAAGAGACACACCTGAGTCACCAACTTCTGAATATGAGCTTCTTGCAGGAAAAGTTTGCCCTGCTTCATGTCAAACTGAACACCCAGATACTCCAATGACTGAAATGGCTGAAGATGCTCTTGGCTAGGTTTACCACCCAACCGAGCTCCTGCAACAGGGAGATCACCTTGCGTGTCACCAGGGTGGTCTCTTCCAGAGACTTGGCCCGATTCAGCCAATCGTCCAAATACGGGTGTACCAGGATCCCATCCTTTCTGCCACCACTATCACCACCATAACCTTGTAAAAGTTCTGGGAGCAGTGGCCAGTCCAAAAGGCAGCACCCAAAACTGATAATGGCACCCCAACACCACGAAACGCAGAAATCACTGGTGCTCCAATCGGACGGGAATATGAAGGTATGCCTTGGACAGATCCAAGGAGGTCAGAAATTCTCCCGACTGCTTGGCCATTATCACTGAGCATAACATTTCTTATCGAAAATGAGTCACCAGCAAATGACATTAGACCCCTTTGAGATCCAGGATAGGATGAAAGGAGTCCTCTTCTTAGGCACAACGAAATAGATGGAATACCAACCCATATTTTCTTGAGAAGTAGGTACTGGAACGACAGACCTCAGACTGAAGAGCCTTGACAATGTTCAATCCACTGCCTGCTTCTTCTGAGGGGAGTGGCAGGGAGACACCATGAATACATCCCAAGGAACACTGTGAAATTCTAATGTATATCCCTTCCGTATCACCTCCAGGACCCACTGATCCAATGTGATTTCAACCCACCTCTGATAAAAAAGAGACATCCCCTTACCTCCTTTTCCTGGGGGTGGGTTGACAAATCTTCACTGGGAGGCTCAGGAAGTACCTGAACCCGCGTCCCGCCTGAGCTGTCTGGTACAAAAGGACAGAGACCTACCAAAAGGCCGAGTGTTCTAAACGGTCGCCCTTTTGTAGGGATGAAAAAGCTTGGAATCCCTGAGATGACCTTTCATACCAAGGGGGCGCAGCAACTGCTTCTTATCCTCCAGCAATCAAGGAACCAGGGATTCTCTTCACTTACTGGCCAGTTTCTCTAACCCACTCCCAAACAAGAGCAAGCCTTTAAAGGGCAATTTCAAAAAGTTAGATTTAGAGTTTACATCGGTTGACCAATTTCTCAGCCATAACTGACACTTGGCCACTATTACCAAATCCATTCCTCTGGCTGAGGTGTGGACCAAATTGCAGCCCGCATCTGATAAAAAAATGGAGGGGGTTCCATAACTGCCCTGGAAGACACTCCAGAGTCATCAATCTCCTGAGAAAGAAGCAAACAAGAGCAAGCTACCAGGGAACAACAAGAAGCTATCTGTAAGGTCATTGCCACTGCTTCAAATGCTTACTTAAGGATGGCCTCAATACTCCTATTATGCATATTTTCAAGGCTGCTCTTCCCTCCACGCATTTCAGAAAATGCAGATGCTCTCTCACCACTGGACCCAGAAGGTACTGGCCATCGAAGGTCCGACCCCCTTTGAAATTTGTCTCCGGGGCATCCCATTCAAGATCAATCAATTCTTGAATGGCCTCCATAACAGGGAAAAAAACAGGTTTTACACCAAAAAAACCAAAATGTGATGTTTCTTTGGTTCAGACATGGAATCTGCCCCAGGTACTCCCAGCATCTTCAACGTCTGGGAAATCAGAGCAGGCATTTCATCTCTATGAAAGAACCGCAACATAGTCCTACATGGCTCCATTCCCGGAAGAATTTCCCCATTCTCCAGAGTCAGGATCTGCCTCATCATCAATGCCATCAGGATTCCTCTGGGGTACCTGCAGTCAATCACAGCATGCTCCAGTGCTTGACAGTAGTACCGGAAGAGGGAGAGGCCACCGCCTGAGAATCTGACCTGACAGGATTAGATGGGGCTGAGGACTGTTTGCTATCCTTGAAAGGATTCAACCCAAGAAAAGGCACAAAGATCCATGCAAAAACCAGGAGGCACTTGAGCGGTGCCCCACTGAGCTGCCATCCCCTACTGAGGAACCAGTCAAGGGAGTTCCAAGGTCAGGACTCCCTCCTGATATGTCCTTAACCAGACCTTCATCAGGCTAGGAAGAACCAGGCTTAGTAAAATCAGAGGAAGATAATTCTCCCTGAGTCTCTAAGTAGCGCTAGCACAAGTTAGAGGGCACTCCAGGCTGAGATGCCCGAATATAACAGGCAGCAAATTTAGGCATCCCAACGTTGTGCACTGCAAAACTTAACTACACTGTCACTGCACTAATCCTGGGCGCACAACCAATATGTTTCAGAATGTGTGCACAGGAAGTGTGTCCAAAAGAAACAATTCAGACGTACAGACAGACGCACTTGCATGCCTAACTGTGGGGCCAAGCTCACCCGGGCCTCTCAACCCGCTGGGCTGCCCAGGTCCCTTAGCCCTCATGGGAGTGGAAACGAATCTCAGAATGGCGTGCCAAGTACGGAGACTGGAGGAAGTTCTACAACAACCCCACTACTCTGTCTCTGACTTTTTCTTTTCTTTTTTTTTTTTTTAAACTTACCTGAACTCAGCTTTACCCAGCTGAATATAGAGATGGTCTCCGGCTGTGGGGGAAGAGGGCATATAAGGTCACCGCCATGCTCGGCTTCTTGCAGCTGAAGAACCAGCTACTGGACCAAGGCACTCATCTGAGGAATCATGGAAATCACCTCAGGAATTCTCAGCTAGGGGAGGGACCAACAGGTATCATCGCAGGAGAGCGGGGTGACTTAAATTCCTTCTCCTTCTAAAATTTTAAACAATCCCCAGTAGGGAGATGCACGCCCACCATCTGCTGGAGATGGAGAATACTGTCAAGCTGATGTCACTGCAGAAGTAAATATACTGTGATATCAGCTTGCTCCGTGTCCATCTGCTGGTAGAAGTGCATAACCCACTGGTCCTGAATCCATCTATCCACATGCTAGGAAAGGATCCAATTCACGTTTGTAATTCACAGCCAATCTGCCCCTTCCAAATCTGTTTTTCTCTCCAGCCACCTTCTGAAGCCCTTCCCACTCCTCTTCCACCCCCAAACTGAAAAATAAAAATCATGCCCATTTCTAATCAAAAACTTCTGCCTACATTTCTGAAAAGCAAACAAACAAAAAAAAAACAGATTTAAATAAAAAACAGAGAATAGGCTCATTTACTCCAAATATTCATTGCAATTACTTACTGCTACTTTTATTAAGGTTTTCTACCAAGAAACATCCATTGTCACTGGAAAAGATATGCAGGTTACCAAAGTTCTCCAAAGATACAAGCGTTTCACATAATAACTTTCTTTGCTCCAATGAGAGTGCAAAAGCAAGTACAAAGCAAACGGGACCAAGGACATTCAGGTTATGATTTATGGTTTATGTACCCTCCCCACACGCTTCAGTAAATCAATGTGGCAGGAAAGGGCATGTTCTCCATCCTCACACTCTGAGTTGGTCGGTCAAAAAACTTCATTTGGCCCAATATTCAGTACAGAGGCTTGCGGCCCTGGCAGTGACAAAATGCACTTTTTTTTAAACCAGGTTCCCCCAAAACCAGTCACATGACAGAATCTCTGAATCGTTGGTTGTTGTTTGAACAGAGAGAGTTTAAAAAAGAAAAAAAAAAGTCACAGATTAGAAATACGGAAAATCATTCAATAGAAAGAGACAAAAAAAAAAAAGATTGCTAAAAAGTGGTGCGATTCAAGTCATGCACTGAAAGAACAACCCCAACGGTGTATAAAACAGCACACAGAAACGAGATGAAACCAAGACATTAAAAACACACACACATACACACACACACACACACACGCGCGCGCACACACACACACACACACAGATACTCAACTGTCCAAATTTGTCTTAGATTTTCCGGACAGTCTAAGTGGTGCAAAGGATATATCACTTCCTTTCCCTTTGGCACTTCAGTGGCCTCTTAACTGCTTCAGAGTACACAAAGTCGCTGCAAATAATTTATCACAACATTGTTCAAATGGAAGCGTCTGCTCCAGAAAATGATATACAGCAGTTGAGGGGAAAATAAATTAGACAATTCTTCCCAAGACAGAGCATACTTTCCTTCCTCTTGAACTAGGAGCACTGGTTTGGGGTTTTTTTTGGTCTTTTGGTTTTTTTTTGGCGGGGGGAATAATAAACATAGCATAAAAGACTGAAAATGGAAAACATCTCGGTACAGCACATTACAGCAAACAGAACAATTTTCCACGCAATACCCCAAAACACCTGTGAAGAAACAGAATTTGTTTAGAGTTATGGACAGCTGCCCGCCCTTTATAAATAAAGTTAGTACCATCTTCCTCTTCCTTTGAATAATCTGCTCTTATTTATCTCCTACAGCATGGTGTAAGAGCAATAAAACAAAGCACAGACAGCCTTCAGTTGCATACAGTCAGCTGTGTCTTAGCCTTTAGAGACCGACATGACTGACGCCTCCTGGCCTGCCAGGGTTAGCTCAGGTCCTGCCAGCAGGAGCCAGGAGAAGATCGCGATCAGTGTTTCAAGAAGCTCAGCAGCTTACTGTACGGGGCATACTGTGTCAAGAGCTTCTTCCTAGGCCAGCATTTGCACTTTCTACAAAGGATGAATTTTGCTTTTTTGAGCCAAAGGAGCTAAAGGAGACGGAGTAGTCAAAACACACCTTTGTCGGGTTAAATATACTTAAAAGATGTCCTGTGAAAGGGCCCACTGTGGTTTTTGAATGTTTATATATATATATTTTATTTTTTTTTAAAGGCTTATAAAAGTATTACGTAGTTCTTGATAGGAGTGGTCCAGTAATAAGGTTAGTTAGGCAATTTTAAATGAGAGCGCACCCATGCAGCCAGTGCAGTATTGAAGACGGTCAAAAGGAGCTATAATTATGGAGAGTAAGAATACAGGTCTCGTAGGGACTTATGTGTCCACAGAAAGCAGAGCTGTGGAATTACAAAGGTTGCTATTCAAGGCATTTCTCCAGTTAACTTTCGGGATCAGTCGAATAAATCACAGCATTCAAATATTTCACCTCCCCCCCATGCACAGGCTGTTAGCTGGACAAAAAGAGGAGAAGCGGGGTGTGTTTCAGGGCATGGTTAAAACATATGCGCCGGGCACTGCTATTCAGCGTAAACCGGTTAAAATTATCTGGCCAACTCTGGTCAGAAAAACTGCCATCCTAAAGTTGGTGGGACAACTGGGGAAAAAATAGATACATAAACAAACTAAATGTGCCGAGCTGTGATAGAGAAGATGAAACACGGCCCTGTTCCCAGAGCTCCTCTTAGCAGGCCCTGAAGCTTGGCGTGGGCCTAGAGGTGCTTCTAGCCTGGTAAAAAAAAAAAAAGTCAGCCGCCGTATAGCTGACCTCCCACTGGAGCTAGCCTTTTATTTTGTTTATTTACAGCCCCCTGGCCTTGTGCAACTTGGCAGTGTACCGCTGTAAATAAATCAGCAAGCTAATCCCATAACAAAGCTCCCCAGTCTCTGAGGCATTCCTTGGCCACCTCTTATTGCCTCCACCAACAAAATCAAGGTGAAAATTACAGAGAACTGCAGGTGCCCTCACCTCAGCATACATAATTCATTTATTTTCCTAATACTCTGTACAATGGTTCTCTTCAGAAATGCCCTTCTGGGTCAGATTTTTTAAAAGGCTGAAGACGTGACAATAGGTATTTTATCAAATGTACTTTACAAGTGATAGTGAGTCAGGACCTAACCCTTACAGTTGCCTTGACAAGGTTACCTCAAGTACAAGTCACTCCCCCACAAAGAGCTCAGAGTCCCTGTGGATACCCTGAGGCAACAGGAGGATCGAGTGACCTACCCAATTGTCAGTGGAAGGAAGCGGGATTCAAAAACCCAGTCCCCTAACCCCAAGTCTATTACTCTGCTAGGCCACGCTCTCTCTACTGATACTCACTAGAATTAAAAAAAAAAAAAAAAGATTCCAAATATTCAACGGTAACATTTTAAATCAACTGTTCTGCTGTTCCAGACACGAGAAGGATTTTGTTTATAAGCACACGAAAGGAGAAACTTCAGACTTCAGTAACAGACAGTAGATCTCTGTGAGAAGTTCTTTTTAGACACACACACTTGTTCCCTCCAGCAATATATATAGTCTCCTCATGCCACTCCACATTTACGCACAGTCTGCACATTTAAGACACACACTCCCATTAACGCAACACAGCAGATGATAGTAGAAGAAGGCTAATTGGTCCAAATAGTCTGCTTGGTTAAACCACACTAGAAGGATAACTATCCCAGATGCCAGCCACAGAGGCCTGACCACTTGCAGGAAATCATACATTATTGAAGTCAGTTTTTGTTTCTTCCCAATTGGCTCTCTACCATTCTGGGTAGATGAACATTGAGAACCCATAATTAATTCCCCCCACCCAACCCCGTTCTCTCTCTTCGCCATGTCCTACTCCCAAGTTTTGTAATAATGTACATACCTACTAAAATTGGAGAGGTTGTTGCTCGAACATCCATCAACCTAGGACCCCAAGGCCTCGCGGTACACTACCTGAGCCACTGCTAATCTGCCTGTACGAACCCAATTGGTTTCTGGAGATCTGTAGCCTGCTGTTACCAACCTGGATACCCCACTGCCTGTGTACACCCTTTATCCTTATCGCCTCCCCTCTGCTGAAAAGAGAGGAAGGGTAGGTTGTTTACAATACTGCCACTGTCAGAATATGACATCAAATAAGAACTATTAGGCCCATCAAGTCCATTCTACCTCATTCCCAGAGGAACTCCACAGACCCCCAGCTTCTCCTTTTCCTTCTTGCCACTAGAGATCCTCTGTATTTACCCCATGCTTTTTAGAATTCCATTACCATTTTTGTCTCTGCTACTTCCTCTAGGCGTGCATTCCATTCATCCAATGCCCCTTCCATAAAGAAATATTTCTTGATGTTGCTCTTGAGCCTAACCTCCCCGATCCTCTGCAGCTTCATCCCATGACCTTTTGATCCACAGTATGAGGATGGCATGGGGAGAGGTTTCTGCAGCTCTAAGTGTCATCTCCAAAAGAGTGGACACTCCTGAGGGAGTAGACAGAATGAGAAATGATCTAAGAAAGTTCAAGGAGTAGTTGAGTGCTTGACAGTTAAAATTAAATGCAAGAAGTGCAAGGGCATGCAGCTGGAATGCAGAAACACAAAGGAATGGTAGGGAGGTGAGATATTGATATGCAACAACCAAGAGAAACATCTCAGAATGACTGTATTCAATTATTTCAAGGTACACCTTCCTCCTCAATCGTCCCCCCCGCATCCGCTCACTTGCTTATAATGCTCATTCAAAGAGCCACTCACACTCTACCTTTCAGATTTGCATTATCCACCACTTATCCATTCTGGGTCTCTATCCCTAGTTCTGACATTCTGATTTATCAATTTTAGAAAAGCAATTAAGAAAGAGCAATAAACTGAACATATATTAAATATACTTCCATGAGGATTTGTATATGGCACCTAAATAGAAAGAATTAAAATGAAGATAGACTGTAAATAGAGGTACAGTCTGAAATGAGAGGAGCTTAGATATATCAATACCGTGCTCATGCAGCTGCACACGGCTTAACACGCTATTGGACGCGCGTCCATAACCCCGATGCAATGAAATGAGAGGAGCTTAGATATATCAAGTTAAACAAAGTGGAAAAGGGGAATTTGGTTTAGATCAACTACTAGACAGAAGAATATCCTGGATTTGTTTTTAGGGGTAGGGGGCTGTGTTTCAGGAGTGACCTGATAGTCACAGAACATCCACAAATGAGAAGAGCTCCTTGGTGGAAGAGATAAAGAATTAGTACTTCTCTCATTCCTCCCTCTTCCTCTTTTCCTTCTCACCCTATATTTATTAATTTATATTCTGCCTTTTCCAACAAATGTCAGTACAAAGTGGAAAACAGTGTAATTTAAAATAGAGAATGAACGTAAATACAAAGTAAGCACACACAGAGATCAAGACAGATTATTGGCTACCACAATCAGGCTTTTACCAAATGTTAAAAGTACTTATAATTCAAATTGATCTTTATTTCCCTGTAGTGGGCATTCCAAACATATGGACCTACTCTTGACAAGTATAGATATACAGTGTAGGCCAAGTGTAAGGACCAGAAAACAAGGTACAATAACTTGAATCTTACATACAAATCTATGGGGAGCCAATGCAAAAAAAAAAAAAAAACAGTTGAGTGGCTCTATCCCATCTTGAATTATCAGTAAGAACTCTGGCTGCCGCATTCTGAACCATTTAAGCTTGGCCACATTCTTCTTGGGACGGCCAACATAGACTGAACTGCAATAATCTAGATTATTCAGAACCCCAACCTGCATTGTAAGTCATAGATCATGTGGCCTTAAAAAAAGCTCTGAGCAGTTTTACTAATCTAAGGTGACTCAGGACTTTGCAGGATACTGTTGTCCCCTGTGATTCAGAAGCAAGAATGGGGTAGATTTTAAAACATGTGCGCACACATGGACACACTGATTTTATAACATGCGCAAGCCAGCGCGCACAGGGGGCCCGAATTTTGTCACAGTATGTGCGGCGATGAAATCGGGCCTCCCTTCGTTCCCTACCCCCCTACCTAAAACCCCTCCCTTTTCCTCTCTCCTCCCCACCCCCAACCTGTCCCCAAAACTTACAATTTTTTCGTTTCACTACTTACTGCTCCCCTGGAGCAGAAGTAGTTTGTGTCCGCTGGCTGACTGCTGGCGCACACTTCCCTGGGAGAGCGGCTAATGGCTGCTGGCCCAGCCGGCCTCCATCCTGCTCCGCCCAGGCCACGCCTCCCAGCCTGCCTCCTTTTCAGAGTCTAGCAATTATGTGCTTATCGTCACTTACATGAGTGGCTGGACCCTTTTGAAAATGCGTGCGTTGTGCGCAGGGCCCGGCCACACACGTGACGATATTTGCACGCGTGGCCGATTTAAAATTCGGCTGAATGAGTCTAACAACTTCTCCAAACTTTTAACTTCAGATCGTAATATAAAAGAAGTATTTCCAAAAGTGTAAGGCAGAAGATCTTCTGTAGGAGGACAGGATCCATTTTGCCAATCTTTAATTTTAACCTATTTCCCTCTATTCATTTCATCACCTCCCTTAAACAGTGATTGAAAAGAGAGCGAAAAGTGCATAAGTATATATCTTCAACCCAAGGCCCCTAATAATACGGCACAAAAGTAGAAGGTGCACATTAAATATAATAAGTGAAAGAGGGGAGCTCTGAGGGAATCCTCACTGAAGCTGGCAAGAACTAGCGGACAATCTTTCCACACAGTAATTTACAGTATCAAACACCACCAGTAGGTCAAGAAGAAATAGCATAACGGACTCTCCCTTATCCATCAAGCATCCCATATCAACCAAAACAGAGCTTACAATGGTCTCGGTACTATGTGCAGCACGGCAATCGGATTGACCAGGTTCCAATTAGCCAATATCTTCCATGAAATTTCATAATTGAAGAGTAACTACAGCTTCAATCAGCTTTCCTATTACAGGTAAATTAGAAAATGTACAATATCTACTCCACAGTTTACTATCTGTGTGTTTCTTTATCAAAGGCCTAACATATGCATCCTTCAATAACACTGAAACCGATCCAGTTTCAAGGGAACTGTTCATAATAATCGTGAGAAAATTCAGCAGTGGTTCAGACAGATATTTCACTCAAGCTGGGCAAGGGTCCTGAGGGCCAATTCCTTTTCCTAATTTGGCAAACCATCCTGTTAGCAAGTTTGAATCTACAGACATAATTTCTTCTCCTATCTCTTTTGTCTTTCTCCTGACTTTTCAGACATTTGTGAACAAAGAATAAAGGATTCACCCATTCAAACAGTGTAGTAGTTATGGATGCACTGTAATTTACTACTGTATTTTATAACCTGCACCCAAATGATATGTGCAGGTTATAAAATACAAGAATATACTGTGTGTGCGCATACAGACTCGTGTATGTAAAAACTGCAAAAGTTCAGGATTTATCCAGAAAAGGAGCAGCACTTATCCGGTGAAGTTCTATTACTTTTCTGGATAAATCTGAATTTGCAGATAAGTTCTAATCTATGTGGCTACGTGGCAGCACTTAGCCAGATAATTCTGAAAAGTGCTACTTGTCCATCTAATTAGCATTTTTCAGACTCATGTAACACAGCCAGAAAAAAAAAAAAGCTCTATTTATCCAGATAACTTTAAATTTGTGCATCTAAGTAGCATGTACTTCGAATTTTAAATGGATACGTGAATAGACTGTACTCTTGTTATTTAGATGCATTCACCTCCTCCCCCCCCCCCCCCCGGGTAAATCAGCTTTTACACGCGCAAGTCAGGGATTTTAATAACAAACACACAAAAATGAAATAACCAGTTCTACCAATTAGTCTAACAGTTCGCTCAGTCCATCTGAAGCTCGTGAAGGCCCTCCTGGATCTTCAGCCTGAAGTACCCCCATTTCACCCACATCCCTCACCCAGTCATTTTTTTCACTTTTGAGATGCTTATGATCACTTACAACAGATACTGGAACGATGCAGCTGCATACGGCTTAACAGGCGATTGGACGTGCATCCATAACCCCGATGCAATCCGGGGATTAGCGCATCCAACATGCACGTTCAAATCACCGTGTAGCTAATAGCGCTCATCACATGTAAATCCATTAGCTAAGCCCCGTGATCCAATACATTTTCCATTCAGCTAATGCGTACTTGCAACGCGGCAAATTTTATGCCAGCCCAGGGTTGACTTAAAGTTATGCCACGCTCAAGGGCGCATTGAAAAAAAAAAGAAAAATCCTACTTTCAGTGATTCCTCCTAATAGTATTGTCGCGAGGAGCCAGATAAAGCAGTATTTAGTTTAAAAAAAAACAGTTTTTGAAAAAAAAAAAAAATTGTGGATGCCCAACACACACACAAGATACACAGTCCAGGCCGGTAGCAGCAGAAAACTGACGCTCATAAATTGGGCGTCCGTTTTCCCAACAGGCTTGACAGCCATCTCTCCTGTGCACCCGATGCCAAGGAAGTGCTAGGGATGCACATTTTTCCCTAGCGCCTCCTTTTTAGCGTGACCCCTCTTTTAAATGTTGAATTGTGCACCAAGGAGAGGTGGCTAAGCACCCGTTTTCTGCACACAATTAATGTATCGGCCCCACTGAGCAGAAGTAAATATACACTGTAAAAAAAAAAACTTACCTGCGCGACAGTTTGGCAGGCTGTCAAATAGCAACACGTGCGTAAATGTTGGCCCCTCTCTGGAACATTCCTGGCCCACACCTTTTTTTTTTTTTTACGCGCAAATTTACTTGTGGTCTCCAACATATGTATGTATGTTCCAGTTTTTAAAATGGCGTATAATCACGTTTATGCCATTTTATACACGTATGTGCTATTTTTTACGTATGCAGCATCTTTTGAAAATTCACCTTTATGCATCTTTATAAAATAAGCAAAGTAAGCATTTTCTTGCTCTATAATGTTTTGTGTATACTAAAATATACACGCATACTTCTGAAAGAGAACTATATGTTATTTCATTAACTGTGCAGTTTATGAAATACTAGCCTAACCTTTTTTGCATGTCCACTGATGCACACACATGCTGTACCACAGACAGGTCTAAAAGTTAGGCTCCCGGTGTGTATGCATGTAATAAATTTGCCTTGAGTTCTTCTATTCCCCAATTTACTCATCTTTTCTTTGAAGTGCATGCAAATGTTTGGGGTTTCATGACCACACTTCATGCTCTCATCAGCAGTGAGCTCCACTTCGCCCCTTTAACAGAGAATATATCAATTGTACATGCATACCCTAGCCAGTATAATGATAGAAAAAGAGATTTAAACAAAGGAATTGAGAGAAAGAGCCAGGACTGCAACTCACATACATTCAAATCGCATAAAAGTGCAAAGATACAGGGCATCTCTGTGACCATAATTCCACATGCTGAATTCAAACAAGTGCACGCCAAAGCCAAGAGATATGCGCACACGTTGGGCTGGTGCACACCACATGGATCTTAAAAGGTGCCCATGTACACAAGTCAAAGGTTCAGAAAGAGAGGCAGGGCGCGGTCTGGGTGGGGGGGAAGGCCGAGAGAAGTGGTCGTATATACTTACATGCACAGGTGCATGCCGGGTCCCCAGCCGTGTAGCATTACTACTGCTATGGATGGCGTGTAAGTACAAAAATAAAAAAAATCTAGACTAGACAGCAGGGTTTTAAGGGGGAAAGGGAGGCAAATAAACTAGGGGGAGTCTGGAAGTCCTATCTCTAAACTGGGCAAACTAGGTATGGCGTCTGGGCGCTTCCCTTATAAAATTCCCCCACTTACGCAGTAGACGCGGCATTTGCATGCACATGCGTGTGTCCATTTAAAATTGTGCGCACGTGTACACGTATTCTGCTTATTTTATAAAACGTGTGCACATACATGTATATGTTATACAATGGCTGCATTTCTGGACACGAGCCAGCAAATGTGCATACATGTGCGCCCACGGGACTGTTCCAAAGTTACCGTCAAAGACTTTTATTTGCAGGAGTACCTGAAGATCAGAACAAATATGTACTTGGCACCTAGGGAATTTTTCCTGAATTGAGGCTACAAGGACTGCTTGTGCCTGTGATGCCATTACAGTAAAATGCCCATTTCATGCCCCATCCAGAGCACTTGACA
Organism: Rhinatrema bivittatum; assembly: GCF_901001135.1. NCBI lineage: Eukaryota > Metazoa > Chordata > Amphibia > Gymnophiona > Rhinatrematidae > Rhinatrema > Rhinatrema bivittatum. The sequence goes on along the minus strand of NC_042619.1, from coordinate 49,373,832 downwards.
TTTCAAACTGTGACGGGACAAATCTCCAAGTTATGCAGCCACATGATTTCTTCATTTCAAATCAGTCCCACCAATGTCACGGCATTTACAGCACTTTTAGACTTTAATTTTAAAAGTTGACTCCATTAGAGATATTTTTTGTTTTATGACCCACAGGATGAATTGTGCTCTAAATGCTTCTTAAAATCTAATAAAAAGCAAAAATGCTACTGTCACAGGCAGTATTTCTGTAACTTTTCTTTTAGTTTTACTACAACAAAATCCTTTTAGAAGTGTTTGTGTTGATTGGCCCTGTGGGGCACAAAATATAGTGCACTTAGTGTCCCACAGCGCTGGGATAAAATGCTGCAGAGCATCAAACAAGCATTAGCAGACTTTCCTGGATAGCACTTAACTTGTTTATCTTGGAGTTGCAACATTTGAGAACAGAGGAAGGGAGTAAGACCATTAGACATTCACGTTTTCTATCCATACTAACTACTATAAAATATCATTTCTATAGAGCTACCAGACATATACAGTGCTGTACAGATACTCCTAGGAGACAGTCCCAGCACTGTAGAACTTACAATCTGGTCAAGACACACAGAAAAGAATGAAGATTTCAAGAAATGTATTTATTGCAGTACATTTAAAATAATCAACAAGGCTGAGATCAGGAAGGGCCAAGGTTTCAGATTTAAAACAATAACCAGTAAGTAATATAGAAACACATAGAATTACAAACATAAGCAATATAGTAATAAACTAAACTCAGAGAAATGGGAGATCCAATATAGTGTCAGGTGAGAGTATGTGTTTGGACATCTTTCCTATCCTCTTGGACTTCTTCCTACTTTCCTAAAGTTTGCTGCTGTCTGAACTATTTTCCCCAAAATGGTGAAGAGGATAGGGAAGTTTCAAAGATGGCCTCATGTCTCTCCAATTGTTAAACCTACCCGACAGGTTACGATGGGGAGATTCTTGTCCAAGGCGGCAATGGGGTTATTGCTCAGAGCGGTGTCGTTGGCCGTCTCTCACTGAACTGAGGTGCAGGTTGACATTGATGTCTCTAAGCCCGGACTCATCAATGGTTCCCACACAGTCGACCAATTGGGAGAGAGGTGAAGGGCTGGTGTCATTCCTGATGACACAGGAGGAAGTGCGCCTGGGAGAAGCAACAGGAGAAAGCATTTCCCTTACTGTGGTGGGAGCCTGCTGTGTTGAAATATCATCGGCTGGCAGCAGGGCTGAGAATTAAGTATTTGGAAGTCCAGTGCTTCAGGAGGGAAGTGAGATTGTGGATGTCTCTCTGCAGTTGGACTTCCAGCAAGAAGCTGTCTGGATGAACCAGCTTTTATTAACTTGGATTCTTTGTGGGAGGTTTTAGCAACATTTGTACAGTCCATGATGGCACTGGTGACTATTACAGGAGACATTCACAAGAGTCGATGAGCTCCAATGATAACATTTTGAATACTCAGGGAGAGGAAATTCTCTCTTTACAATAGATGCAGAAGGTGGACCAAATTCAGAGTGAAATAATTAGAACTGATATTATGCCATTAAAATGGAGAACCATGCCAGATAATTGACTGTCCGGGTCATCAATTTTCCTAAGAGTTTGACTAATTCTCTTTTGGAGATATTCAAGGAATATTAATGTGAGATTTTGCATGTTCCGGAGGAGGCTCTCCCTCCTGTAAGTAGAGTTATTTCCCTGCCATTGGTGAAGCTTGTGAGGCAAACTTTCAAACAACTCCTAGCGGCTTCATACACACAAATAAATGGCAATGCGGGGATCTACAATATTTTATAGCTTGCGTGTATCAGATACATGCGTTTTAGAAAATTAAATTCTACCTCGCAACATACACGGGTATCTATGCTTATGCACGAATACATACAATGCATTGATGGCGATCGTTTCAATGCATTGAACGCGTGTACTTTTCCTAATAAGTTTCAAAATATATTTTCATATAATGGCCGATTTTAAAAGTGTGTGTGCAAACCCTGGGAGAGATATGCACGGCTGGGCTGTGCACGCTGAGCACATTTCCACAGCACCCCGGCTACACGCATATCTCCTGGTACACGCAGAAGTGCTGGGTTCGTAAAAGGGGCGAGCTAGGGGCTGGGATAGGGGCCGGCGCCATTAGGAAGTAAGTTACGAAACAAAAACATTTTGGTTAGGTGGGGATTAGGTGTCGGGGTAGAGAGAAGAAAAGGGAGGAAGGATAGGTAGGGGGTTAGGGAACTGAGGAAAGGGCTGATTGCGTCGGTGCGCGAGTGTAAAAAAATCTCCTCCCTTTTGCGCAAGAATCAGCACTCGCGTGCACATGCACACACCAATATGAAATCGGGTGCATAAGTGCGTGTGGGTAGCCGATTTTATAAGACACAAGCACATGTTATAAAATCGGTGCGTCCATGTGCGCGTGCCGGGAACCACTGTCTATGCGCGACGGCCCTTTAAAAATGTACCTGATATTTTATATGTGAAAATAAACTAGGACTTGCTTGCTAAAATCAGATTTACACATGGATTTAAAATTTGCATGTGTATTGAAATTAACAGTTTTCCAAATACTCCACCAATTTGCTCAATCCTTCTCCAAGTCATTGAAACATTCTTCAGCCTGAAATCCCCCCAGTTCACCTCCCACCCAGCCAATAATGCACAAAAAAGTCTGATATCAATTACGCAAGGTAATTAGCAGATATAAAATTACACTAAAGTTACCAAAAGTACACAAGTAAGTCTCTTATAAAATAACTTGTGTAACTGTTAGCCCCGCCCCAGACCACTCCTTTTCTTCATGTGTATATGTGTGTACAAAACCAAAATTAAGCACGTACTTCCGATTTTTATAAAATAGCAATTAATACGAGTACAATCTGCTCACACATGTGTGTGCTCATTTTTCTGCTCGCAACTCCTTAAAAATTCACCCCTATAGGTTTAGAACAAGTATCGTATGAGAAAGACCTACCACTGTGGACAGTTTGCATATTACCACAATAACAGAAACTTCAAATGATGCAGAAATTTCTGATAGCGGGACACTTTTGGTTAGTTTTGCATTTCTTCAGGATAAAGATTACATCATCAAATTATTTTTTTCACATAGCTCAGGCCTGCTCCATGGTCAAAAGATCTGAATTTTTCCAGACATTTCTAGGTTAACACAAGAACACAGGAAAACACTTTTGACTATGCGCCAAGAAGCATTATCTATGAAGGAGCATTTTGTTGTATGCTCTTCATGTAAATGTACCTTTATGTTGAACAATGTCAAATATCTTTTTTTACCTTAACAATTATGGTTTTCCTCAGATTTTAAGAAAGTGTCTGGAAATTACAGCTAGATTCATCAAAAAGTGTTAGTGATAACAAAAAGGGGGATGTATTTATGGAAATTTGAGAGAGAGAGAGAGAGAGAGGGGGAGAGACTGACTACATGTAAGGCCCTCATAGTAGTTAAGTATTTTTATCTCTATAGGAGGGCCACCTAATAGGTCAAGGTGAGATGTTAGTGGTGGTTTAGGGTTTAGGGGCCAGTTTCACATGTAGAGTGAGACATACAAATAGCACAGTACACCTTGGTGAAGATTTGACGCCATTTGGAGTGAGGAAAGTCTCAAAAAGATTACATTTCTATTATGTTCTCTCACCCTAGCTTGATGGACTCTGTAACAGGGTTATGCTATCGCACAGTGTAATAAACCCCCTCATTTAACTAAATCCCGCCCAAACTCCTCCCCGATCCCACCCCTCCCAAAAATTTGCATTTGCACTGTGTGTTACAGGTTTTTTTGCATGCGTTACACCATAACGCATTTTGATGAATGATCTGGTTAGTCTGGTATTTCTGCTGGCCCTTGCCACCTGGTAAATTTGTAATTTTCTGTCGCTTTTCTCACTCCCTTTTTCCTTTTCTTTTTTTTCCTCCATTGTAATGTTCAGATTATAACTGGATTTGGGGCCTCTTAAAAGTAATTCTTAATTCTGCTATTTTATTTTTTACTGTTTTTTTTTTTTTTATTTGTTCTATGATTGTATTGCTTTGACAAGTTCTGCTTTTGTAGATTCTTGAAATTAATTTAAAAAAATGTTTTAAAGAATTTATGCTCAAAATAGAGCATGTTTTCAGCACCATTTTTTGTTTACATTGTTGCAGACTTACATGCTGCCTTCAGGGTGGTAGCTTGGTGCACGTGTAGCACTTTCTTTTTTTTTTTCTGTCTCTACCACATAAAAACAACCTCAAAGAGGTGAGCTTTTGGGCAGGTCTTGAATATGGCCAGAGAAGGGGCATTATATGCTACCTGAGAGAGAGACTGTTCCAGGCATATGTTGCAGAGACATTGCAAGAGTAGAGGGAGGAGTTAGCAATGGAGAAGGACACAGACAGCGACTTGCCTGGTGAATGGAGGTAACCAGGAGAGGGCACAGAGGGAAAAAAAAGTAATAACGAGCTACAGAGTGAAGGCACTTGTAGGTGAGCAAGAAAAGCTTCAATTGTATGTGGAAGCAGATGCGGAGCCAATACAGTGGACTTGAGAGGAGGGATTTATATGGTTGTAGCAACTGAGCACCACCGCAGAGGACAGGAAGGGAGGGGCTGGAACAGAGAAAACAACATAACCGGGCAGAGAAGATCCAATTAACTCCCTGCTCCAGCTACCCCAGCCCTGACATTGAATGCTGTGAGAAAGGGGTGAATGTCACTTCCTTCCCATCTTCCTGAAGTCAGCAAGGGAAACTCCTCTAGATCTATGTTGCCATTTGTTCTGCAGCAGGCTGGGGTGGGGAAAATAGAGAGCATGAGAGAGGGCTGGCATAAGGCTATGTGGGAGCTGGGTTGTGTGTAAAATAGGATGGAGGGCATGGAGGGGGTCACAATAGATGAGGGTAGATGCAGTTGGAAAAACTGGGAGAAAGGCAGTAGGTCTAAGAAGTCTAAGAAGTAAGATGGGAGAGTTAGAGTGTATAGCAGTAAATGATGAGACAGAAATAACTGGCATCTCAGAGACCTGGTGGAAGGAGGATAACCAATGGAACAATGCTATAACAGGGTACAAATTATATCACAATGATAAGGAGGATCAACTTGGTGGGGCACATGGAGCTTAATGTCTAGGATGGCATAGAGTCCAACAGGATACAGATGAAACAAGAGACTAAATGCATGGTAGAATCTTTCTGGGTAGAAATACCATATGTATTGAGTAAGAGTCTTACGATAGAAATATATTTATTTTTATTTATTTATTTATTTTTAGATTTTTATATACCGGTGTTCCTATATGAAATAAAGATCACATCGGTTTACATTGAAACAGAACATGAAAATTGCCAAAAGGCATTACATAGAACAAGGTTATGAAACTTGGAACAGTGTACATAAGTTCAAAATTTAACAATAACATTGTAACATTGATGACCAAAAGATAAAGGAGAAAAAAAAAAAAAAAAAAAGACTTAAACAATTAAGTTGACAGGTCTTATTGAGCATAAAAATTATAACGTATAACTGAGAAAGTCTCAAGTGTCCTGCAGCAAGAGATTAGATATCGAAGTAGGTAGTGGTATGGAAAATGGGGGTTTGTGAAGAAGATATGTTCTTGCTGGTTGGAGGGGAAAAAATGATGATCATGGTCCTGGAAAAGCTTGGCTAAAGAGCCAGGTTTTAAGTTTTTTTTTGAATGAAGAGTGGCATATATATAATATATATATATATATATATATTATATACATATATTATATATATATATTATATATATATATTAATATATATATAAATATATATATTATATATATAATATATATATTTATAATTATATATATAAATATATATATTATATATATAATATACTACCAACTACCTGGCCAAAGTAATGAGGCAGATGATGAAATGCTAAGAGAAATCAGGAAGCTAACCAAATTGGTAGTACAGTAAAAATGGGAGATTTCAATTACCCCAATACTGACTGGGTAAATGTAACATCAGAACATTCTAGAGAGGCAAAGATCCTGGATGGAATAAATGGCTGCCTCATGAAGCAATTGGTTCAGGAACCAATGAGAGAGGGAGTTATTTAGATCTAATTCTTAGTGGAACACGGGAGTTGGTGGGGCCACCTGGGAATAGTTATCATAACATCAAATTTGAGCTAATGAGTGGAAGGGGAACAATATGTAAATCTGCAGCTCTAATACTAAACTTTCAAAAGGGAAACTTTGTTAAAATGAAGAAAATAGTTAGGAAAAAACTGAAAGGTGAAGCTGCATAAGAGTATATAACAGGTGTGGGCATTGTTTAAAATATTATCTTAGAAGCGCAATACAGATGTATTCCATGCATTAAGAAAGGTGGAAGGAACACCAAATAATTACCAGCAAGGTTAAAAGGCAAGGTCAAAGAGGCTATTTCAGCCAAAAAACCTTCCTTTAAAAATTGGAAAAAGGATCCATCTGAAGAAAATAGGAAAAAGCATTAGCACTGTCAAGTTAAATGTAAAACATTGATAAGATAGGGTAAGAGAGAATTTGAAATGAAGTTGGCTGTAGAGGAAAAAACTCATAATACTTTTTTTTTTTAATATATCTGTAGCAGGAAACCTGCAAGGGAGTCGGTTGGACCTTTAGATGATCAAGGGTTAAAGGGGAACTTAGGGAAGATAAGGCCATCATGGAAAAACTAAATGAATTCTTTGCTTCTGTGTTTACTAATGAGGATGTTTAGGTTCTGGAGATGGTTTTCAAGGATGATGATTTGGAAGAATTGAACCAAATCATGGTGAACTTGGAGGATGTAGTAGGCAAGATTGACAAACTGAAGAGTAGCAAATCACTTGGACCAGATGGTATACAGCCCAGGATTCTGAAAGAATTTGAAAATGAAATTTCAGACCTATTAGTAAAAATGTGCCCTATGTCATCAGGAACATGGCGGATCCACAGCGTCGTGCCACTCCGGGGATGCCGGAAGAAGTCGGCAAGAAGACGTCGCGGCAGCAAGCCATCCATCAGGCCCGGAGGGAGTCACCACAGTGGTAAGCAGGGCGGAGTGAGGGCGTCGAGCAGCAATGGACATAACACTAAACCAGGACTGTAAAGTCCTGTATAACTTCAGTATAAACGCATATAGTTTCACAAGAGATGTGTCCCAATAAAATCAAATTTTATTTGCATTTACAAAAAAATTTCATTCACAGAAAAAAGTTTTATAAATGACCAATGATTATGCTATTGTAGATGCTCATAGCAGGAAGTATCTATATGCTCATGATACAGCTTGCGTCCTTACGATTATGATGGTCATGTTTACTTTAAAAGTGATATTTGTATCTGAAAGAGTGAATATGTATTATTTTTTTATTGTTTTTTTTCATTCTTGGAAGTTCATTTTTGTATAGTCCTCTTCAACCTTGCCACCTCCATCTTATAACACAGGTTACCTCCTTCAATCTCACTGGTCGGCCTCCCATTTCCTTATCAACTTAGCTGTGCCTCATCATCTTCAACTTCACCACAGTCTACAAGGAAGATTTGAGGAAGGGAAAGAGTAAGGAAGGGCTAGAGGAGAGGAGCTAGGAAAGTATAGGGAAGGAGTTGGGGAGAATTGAGATAGAACAGGGAGGCTAGAGTAGTGCCAGAATGGAGAGGTGGGGAAGGAATTCTGGGAAAGGTACAAAGAGAGGAGGGAAAGGAGAGCCTGGAGAAAAGCGTGAAGGAGAAAGGGAGAGAGGGTAGGCTGGGACACTGAAGGCATTTGAGAGGGGAATTTGGGGAGGGCGAGAAACAGGCTGTTAGATGAGCCAGAGGTACAGAAGAAAAGGGAGGAAAAGGAACTAAATAGAAAACGGGACGAATGAAAAGAATAAATAAATTATCTAGTTACATACAACAATGAATGAAAAACTGTTTTCTTTATTTTTCAAAGGAAAATATATTTGTGCATATTATACAAATGAGATATGACTTTATGCAAATGTAGCAAGGATTGACACACAGTCTTGAAAACTGGGCCATAACCATTGCCACATAATTGCCCCTGAGCTGCTGAAGGAAACCGGGGGCCTTATATCTGTATCTATATTGTATAGATTTGTCTGCCCATGCGTGTGTGTTCATGCACATGTGCAAGATTAGAAATATAAAGAATTATAAGGGTTAGATTTAGCAAATATAATTCTGAATGAACACATTGTGCTAATAATGCAATTTAAATGTACTTAATAATCATTTAGTTCCCAGTTGCTTCAAAGACATTTTTTCTTCCTGAGTAAATAAATCAAGTACTAGCCTGGCTTTGTGTGAAGGTCACAACTGTTTACAAAAAGACTTCTCTGTTTGGCCTTTGTTAAAAATTAAACTGGGATTTCAGCCTTGTTTAACACAGAGCCCCAAACATTTAATGTGATTTTTAGAGGATAAAAGAGATCTAACTTATAGTGTATAAAGTTAAGTATTTGACATGGAAAACATCTTGTTATGATTCAAACATATCTTTTTCTGCTTCTTAGGCTCTTTTCTTGCAGAGTATTCCTGTGTTTCGTGTGTGTTTCTCTGATATGTTATCCTGGTCATTGAGCTCTATCGATCTTTCAAGAACAGCTTTGTCTGCAGTGACCCAAATTTCATTATGTAGCCAATGAATTTATTGAAATCAATTTTTGCCATCGGCCCCTTTTGCTTAGAATGTTGCAGAGCTCATTGTTGTAAGATTTTGTAGGCAAAGCCTTGAGCTTTTGCAGTGAGCTGTTGCCTTTGATGATCAGTCTGTAGCTACCGGAAATGTGGAACACACATGGAAGTCTGGCGCATGCAGCCAGGTTGAGTATGCACTGTCTCCTTTCTGATAGGTAAGAGTGAAGCAGGGGGCCTGTACAGGCCACAACCCTTCTCTCTCTTCCTTCTTCCACCTCACTTATAAATGCAACTCCTCTTCCACCTACTCCCCTCCCATTCCAACAGCCAGAGTCATTATAAACGAAAGAAGGGACAAGGATGCAAAGACAAAGAGGTGGAATCTTTTCAACTGCTTGTTGCAGAAAACATTTTTGACTTCGTCAACCATGAAATAGAAACAGAGCGTGTTTGGTTTTGACAGGAGATTGACACTGGTTTCATATGACCCACCCAGAAAGGCAACACTTGTCTTTCTTGTATGGATTATGATAGGGGTGGACAATTCCTTTTCTCAAGGGCCAAAAACACAGTCTAGTTTTCAAGATAGCTACAATAAATATGCATGAGATAGATTTGCATGCACTGCCTCAATTGTATGAAATATATATATATATATCTGCATATTCATTATGGATACTCTGAAAACCGTTGCTATTTGTGGTCTTAAGGACTATAGTTGGCCATCCTTGCAGAAGATGGTTATGCAAAGGGAGGCTTTCCGACAACAAAGTCTATTTAAAATTAGTAGCGACTCTCTGACCATGTACCTAATAGATACTATACGGGAAAGGACGCTGATGAGGTCAATTGAAGCAGCTGCTCAGTAGGTGGTCACTGTTGGACTGTGTTCATGTTATTAAGCATAGGGTAAATTTTTAAAGCGCGGTGCGCGCAAATACTGGGAGAAATGTGTGTGGCTGGGCCCTGCGCACGCCAAGTGCATTTTCGAAATAGCCTGGCCACACGCACATCTCCTGGTATGTGCAGAAGTGCTAGGGTCTGTGAAAGGGACGGGACGGGGGTGTGGTCTGGGCAGGGTCCTCGCTTATGGAACTCTGTCCCAGAGCACTTTCGAAATATCTCCTGTTTAAAGACTTTCAAAAAGGCACTGAAAACTTATCTTTTCTCACTGGTCTTTCATTCCAGTCTTCAGGATCTAACAGAATAAGCAGGCTTTGGCTCTTGAACTTCAGAAGTTTTGCTGTATATCATTTTATTTTGATGAACCTATGTTTTTAATTATTTATGTTCAATTTGTAAACTGCCGCGTGCTTAATAATAGAGTAAGGGTTATAAATCTTTTAAAATAGCTTACATATTTTTACACCTGCTAATTATGTGGCGTACGTGACATTAAATATGTTAATTGTGAAGTACTGACTGGATTGGAGGTCTGGGTGAACTGGGAGAGTTCAGACTGAAGAACCAGGAGGGTCTCAATGAGCTGCAGAAGGACTGGTGAGCTGATAAGACTAATTAAAAACTGGTAATGCTATCAAGCGCACATGTTATAAAATGCACCAACTAGCATGCGTAAGTCTAACTTTATCTATACGTAGATACATTTTTAAAATAGGTGGCTAAAGTGCGCAAGTTCAATGCATTGATATACGTGGTTTCAATGCATTGCATGCATTCACGTGTAAGCCTCCATACGCATGTATGTTGCAGGGTAGAGGTACATGTATTTTATAAAATGCACGAATATGATATGCGCATGTTGTAAAATACTATAACAGGGATGGTCCCAAAAAACAAAGCAGAAGCCGATCCAAAATAGCTATGCAGCGATAAAAACAAAGAAGAGGATTGGTATAAAACAGGATTTTTATTAAATCTTGCCTGACTCTGGCCGAGTTTCGCTCTTCAAGGAGCTGCCTCAGGGGCTGTGTGAAAGAACTTTAAGTAGAAGGATTCCAGTCAATGAGAAAACAGGTAATGCGTACAGTATATTCTTGTCAAGCACATCTGCTGACACCTCCACAAGCACACTACTTTCGAATATTATAAAGTATTGAATGTTGGATCTTTTCGCACATTGTAAACTTAGTATGAAAAGTGTACTTATTGCTTGAAACCATGCTAGTATTGCGAGAGCTTCAACACAAATAATTGTGCTTATTATCAGCAGCAAAGTTGGGCAAGATATAATAAAAGTCCTTTTTTATACCGATCCTCTTCTTTGTTTTTATCGCTGCATAAAATACTATAATAAATCTAGGCATGGCCAAATAAACATGTATATGCTGTCATGCGCACTTGATGGAAAGTTATCCTCCCTCTGAATTCAAGAAAGTGTTATGAACTGCTGCCCTCAGGTTCTCCCGCAAGCAGCCTCACTCATCATGCCGCTGCCTTCTTCACCCGAAGCGGCAGGACGCCGCTGTCAGGCCTCCATCGCGGCTGGAGCCGCAGTCTCGTCTGCCCCTCGTGGCCCAGAGGCCGCCCTGGATCCTCATCTTCACCATGGCCGGTGCCGCGGACTTTCTACCTCTCTCTGCGAGGCCGGGACCGCCCCCAACGGGATTACCATCTTCACGGCGCTAGGCCGCAAGCCCCGGTTCCATCCGGCGGCTGGAGCCGCCCCCGGGGCTCCCCGCAGCGACTGGAGCCGCTGCCAACATCAGGGCCTCCTCCTCAGGCCCTGCCTGTGTCTCTACGCGATGACGCTGTGCAGGCCGCTGTCCACGGTCCTGCACAGCCCTGCTCCTGCTTGCTTCTTAGGCGCAGGCACGCGCCTCTTCACTAGATTTAAAGGGCCAGGCACAGGAAGTGTGCTGGTCCCACCTAGGGAGTGGACTTCCTGCTTGAGCCCTATAAAAGGGCTATCTTCTCAGTCTGTCGTTGCCTTGCATCGGAGTGTCATCCTCTCTAGAGGCTCCCGCTTGCCAGAGCCTTGTAAGGTCTTCTGTTCTTCGTTGAGCTCCTCGTCTAGTCTGCCTTCTACCATGTCTTTGTGCCTTGATGTCTTGCCTGAGGTCCCGGTCCATATTTTGATGTCTCATCATGATCTTCCACCTCCTGATGTGTCTGCCTTCCAGGATGTTCTTCCCTGCGTCTTCGTCTGGTGCTCCTGAGCCTTCTGTTCCTGTAGAGCTGTGGTTCTCGGATGGTGTATGCCCGAGATTGGAGTGGTCTGCAGGTGGGATTGGTCCCTGTGTTCCGGAGCCTCTGTTCCCGCCAGCCATAGAGGGAGCTTCGGGTGACATCGCTTCCGTCATTGGGGTTCCTCTTTGCCTGGATCTTCCCCGCGCTTGTCCCGCTCTCCGCGTGATCCGTGACCAGCCTCCAAGGGCTGTGTAGGGCGCGTAGTGGGACAGGGTGGTCCGTGACTCAGTCCCGCGGGTGGCCTGATTAGGTCGCCCTGAGAGACAGTGCAAAGGTCCTTCCTCCCAGCTGCTGTCAAGTTCCAAGTGTCTGTATCAGTGATGCCATCGCATCAACCAAGTGTCTGCGTCAGTGATGCCGTTGCATCAAACAAATGTCTTCGTCAGTGATGCCGTCGCATCAACTAAGTGTCTTGTCTACGATGCCGTCGCATCGACCATAGTCCTGTCTACGTGTCAAGGCCCGTCTGCCCTCAACCTCAGGCCAGGCCTGCTGCTCCATGCTGTTCCTCGCAGTAGGTCCGAAAGGGCTCGGAATGGTCAGAGGACCATTCAACTTCCAAAATCCTTGGGTGTTGGCCTTGGGAGCTTGCAGGCCTGGCAGAGGGTCAGCCCTTTAGCCATGCGGAACATGCCGTCAACCCTCGGCCTGGCCCTGAAGGTCTGGGCTCGGGCCGAGGCCCAAGGGCACATTAAACCACCAGAGTGCAAAAGAATGCAAGGCCTTTAGAGGCCATTCTTAACAGAATGCAACACCCCCTTCTCGACAGAATGCAAGGCCTTTAGAGGCCGTCCCACGAGAGAATGCAAGGCCTTTCGAGGCCCCTTCTCGACAGAAAGTAAGGGATACACATAGGGGATTGATGAGAATTGTAAAGTTAAATTAGTTGGGTGGATGGGCAAAATAGATAGGCCACATGTTTTTTTTCTGCCATCACGTTTATATGTTTCTATGAAAGAATATAAAGGGTATAAAGGGGGAAACTGGGAAGAGGGGAGGAAAGAGGAAACAATACATGATGGATCTTTGATGGGATCAATTAAAGGAAATGAGTTTTGCTTGCAAGAATCAACAAGATGAAAATCAGAAACCAATACTCCTTCATGGAAATGATTGTGTTGCGTCCGTCGGTCGAAGACGGCTGCGACTGCTCTGCCTCACTCTTCTTTGCCCTTCTCCTCCTCCATGGGCAAGATGGCTGCCTCCGGTGCCGAGTGCTGAAACCCTCAGCGTCTCCAACTCAGCATGGGTGTCCCCATCTGCCATGCTCTTTCCCGTGGCCTCCTAGGGCGTGCTTGTGCATGCCACCTACACTTATCTACACGTCATGGCAAGAACCTCGGGGGCGTCCCCACCGCATGACGTCAATACCTCCGGGTATTTAAGCCTCCGCTCTGCTCAGTACAAACGAGTTAGCAAGGACTTCGGTTTAGCTACTCTGACCGCTTCTAAGCTGCACACTTAGACTCCTCGCTACTCTCCGGGGTATTCGCTCCTGAAGAAGCTCTGGGCACCCGCTCCTCAGGGGCCTCTCGCTTCCTACTACCCTTTGGGGCCTTCTACTACTAATCTAAGACAACCACTCCTCGGGGGTCTTTCTTCTCTTACAGGATCATCTGTGCTTCTGGGTACTCGCTCCTCGAGGGCCTATCCAGCTCAGAAGTATCCTGCATCTCGGACCGCTGGTCCCATCTTCACCAACTACCAGGAGGATTCCTGCAATACTCTTCAGTGAGTACCTCTATGATCCAGCTCTCCATTTCCACCCACCAGGTTCGGGTTATCCCGCTCTGCGAAAAACTACCAACCTTGTACATCTGGGTGAGATTTCTCCATCTGAGGCTGTCTGAACGTATTGGCCCCTTGCTGGACTTCAGTGCCATCTCTTCTTGCATTATTACCATCTATCTACAGCAGTACAATAAAGCTTTCCATCTCCAGTGCCTGCTCTCTAAGTCTAACCTATCGCTGTGGTTCCCCACGGGACCCCTCCCTGTGGGAGGAGTCATCTCCACAGTGACTAAGAGTCCACACTATGCCTCAAACCCAACAGATTGCACAACAAAGATCCTTTACAACAATAATTTCTCAACAGTTGATAAGACAATATGCTAAAGAGTGAATTTTCAAAGGAGTTATATGTGTAAAAATGACATATATCTGGCCAATTTTCAAAAGCCCACTTATGCACATGGAGACGGTGACTATGAAACAGCCGTGCCGGTGAACATTTGTGCGCATATAGGGGTAGATTTTAAAAAGCATTTACTCGAGCAAAACTGGTTTTTGCTCGAGTAAATACACTTTACTCAAGTAAGTGGGCTTTTCAAAATTGCTACAATATATGCCATTGAATTGTCCATAGGATTTACTCAAGTAAGTGCACTTTACTCGAGTAAATAGCTTTTGAAAATTGCTACGATAGTATGTCACATTTACATGCGTAACTCCTTTGAAAATGACCCCCATAAGATACACGCGTATTTGCGCATTTAATTAAAAACTAGGCTGAACATGCACATACGCACACACAATTTTATATGGATGTGCGCACGTGTGCGCAAATACTGCTTCTACCGCATAAGCGGGGGAATTTTGTAAGGGACGCGCACTGACGCCATAGGTAGTTTTCCCAGCTCTTTCCCAGTTCACCCTAGTTTATTAGCCTCCCTTTACCCTTGCTAGCCCCAACCTTTAAAACCCTGCCGACTAGCCTAGATTGTTTTGTTCTATTACTTACATGTCATCCATAGCAGTAGTAAAGTTACGTGGCAGGGGACCCCAGCACACACTTAAGTGCATAAATACTTATGTGCAGATTTCAGGTTACAGTCCCAGAACGCTCATTTCCTGCCCCTGTCCCACCAAGACCACGCCCTCGCCCTGCCTTTTTTGGACTCATTTGTACGCGTAGCGGGAGATACATGATTAGATGGGTGGCTTTTAAAATCTGCTCAGCGCGCACTGGCCCCAACATCCTCGCAGATCTCACAGTTTTCGCACACACTGGGCTTTTAAAATTCACCTTAACATTTTTTGAAAATTAGCCCTATGGATTGAAATTTTAAAGGAGTTACACGAATAAAAGCTGCAATTTTCAATCATTTATGCACGTAAATCCTTTTGAAAATTCAGCCCTTAGTCTGCAGAAAAAACCATCACCTTTGATAAATTTGCAAGTCTCAGGCTAGTACTTGCAGTTAATACACATTTTTATATTAAAATATTTTTTATTTCGATTTTCTCCTATGTTAGGGTGCTGACTTTTCCCAAGAAATAAACACTGGACACCTGGCAATTGCGGTGAAGAGGAAGTAAGCATTGATTTCAGCGTATGTACCCAGTGCTGCACAGAGATACAGTATTGATGGAGCTCGACTGCAAGCCGCTGTGCAACACCTTTTACATTTTCCCGTCTTCTTAACATTTTCACCAGTAGAAATTTTGATCATTTGCATGCTATATGCTAACAGGCTACTGTGCTAATCTTATTTTGCTTAATGCTGAAACTACTGATTTCTCATAAGCCAGGTGATTTCTAGTAAGCAAAGCTGGTTCTGAATCAAAATTTACGCACTCACTTACACACGAACAAACATTAGCATTTGTCATTTTTACAGACCAAACAGTCAATTTTACTGTTCATTTATTTCCATCAATATGGCCTACTTGCCACTCCAGAATTCTCCCTTTCACTTGGCTATCATTCTCTTTGAATATCTACGGTTCAGTCAATAACTAGCTTCCTTGTTAGCATTCAATGCACTTCATTGTTGATTTTTATATATCCTGTGGAGAAACATCAACTTGCTACAAAAAATACAAAAACCAGAATTTGAACTTCTTATTTGAACCAATTTCTGGATGGTGAGGCGAGAAGAGGCTCAAACTGGCTATTTCTGGTAGACGCATTTCTGGACTACGTTCTCAAACTCAAATTTTGGTGATCATAAAAGTCTGATCATGCTCAGAAAATACCTACCTGATATTAGAATCGCAAGCTTTATTAAATGCTTTATTAAATATCGTGATATTACATATACTTGTTTCCATCCTTCTCAACTTTCTAGATTCATCTCCGATAGAATTCCCTTTCCAATTGATGTATCTCTACCTGATACTGTATAGCCTATTAAGGGACCAATGCAATACAGTGCACTGAGCCCAGCGCACTGTATAACCTGCAGTTGGACGCGGGTTGTAGAGGCGCTAACTAATCCTCTACAAGGCACATCCAACGTGGAGTGAAACTAATAGCGCTCTTCACATGCAAATGCATGTGAATGAGGCTATTAGCTATTCACTCCCTATGCAAAAAACAAATGTGCGTCTTAGGGCGCACATTTTAGCGATCAGAAATTAACGCCTGCCTGGAGCAGGCGTTAATTGCTGAGCGCTACTAAAACTAGTACAAAAAAGCAGATAAAGCTACTTTTCTGTACTGCCTCCTACTTAATATCCTTGGCGCAAAAGTCGCCCCTAGTGCCTCCTCGACAACGCGAGCCCTAATTTAAATATTGCATCGCGCACCCAGGAGAGGTGCCTGGGGGTGCGTTATGAAAGCGGGCGCTGAATACACAACGCCTGCTTTCCAGCGCAAGTTCTTTGCATCGGCCCCTAAGGCAGGGATGTTCTTTCTTTATTATGTAACCATTCCACATTAACTAGTATTTCTGTTAGTTTGTTTCTTAAAATTTAAAAGTCTTCCATGGTGTATGGGTTCTCCCCAGTTTTAAAGACGAATAACTGGACATTATAATATATATGATATATAATATAATTATAATATAATAGATTATATTATATATATAGATAATATAGAGTATAGATATATTATAATATATATATTATATTATATATAAGTATATATATTATATTATATATAATAATATAATATATTTTTATAATATATATTATAAAAATATATTTATATTATTATATTATAATTCTAATATAATAACTTTGACATGTAAAAACTTCATTTTTTATTCTGTTCTATGTAAACCGCTAAATGTAGCGATAGTTTACTGTTCCTTGTAAACCGGGGTGATATGTATATTATACAGGAACCTCCGGTATATAAATTATTTAAATAAATAAATAAAATAATATTTATTTTCCTCTTTTTTGATTATCTATTGGAAGGAGTCAAATACTCTTTATTGAATTTTTTTTCTGATAATGTCATTGTAATTTTCTTCTTTCAAGGATTTACTTAATTGTATAATTAAAAACTGCAATAAGTAAAAAGTTAAAAAAAAGAAAAAGCATAGCAAGCCTTGTGCAAACGGTTTGGCCCCATTTCTACCAAGCAACCCGATATCATGCAGAGGGCCTTCTCATACCACAAAAGGCTGAATCAACACACTATAATGGCTAATTTAGCTTTTACCAGCCTGAAGAAAAAGCCTCTGCAAGAATGATGCACACTCAAAGGTTTCAATGCACAACCCAGATTTCCCGACCCGGTCATCCAGTTTTTCAGCCATGACCTCCATTTGAGTCCATCATCAGTAAGTTCCATGTTCCATGTTCCAGTAATCTCCATTAGTCCTCAACATGAGGCATTTATTTCTGCCATCGTCTGAACAGTTCATGAGGTGGGCTTAGATTTATGAGCAATCGGCATCTGAACTGTTCGTATCAGCGTATTAGCACACATCAACAGAACATTTGCTCCTATCTGGCAACATTACATTCCCATACAGAAAACTTGAGCTGTGCAGCACTGGAGCGGACTTTCTGAGTGAGAAACCAAATAGTACATTACAGGGAAGCAAGGCCTGAGGCTTCCAAAAGATAGTCCCAGGGTTTCTAAGAACGTGATTCTGGAAGTTCATTTCCTTCTGAGGCTGCAGAGCATTCGATTTTAGAAACTATACTTCCAAAGGACTCATTTCAAGCACCTGACTTTCAGAGCTCACTAAAGGGGTCATTTTCTAGATATGGGAGGAGTCGGGGCGGCGTCAGGACGGAAGAGGAGGAGTCGGGGCGACATCGGGCGCGAAAGCCGGCAGCGATAACACCGCGGTGGTGCGATCGCTGCCGGCTTTCGCAGGCCCGCCCGCCCCCTGTTACCGCGCGATTCAGAAAGCCCTGCGATTTTAGAAAATCCACGGCTTAAGTCAAAGCGTACTTCTAATTAAGCAAAGTGCAAAGAAACGAAAAATACCTTTCCATGAGAGAGCGTGTGGCAAACAGGAAAGGGAAAAGAGTGATCTACTTCAAATGGTGAGCATTTCCACTACTAAGTTAGCTTTGCAGGCTGCTCCTAGGGCTTAGCTGCAGTCCTCTGGCTCAGGACCAAAAGGTTACACAAGTCAGCTACTAAATCTCTTCATCCCCCCAGTTCCAAGAACAAGAGGTAGTATCGCAGAGCAGCCCTCCACAGTACCTTGAACTTCTGATTCAACATGCAAGCTCTGCAGAAAGCATTCTGACATTTGGATGGATAGAGGTCCACAGAGATCGAAACAATACCAGTACATGAATGTAATCCACTTTGAAATGGCTGAAAGATGGAATATAAATGTAAAAAATAAATACCTGAAGCTAAGGAAAAAAAAAAAAAAAAACACACAGCAGCTTACCTAAAAACCATCCTCACCGAATAAGCAAAACCTATTGTAGTTAAATTCCAATTAAAGTAAAAATGCCAAGCATTTCAGCTTTGTCTAGGGTAATGAAAGCTGAAAGCTATAAAGTGTTGTTGTGTTAGCCAGGGTAAATTAAAAAAAAAAAAAAGTTCTGCAGTTAATTTATCTTGCCAACCACAGAAAGATTAAGGGGATGTGGGTTTTACTGCTGACTAGCAAGTATGGTTTTTAGGGGCTGGCAGGCCACATTTGGCTAATAAAACTTTAGGAGTCAGCAGCTGCCGTCAGAGTACAAAATACAAAGATGATGACGCGCCTCTGTGAGACTTCTGGATGTCCATTATAAGCTTTATTTACTCAAGTTTATATAAACCGTATATATATATGTATGTTAGACTTATTTAAATAATAATTCATTTTATACTTTAAAGCATCATCTGGTAAAATAGAAAACCTGCAAAACACCAGAGTCCAATGAATTAATACAGATAAGGCAAACTTACAGAATCCTATTAAGACCATAAAGATTTCCATCACAATTAATTTAGTGCCGAAGAAGGGCTATAAAATTGTTTCTAGTACATTGAAAAAAAATCATCAAAACAGAATTTTCAAGTACAGAAAAATATATTTTTACACACGCTCTTAGCAACAGGAGTGATCCCAAAATATTCACATACCAAGATTGCCAAATCTTAAACAGCTGACTTTCTTGTGAGATTTATTAAGAAATAAAAACAATGCCCTTTACTTTTACATTCCAAAATGAATCTTTCTAGGAAGAAAGGCCTGTGAGTGCTGGAGCTGAATGCATTGTTTGAACCTGCCAATGCAAAAAAATAGGAGGCAACACATGAGCAGTTTTACCCAAGGCTGAAAGAAAACGAAAGGTGGGTGGGAGAAGAATTCTCTGTGCAGCAGCACAGTAGCAATCACTGGATCAAAGCCAAGCTCAATAACTAGTTCACACCACTAGTGACATATCCGAGGACTGCAGCCATTAACTTAATTGCAGTATTTGTGTGTCACTGCTAGCAGTGCCCCTATTTAAGGAGAGAAACAACTCCAGGATGCCACCAGCCGTCAGCAACACTTCTGCCAGCATGGATGTAGACTAAAGCAGTAGTGGTTCTCGGCCTCATCCTGGAGGCACACCTAACCCTAACATAGCATTTGCCATACTGGGTCAGACCGAGGGTCCATCAAGCCCAGCATCCTGGTTTCCAACAGTGGCCAATCCAGGTCACAAGGACCTGGCAGGATCCCAAAAGGTCCATAGATTCCATTCTGCTTATCCCAGGGATAAGCAGCGGATTTCCCCAAGTCCACCTTAATAATGGTTTATGGACTTTTTGTTCCAGGAACGTCTTCAAACCTTTTTTAAACCCAGCTACACTAACCACTTTGCACAGCCCACCTGCAACAAATTCCAGAGTTTAATTAGGCATTGATTAAAGAGATATTTTCTCTTACTTGTCTTAAATGTATTACCAAGTAACTTCATTGAACATCCCTTAGTTTTTGTACATTTTGAAAGAGTCGACCACTGATTTACATTTACCCGTTTCACTTCACTCATTATTTTATAGACCTCTGTCATATCTCCCTTTAGCTGTCTCTTCGACAAGCTGAAGGGTCCTAACCTCTTTAGCCTTTCTTCAAAGGGAAATGGTTCAATTCCCTTTATCATTTTGGTTGCTCTTCCCTATACCTTTTCTAATTATGTTTTTTTTTTTGAGATGTAGTGACCAGAACTACACATAATACCCCAGGTGAGGTTTCACCAAGGAGTGATACAAAGACATCATGATATTCCCTGTTTTATTCTCCATTCCTTTCCTAATAAAGCCTAGCAGTCTATTTGCTTTCTTAGCTGCCGCTGCACACTGGACAGAGGATTTCAACCAATTATCCACAATAACACTTAGCTCCTTTGTTGCGTAGGAGGTGGATCCTTGGGCTGAGGTGGGGTTGACGCAACCCGTAAGTGAGGGCCTACAGGTCCCCACCGTCAGCTGGCGGAGTGGGCTGAAGCTGGAGGCCACTAGAGCTTCAGCTATACCAGACCACGTTCCCCTCGGGTTGAGCCTTCAGGTGCGGGGCCAGCAGGACATAGGCAGGCCTCAAGGTTAAGTACAGGTAGAAGATGGTTCAGCCCAGAGAGACAGCAGCCAGCAGGTGGCGTGGTCCTATCCCGGATGGGATGTGGAACAGGAACTCAAGCACCAAGGGACAAGAAGGAACTGAAGGTGCCTGAGCAAAGGAACTCAGAAACCAGAACAGGAGACCAAGGCGACCTGTTGCAAAGACAACACTGAGGAGCGCTGACTGAGCTTTTATATGTTGAGGGAACTGACGTCAATATCCGGGTCCGCGGCCAGGATCCCGCCGCGGGCCCTTCAAAGGTTTCACTGGAGCGCGTGCCTAAGGAGGGGCAAGGTGCTGCCGGCAGTGTTTCTCTGCAAAACCCACAGAGAGGCCCGACGGATGGAGGTGTCCTGGCTGGAGGTCCCGGGAAGCGGACCAGGGCCAGAGGTGCTGGTGGAAGTCCGAGATCGGGACTGGCGGCCCACCGCTGCCAGCGACGAGGAGCTGGAGCCTGAAGCCTGTGCAGAGAGGTGAGAGGGCCGCACCGTGGAGCTGCCGTGGGCGGCGAGCAAAACATCCTTGTCATGGATGATGACTCCCAATCAGTTAAAAATTTATAGCAGAACAACTACAATTATTGAAAGCAATTTTAAATAATCTTGCATAATGGTAAAGTCTTTATGTACATTTTAGACACAGATTTTGCACAGTATTCTCTCAAAGTGAACTTATGCACACATTCACTCAAAGTTACACTCTTTGGAGGGCATAAGTTATGTATGTAAAGGGCATACTTTTTAAAATCAAAAAGTATGTGCGCAAGTGCCGACTCCACCCTCAGACACTTGTCCTCGGTGCTTATAAAAATTCGCATGAAACCTGTTTACACGTGTACTTTTACATGCACTGTACCCGGGTCAATTTTAGAACAGCCATTTACATGCAAGAAATGCGTGTGTGCATCCATGTGCACGTGCTTCCCGGCGCACGCACATGGATGCACAATTTTATAACATGCGTGCGCCGGTGCGCACAAAGGAGAGGTCGAAACTGGCAACTTTCGCGCCGAGACGCATCAGGGCTTTTCCCAGTTCTCTCCCAGTCCGCTCTAATTAAGGAGCGGACTGGGAGGGAACTTCACTATCCCCCACCCCAGCGTTCCTTCCCCTTCCCCTCTCCTCCCCGTTCCCTAAATCTAATCTCCCGTCCCTTTATTTTTTGTTCCGTGCGTTGCTGCTCCTCTGGAGCAGAAGCAACTTGTGGGCACTGGCAGTCAGCCAACGCGAGCTCCCCCGGCACAGCAGCAAATGGGCGCTGCACCGGCTCCTCCAACCCCGCCCCCTTTTCAGGCTCCGGCAGTTACTTGCGTCCCAGGGTTTACGCACATGGCCGGACCCATTTGAAAATCGGCCCAGCACACAAGGCCCAGCCACGTGCGAAAACCCCGGGATTTACGCACGCCAGGGTTTTTAAATCTGGCCATTAGTATAATTGGGATTAAAAAAGATTGGATAAGTTCTCGGAGGAGAAGTCCATTAAATGCTATTAATTAAGTTGTCTGTCACCCAAATTTTCGAAGCCCAGTGTGTGCAAATACCAGGGGATACGCATGAGGCCGGGTCCTGGGCACACCGAGCGCATTTTCGAAAGGGCCCGGCCATGCCGCATATCTCCTGATACATGCGGAAGTGCCAGGCCAGTGAAAACAGGCAGGCAGGGGGGTGTAGTCTGGGTGGGGTGGGGGCTGGCCAGTCCCAGGGAAGCGCGCGCCAGCAGCTGGCCGGTGTGCGTAACTTACTTCTGCTCCGAAGGAGCAGGCAAGTTATAAAATAAAAAAAAGAGTATGTAGGTAGGTGTTAGAGCTCGGGGAGGAGAGGAGAGGAGGAGGGGAAAAGGTAGGAAGGTTAGGTAGAGGGTATAGGAAAGTTTCCTCCCAGTCCGCTCATTAATTGGAGCGGTTTGGGATGGAACTGGGTAAGGCCTACCCGCTTCGCCACGCATTTTTTAAAAAAATTCCCCCTGCGAGTCCCGACCCACCCGCACATGCGCAAGCAGATTATAAAAATCTGGCGTGCATGTGCGCGCAGGAAGTGTATTTTGCAACATAGCTGCATCCATGTGTGCACACGGGAACCGCGTGCACATGGACGCACACACGAATGTTTGCCAATCGACCGCTTAGGGATTAGCCACTGCTATTATTGGCATCAGTAACATGGGATAGACTAAGAGGTAGATTTTAAAAAACATACGCGTGCGCGTATTTTTGTTCGCGCCACCGGCGTGAACAAAAGTACACCGGATTTTATAAGATGCGCGTAGCTGCGCGTATCTTATAAAATCCGAGGTCGGCGCGCGCAAGGCTGCGCAAAATCGGCAGCCTGCGCGTGCCGAGCCGCACAGCCTGCCTCCATTCCCTCCGTGTCCCCCCACCTTCCCTTCATCCCCTATCTACCCCACTGTTTGTAAAGACGGTAT
This sequence comes from Rhinatrema bivittatum, assembly GCF_901001135.1. Classification (NCBI taxonomy): domain Eukaryota; kingdom Metazoa; phylum Chordata; class Amphibia; order Gymnophiona; family Rhinatrematidae; genus Rhinatrema; species Rhinatrema bivittatum. The sequence goes on along the minus strand of NC_042619.1, from coordinate 49,350,882 downwards.
AGAAATATTTTTAAATAAATAAAATAAATAAATCTTCCTCCTACCTTTTGTTGTGCAAGTTACGCCTCCTGGCCCGCACCCGAACCGTCGCCACACCCCCGGACCCACCCCGGACCCCCCCTGACCCCGGACACACCCCCTCCCGCCCCTTTTACAAAGCCCCGGGGCTTTGCGTGTGCCGACGGCCTATGCAAAATAGGTGCGCCGGTGCGCGAGTGCCCTGCGCGTGTAAATCCGGCAGAATTTACGCGTGCAGGGCTTTTAAAATATAGCCCTTAGTGTTTGGGTAATTGCCAGGTACTTGTAGCCTGAATTGGTCATTACTGGAAAGAGGATACTGGGCTTGATGGACCCTTGATCTGACCCAGCATGGCAACTTCTTATGTTCTTATGAGGGAGTTACAGACAAAAAATCTAAACAAAATATTCAGGTGATCAAATTTAGCAACAATGAGCAAACTCTGCTGCTATTAGAACATCTGTAGAATTTCATAAAACAAAAAGGTTAAAAGGCCACCCAAATTGTTTTTTTTTTGTTTGTTTTTTTTTTAAATACTAAAACTCTTAGTAAAAATGGGTTGCTCAGCCCAGACATTGTTCTCTCTGTTCATGAATCGGTTATTTACTCTTTTGGTTAATAGAAGGACTAGGGGGCACTCCATGAAGTTAGCATGTAGCACATTTAAAACTAATCGAGAAAGTTCCTTTTCACTCAACGCACAATTAAACTCTGGAATCTGTTGCCAGAGGATGTGGTTAGTGCAGTTAGTGTAGCTGGGTTTAAAAAAGGTTCCGATAAGTTCTTGGAGGAGAAGTCCATTACCTGCTATTAATTAAGTCGACTTAGAAAATAGCCACTGCTATTAGTAGCATTTGTAGCATGAGATAGACTTAGTTTTTGGGTACTTGCCAGGTACTTGTAGCCTGAATTGGCCACTGTTGGAAACAGGATGCTGGGCTTGATAGACCCTTGGTCTGACCCAGCAGGGCATGTTCTTATGTTCTTATGATGTTATGAGTTGGTTGAAGACTGCTTACATTTTGTAAGCAAATTTCAATCAGCAAGAATTCTGAGGCAAATAATTGGTTCTGTGCACAAAACTTAGCACATACAGCCAAGTCATAAAACAGGCACTACCATTCACCCAAGACATTTTAAATTATTATAGAGAGGTTTTTCATTATCCATAAAATAAAAATGTGATTTTTTTTTTTAAATGTGTCCTTTATTTGTGGCGTATGCTGGATAGCATAGCTAAAGCGTAGTGACAAGTCAATAAAAAAGTTTGCTAGTATCATACAATTTTCATTAATTTGCTAGCTAGGAGCCAAAACATCAAACTCTATAGGCCGTATTAATCTACTCCTCTCTGATTCCAAGTTCTGCCTTAAAGAACCTGGCCTGAAGCCCAAAAAAATGGAAATTAGTTCCTCAGATTAATTTCCTCCTCTAGAAAGGATCCTTGTTACTGTATTTAAAATGAGGACACCATTGCCAAGGCTTTTTATTGACAGGACAATTACTCAAAGACAACTGCACTTAATGTAAGTTGGTAGCCACTGAAGCTCTTTAATGGGATAAATCAAGAGGTAAATATTGATCCACCCAGAACAAGACAGCCTGCATTTCAGGCATCAGGAGCCATGCTGCACTCGATGCTGCATCCTGGGTAGGACCACCGCCACTTCGACATAAAGAGGGGCATCTCCAGTAAAGAGTGGACATGTCATCCAGCTAAGGTTAGGGGAAATAACTTGTCCCATATATTCAGCGGGATCAATTTCCTGCTGAATATGCATTCATAAAGTTAACAGGTTCAGTTCTTTAGATATCCAGCCTTGTGTGGCCGGATAACTTCCTACTTAACCGGATACCTTCAAAAGGTAGCATTGTCAAGGAAAAAAAAAAAGCAAAGGGTCATGCGACCCAAATTCCTCCCTCCCGCCCCTCATATTTCAAAGATGTCCCTGCCCCTACCTTACATCCCCTCCTCAATACTCAAATTATTCTGGGGTCCACAGGTCACGTCCCCCTCCCACCTCACCCCCTTCCCCAGTTAATTTGAAAAAAAAACCAAAACAAAACATTGGTTTCCCGCAACGGATCTGTTGTTCCTGAGTCCTGTGCCAGCCCCCTCTCCACCACCAGCACCACCATTACCCGGCCCCTCCCCCCTCATCCCCCCCCCCGACACTGTTCACATATTTGCTCCCAGCATTTCAAGCCTAGCATAGATTACCCAGACTTTCTACTTCAGCGGTGCTCAGCACTGAAAGCGTAAACTTTGGGTTAGCTACGCTTCCGGCACAACGTCTGTCAGAAGCTGGTCTGGAAGTGCTGGGAACAGGTATTGTACCTCACTGCCAGCAGGGTTTTTTTTTTTGTTTTTAAGTTTCGAGGATATAGGAGGGGGTCCAAGTGGTGGGGGGGGGGGGGGGGAGTAGCCTGCCCAGAATAGGCACAACTGGTAGGCGGGAGCATGGTCCAGGGCGGGAAACTGTTTTTTTTTTTAATTTCAAGACACCCAGGTAAGGCAAGGGGGATGCCAACCAATTTGAATATTTAGGAGGGGATATGAAGTGGGGGGGAGGGGTGCATGGCCCAACAAGCCATCTATGAAATTTAGTGGGGGCAGGGAGGAATTCAGGCTATTTTACATCTTTGTTTTTCCCCCTTCGACAACTCTACCCAACCGGGTATCTTTTCAAGATATCCAATTAAGTAGGAAGTTATCCAGCCACACAAGGCCAGATAACTAAAAAAAAAACCTAACCAGCTTTTTTCTAACAGATGGTAGCAGGATAAATAGCTGAAACACTTGCCATTCAGATGGATAACTTGCGAGTTAGTTGTCTAAGTGGATTTGAATATTGACCTCACGGTGTTTAGCAAGAGCAGATGGCCTGTGATGCTTTACAAGTTAGATTAGAAACACAAGAAGAAAAATCCAGAGATCTGTTATAAAACACAAAATCTGCTACATGCACACTTCAAACACCGCTGCCATTTTTTCGCCCCTGTTTTGTCAGCACGATACAGCATAACGCAGCAGTAGGAGTGCTGCTCTCGGGAGATAAAACGTTCATGAGGATGAGTATGTTGTGTTGCTTCACTGTATGTTTTTTACTTGGTCTGTCCTCACTGGCATGGTTGGGCGAAAAATTCTTATTTGCATCAATAGGATCAAACTTCATTTTTATCACATCTTTGGACTGCTGCCATGTACCTTGACAACGGACACTTGTAACCATCAAAGCAAATGTTAGTGTACACATAACTTCAAATGCCCTTAGCCCTTTACCATACTGACTCTGGCATGTCACATGGGGCAAAACCCGTTTCCATGTGAGTTTCTGAGTCATCTGCAACATCCCTACCAGAATGTAAAAACAGTTATAAATTACTAGAATTAAATATCAACAAACGTGTTGCAAGTGATATTTTTAATTGCATTAACTTAATACATCTGTGACTAGCTTTCTTTCGTTCAATAAAAAAAGTGTCGCCTACAACCTGTTTGTTGACACTAAATTCTACATATCCAAGTGGACTAACATGGCAAACAGAATACTTTTTCTTGTAACAGCAAAGAGTAGGATAAGCATAGCAATCGTCACAGAAGCTTTCCTCGGATTAAATGGACATAATCATTTCTAACCAGACACACTAAAACACAGGAAGGATAAATTTCAAAGAAATACGAGTGTATATGGCCATGAGCAGATCTACGCAAGTATTTTATAACCTGCTTGTATGATTAATTGTGCATTTTGTAAAATAAACTCTGCCTCGCAATATATGCGGTTATGTAGGCTTACGCGTGAATACATGCAATGCATTGAAACCATGTATATCAATGCACGGAACGCACATATGTTTTCTATTTTAAAAAATATCGGGCGGATTTTAAATGCCCTGCTCGCGTAAATCCACCCGGATTTACGCGAGCAGGGCCGGCGCGCATAAGTCCCAGGGTTTTTTTAAGGGGGCGTGTCGGGGGTGTCGGGGGCGGGGCTGAATGATGCGGCGTTTAGGGGCAGGATGCGGCGTTTCGGGGGCGGGCGGGCCCGGGGGCGTGGCGCCGGCCCGGGGACGTGGTCGAGGACTCCGGACTAGCCCCCGAGTCGGATGACGGCGCGCCAGCAGTCCGCTGGCACGCGTAGATTTAAGTCTACTTCTAGCAGGCGTAAATCGAGGGACAAAGGTAAGAGGGGGGTTTAGATAGGGCCGGGGGGGTGGGTTAGGTAGGGGAAGGGAGGGGAAGGTGGGGAGGGCGAAAGAAAGTTCCCTCAGAGGCCGCTCCGATTTCGGAGCGGCCTCAGAGGGAACGGAGGCAGGCTGCGCGGCTCGGCGCGCACAGGCTGCCCAAAATCGGCAGCCTTGCGCGCACCGATCCAGGATTTTATAAGATACGCGCGGCTATGCGCGTATCTTATAAAATCCAGAGTACTTTTGTTTGCGCCTGCTGTGCGAACAAAAGTACGCGATCGCGCTTTTTTTAAAATCTACCCCTATACGCACATATATTTTACTCATATAAGTCCCAATTTATATGCGGAAGTTGGCCAATTTTAAATACATATGCGTGCAAATGAAATTAACTACTGCACCAATTCACCTAGTCCTTCTCCAGGTCAAGCCCTTCCTGGTTATTTAGCCTGAAGTCAATACAACACATTTAATATCACTTAGACTGGTTAATTAGCAGATGCAAGGATATTCGAGTAAGCTGGAAAATGTGCAAACGTCTTTTTAAAGAGCAACTTAAGCGCACATTGCCTGAGGTCTGCAACATCCCTAGACCACCCCGTTTTTACATACAGAAGTGAAAATACGAACATATTTTCAACTTTTAAAATATGGAATATGTGAAGAGTTGCTACTTATGTGCATATATACTCATTTTTTACATATATAATGTTATGAAGATTCACCACTAGGTGTAAGAAAATATGTTCCTCTAAAAGACTTAGAAAAGTCACAAACCTACCTGCTTTAAAGGTCTTTTGAAGCCTTACAAAAAAAAAAAATAGCGTGAAGATTATCTAACAACGCAATTCTATACACACCCAAGATAGAAGAAGCCTTCCCAGAAATTAGACAGCCAAACTACAAGCACTGAAGACAAGAGGTAAAGATACTATTTCTAGGGGAGACGATACTTGTCACATGATTATCAAACTTCATTTATTGCTTGGGTGCTTACTTGGAATATAGATTTAAAAGAGACAATCAGGCGTGCTCTGCTTCTGAATTCAAAGCTCACGATGCTGATAGCAACCAGAAGATCCAACAAGAGCAATAATTAAAAATAAAAAAATAAGGGGGGGGAAGCGTCAACTTTAAATATAGTACTAACACTTGAAATCACTAAAACATTAAATTAAGAGGACAATACTGAAAATGATTTGTCCAGCTAGGTCCCAGATTTAGCTAGACAAATCACGGGTTGTAAAATCACAACAGAAGAACCACCCTGGATTTAGGGTAGCTTTTAATCTGGCTAATAGGTTAGCCAGACAAGTATCGCACGCGATAAGTACCGCATAATAAGTTAGAACGGGAAAGGGGGAGGGGTTTGGGCGGGCTTTGGCAGTACGGGGCGATAAGGTGCGGCGTGGCCGTAACTGAGGCGGGTGAAAACACACTTAAGAACATAAGAACTGCTGCGATGCGCCGGCTGCAGTTTCTCCCCACCCCTTTTTTTTAGCGTGGTCCATCATTCTGTTATTATAGCAGAATGATGAATCTAGGACTAAGTTGCCAGTTAGTTAACACCGATTTTCAACATGATTCAGCTAACAAAGGCCTGGATTCACTAAGCTGCACAGGAGGAGCCCCAATATCACAATAATATGCTCCTCCCTCGAAAAACTATTGCGGCTACAGCACCCGGTGGTTTTGTCTCGCAGTAAAATTCCACAAGGCCAAACAATGCGACACAGCCCATCACCATACAATAGCAGTCCCCAATGCACGGGACTGCCATCGCCTTAAAGGGCTCAGCTACCAAAAAAAAAGAGAAGAAAAAGTTCTTAGAGGGGTCTAACACTGTCTCCTCCTCCTCATCATCCCTGGACCAAAAATCAAAGCGGCCCCCAACACAAGTGTAAAAGTAGAAGGCATTGTTTGGGCGACAGTCCTCCCACCCTCCATCAACCCAGTCCACAATGATAAAATACAGGCCACAGGGTATCCCTACCCCATCCTTTCTATAAACAAAATAGCCAGTATGGTTCCCCCCCCCCCCAAGTTTTCAAACGGTGATATAGTAGCCTCCCCCCCCCCCCCGGACCCCAATTCCAAGACACCCTCGTTGGGTCGATAGTGGACCTCCTCTTCTGCCCCCACACCACCAGACACCCCCCCCCCCCCAACACACACACACACCACATTATCTCCAAAAATGAAATTCTAAAAGCAGCAGGACAAGGCCTGGTCACATCCCCCCCACCCCCCCAAACACTCCAGTTAGGAGGAAAATCTTCAAAATAAGAGTAACAGAGAATTAACCCTGATTTTGGTGATTCACTAATTTTATTGTTGCTGGTCATTTACAAACTAACCTAAGTCACGTAGTTATCGATTTAGAAACCTTAGATTTAAAGACACCACATAAATATTTCAAAAACCCCAGTCCAAATTATAAACCCTAAAATTTATATTCCTTAATCATCCTTTGAAACTTTAGCAACTCAATAAAATTCAGACAGAAGCAGAAACTGGGCTATCCTGTAAACTGGATCCAGTGAATTGGAAGCTATCCAGTCTTTTGCACTCTGGGGTAGATTTTCAAAGAAGCGCAAGTGCGTCCATGTGCGAGCGGTTCCTGGCGTGCTCACATGGACGGGTGATTTTATAACATGCGCACGTCGGCGCGCGCGTTAAAATATGATTCCCGCGTGCACGTGAGCACCCGATTTTAATATCGGCATATGCATGTGCAGGCGGGTGGAGGGATTTTAAAAAATATGCATGACGATGTGAGTAGGTCTTTCTCAGTTTCCTCCCAGTCCATTCCAATTAAGGAGCGGACTGGGAGGGAACTTTCTTATCCCCCTACCTAGCCTTCCTCCCTTTTCCTCTCTCCTCCCTGACCCCTAAAACCATTCTAACTCCTCTACATTTTTTTGTTTTCAACTTACGGGTTCCTTCGAGCAGCAGTAAGTTCTGCACGCTGGCCAGCTGCCGGCGCACGCTTCCCCAGGACAGGGCCTAATGGCTGCTGTCCCGGTGGGCCCCCGCCCCACCCCGACCCCGCTCCCGGCCCGCCCCTTTCACCAAGCCTGGCACTCTGCACGTATCAGGAGATACGCGCATGGCCAGGCCATTTTTAAAATGCACTCGGTGCGCGCACGGCCCAGCCACGCACATATCCCCCGGTTTTTGTGCGCCAGGCGGGTGAAAATTTGGGCTTCAGTGATTATCTACCTGTTGGTAAGAGGTTATATTTATGCACCCAATGCAAAAAGCTCCTGGCTCTCACTGAACAAATCCAATCTCTGGAGGCCAAAGTGGCAGATCTGGCTGAGATAGACAGAGAGGTATAAGGAGAAGACCTTCAGGAACACAGTACAGCGATCCCAACTCCAGTCAAGCAGCCCTTGTGCTTCTTTGAAGTATCACGATCAACTGGAAACAGACCTCCACCGCTACCTTGGAGTGGCAGGAAGTGATCCTCCAGCTAGGACCTCTCCACCAGGTGATGCTTTATCCTCTCACACCAGGGCTATGTGCCCGGGAGGGAGAAGATTAGGATGTCTATTGTAGCTGATGAATCGATCATTAGGAATGTATATAGCTGGGTGGCTGGTGAATGTGAGAATCACTTGGTAACTTGCATACCTGATGTAAAGGCAGCGGACTTCACACGTCACCTAGGTAAGATTGCTGGGGTGCAGCCAACTGTTGTGGTACATGTGGGTACCAATGACATAGGAAGGTGCAGGAGAGACGTTCTGAAGGATAGATTTAGGCTCTTAGGTAGAAAAATTGAAATCCAGGATCATCAGGGTTGCATTCTCAGAAATGCCCCCCATTCCAAGCACAGGACCTCAGAGGCAGACTGAGCTCCAGAGTCTCGATGCATAGCTGAGAAGATGGTGCAGGAAAGAGGATTTTAGATTTGTTGGGAACTGGAGAACATTCTGAGGAAGGGGATGGGACTCCACCAAGTGGAACAAGGCTCCTGGCACTAACATTTAAAAAGGAGATAAAACGTCTTTTAAACTAGACCATGGAGGAAGCACATGGTTCATAGGGATGTATCTTTCAAAGATACTTGCAAAACAGGGAATTTAGAATATCCCAGTAGAGAAGTTGTGTTTGAGGCTGAAAGAGTCCAAATAGATGAAGACAAAGAGCACCCAGATGTGAATGACTCTAATCTTCCTGTATCATTTGATAACAAGCAGGTTTTGAATATAAAGAGAAATGAAAGTACAAATAGAAAACATACTTTAAAATGTTTGTATGGGAATGTGAGAAGTCTGAATAGTAAGACTGGTAAGTTAGAATGTATGACATTATACAAGGATATATACACCTTATAGGCTTTCTGAAGCATAGTGGAAGGAGGATAACCAATGGGACACTGATACCAGGTTATAAATTATATCAATGTGATAGGGCAGATCAAATTGATGGAGAGGAGGAACAATGGGGTACATTTTCAGAGGGATACGCGTACGTTACGCGTGTAACCCCCGAAAACCTACCCCAAACCCCCCCTATGCGCGCCGAGCCTATCTTGCATAGGCTTCCGGTGCACACAAAGCCCAAGGACGCGCGTAAGTCCCAGTGCTTTCCTGGGGGGCGTGTTGGGGGCGTGTCGGGGGCATGACGAGGCAGAGCGTCATCCTGGGGCGGGGCCGCGGGCATGATTTCGGCCCGTGGGCGTTCCGGGGGCATGGCCGTGGCCTCCGGACCAGCCCCCGGACCAGAACATGGTGCGGGCGGCCGGCCCGGCGTAACTTGTTCAACAAAGGTAGGGGGGGTTAGATAGGGCTGGGAGGGTGGGTTAGGTAGGGGAAGCAAGGGGAAAGTGGGGGGAGGCCGAAGGAAAGTTCCCTCCGAGGCCGCTCCATTTCGGAGCGGCCTCGGAGGGAACGGAGGCAGGCTGCACGGAGGCAGCCTTGCGCGCGCCGACCCCGGATTTTAATGGATATGCGCGGCTACGCGCGTATCTACTGAAATCCCGCATACTCTTGTTCGCGCCTGGTGCACGAACAAAAGTACGCGTGTGCGCACATTTAAAAATCTATCCCAATATGCATAAGATGACAAAATCAAGCATGATAAAATCATTCAGGAAACAAAATACCCCGGTATTGAATAATCAAGGTCTCTTTGGAACATGCTAGAGAGGTTAAGTTTCTAGATACCATAAATGACTGCTTTATGGAACAGCTGGTTGTAGAGCCAATGAGAGGAGCGACTACTTTACATCTAGTCCATAGAGGAATGCATGACCTGGTATGAGGGGTTACTGTGGTGCCGCTAACCAATAGCGATCATAATGCGGTGAATTTTTAAAACAGTTAAGCATATAAAAATTAGCTAATATGCATATAAGTAGCTGTAGGTATATAATTGCTATTTTAAAAACATTGAAAGTATGCACTTTCTGTAGGTTTTGCAAGTAGAAAAGGGATGTTTTAGGGCATTCTAGGGTGGGGCCAAATGTTTGCATGTAAGTTGCTATTTTAAAAAAAGACATGCAGATATCTAGCAACTTGCATGATTTTGCTTATTTGATATCAAACTTATTTATTCTGTACTATTGGCTGGGTGGGAGATCTAGGTGAACTGGGGAGAGTTCAGGCTGAATGATTTAGAGAAGAACTAGGCGAACTGGTGGAGGAATTGGAAAACTGGTAATTTCAATTACGCACAAGTTTTAAACTATACTGGCCTCCAGTCAAAAATTGGGTTTTAAGCAAGTCCTACATTTTGTGTGTAAAATAAACACATATTTTTAAAATTGGTAGGAAAAGTACACATATTCAACACATTGCATGTATTCACACGTAAGCATACGTATACATGCATATTGTGGGACAGGCATGCGCATATATTATAATACACATGCATCTATGTGGTTATAAAATACTAGTGCAGATTTCCATGCACCAATATAAGCGTATATATATGCGGTTGCACAGAGATTGTTGAAAGTTATCCTCAATGAAATCAAATTTGATATAGTCAAATTTAGAGTAGAGGGAGTTCATCAAGTAAAACTAAGACAGTAGCTTAAAATCTTAAAAAGGGAGACTATGATAGAATGAAGAAATTAGAAAAAACAATAAAAGGAGGGGATGGAAGGGTTAAATGTTTGCTTCAGGCATGGGGATATTGCTTAAAAATGCCATTTTGGAAGCCCAGATAAAATGTATTCCATGCACTGAAAAAGGTTGAAGGAAGACCAAACGACTGTCAGCGTGGTTTAATGGTGAGGTGAAGGAGACAGTTAAAGCTAAAAGGGCATTGTTAAAAAAAATGGAAAGCAGACCAAAACAGGCAACAGTATAAGTACTGGCATATAACAAGGCCAAGAAAGACTGGGAAAAAGCTTACCAGTGAGTCAAAAACTAATAATAAACAGTTTTCCAAATATATTCAAAGCACAAAGCCTGTGAAGGAGACCGTTGTGCCACTAGATAACCGAGGGGCAAAAGGGGTGCTCCGGGAGGGAAGGGAAGCAGAAAAACTGAATGAATTTTTTGTCTTTACAGAGCAGGATGTGGTGAACATACCAACATCTGAAACATTCTTTAATGGTAGAAACTATAAGCAAGTAAAATAAATATCTACCACAATGGAGGACATAATAGATCAGATGACAAACTAAGAAGTAACAAATTACCAGGACTGGATGGCATCTACCCTAGATTTCTAAAAGAACTAAAACATGAAAATGCTAACTTGTTATTTATAATCTGTAAGCTATAATTAAAAACAGCCATGGCCCCTGAAGACTAGAAGGTGGCCAATATGAAGCCAATTTTTAGAAAGGGCTCCAGGGTGATCCAGGAAACTATAGATCAGTGAGCCTGATGGCTTTGCTGGGAAAAATGGTAGAAGCCATTCTTAAAATAAAATTATTGGCCATATAAATAGACATGGCTTAACAGGGAAGAATCAACATGGTTTTAGCAAGAGGAAGTCTTGTTTTACCAAATTTTTAGAATTTTTTGAACGTATAAATAAACATTTAGATAATGGTGAGCTAGTTAGTATAGAGTACTTGGATTTTCAGAAGGCATCTGACAAAGTCCCCATGAAAAACTCCTCAGAACTTAAAAATTCATGGAACAGGAGGCAGTGTTTTGTTATGGTTTGGTAACTGGTTAAATGGCCAGAATCAGAGGGTCAGTTTTCTAAATGGAGAAAGGTTGCTAGTGGAGTACCACAGGGATATGTACCAGGACCTGCTGTTTAACATATTCATAAATGAAATAGAAAAGGGAATGATGAGTGAGGTGATCCAATTTGCAGATGATACAAAATTATTCCAATTTGTCAAAACAACAGCAGATTGCAAGGAACCGCAGAAGGACCTCGTGAGACTTAAGAGTCTGGATAATTGAATGGAAGATGAAATTTAATGTAGAAAAGTACAAAATGATGCAAATAAGGGAAATTAATCCTACCTACGGTTACATGATGCTGGGTTCTGTATTGGGAGTCATTATCTGGGAAACAACTCAGAGTTCTTGTGGACAATATGCTGAAATCCTTGGCTGAGTGCACGGCGGCAATCATAAAAGCAAATAGAATGTTTGGAATCATCCAAAAAGGAATGGAGAATAAAATGGAAATATTATATTGCCTCTGTATCGAGCCTTAGTATGAGCACACTTTACGTATTATGTGCAGTTCCGATTGCCCCATCTTAAAAATGACATAGCAGAACTAGAAAAGTTGCAGAGTAGGGTGGAAAAAATGGTAAGAGGATGGAACATTTCCCCTAGGATGACAGGCTAGGTAGGCTAGGGCTCATCAGCTTGGAAAAGAGATGGCTGACATGATAGAAGTATATAAAGTCATGAATGGAGTGGAAAGGTAAATATAGGACAGTTATTTACCCTTTCAAATAAAACTAAAACAAGGGGATGCTCCATGAAATAACCAGCAGCAGATTCAAAACAAATCATAGAAAGTACTTTTCACTCAGCGCACTATTAAGCTGTGGAATCTGTTGCCAGAGGCTGTGATCAAGCAGACTAGTGTAGCAGGGTTTAAAAGAGGTTTGGATAAGTTCCTGGAGGAAAAATCCATAACACATTATTAGCCAGGTAAAGAAAGCTTTGCTATCTCTGGGAGTGAATAATAGGAAGTAGATCTATTTTATGGGATCTGCCAGAAACTTGCAAGCACTGTCAGAGACATGATGTTAGGCTTGATGGACCTTGGTCTGACACAGCATGATGAGCCATATGTTCTTATGAATTTCTGTCTTCCATGCTAGTATAAGCCTTCTTTGTACACAAAATAGAGAATGCTCTAGATGGGTGTGCTCAGCAGAGATTTATGGACTTTACTGTAGGACTTACTGATTCAAGGCTGAATCCATCTTGTAATGAAGACTTACTGGTGATCAATGCTCCCTCTAATTGTATGTGGGTTCTAATGATATGAGGGGCACTGTGTGGTAAAAATTCTCATGTACAACGCAGTATACAAATTTGTGTGCAGTATTCTTTGAAACATCATTCTATTTGCCTTCTTTTGTGTGTGTTGTTTTCCTGTGTGCACACACATACACAGATCCTTCTTACCAGTGCCATACGAGATAAATAATTGTTCACTTTTCCTTAAGAACATTGTCTATTCTGGGTAATATCGTAATGCTCTCTTGAGATTCAGATTGTAATTTCACCTTATTAGGATTCTTGAACTTTTCTAGGTTAATGCCAAAAGATTATTTATATTAGGAAAAGACTTTTAAAAAATGTTTTTTAAAACCATGGGGGTAGATTTTCAAAGGGTTACGCGCGGAACCCCCAAAAAGCTGCCCCAAGCTGTCCCTGCGCGCCGCCGAGCCTATCTTGCATAGGCTCGGCGGCACGCACAAGCCCCGGGAACGCGCGTATGTCCCGGGGCTTCGAAAAAGGGGCGGTACGGGGGCGGGGACATGGGCGGGGCTGCTGCCCGGGGCATGACGGCGGCCTTGGGGCAATCCGGGGGCGTGGCGGCTGTCCGGGGTGGGGACGAGTGCTCCGACACAGCGGCTTGTGCCAGGGCATGGTGGAGGGGGGATTTAGTTAGGGCTGGGGGGTGGGTTAGATAAGGGAAGGGAGGGGAAGGTGGGGGGGGGCCGGAGAAAAAGTTCCCTCCAAGGCCTTGGAGGAAACGGGGAAAGCCATCGGGGCACCCCTCAGGCTCGGCGCGCGCGCAAGGGGGTGCATAAGTTTTAAAATCTGGCCCGTGTTGTCTGGAAAATCATTTGCAGAAGAGGAGACACTGAGGTCAGAGCTTTCAAAACACTTACTCTCCTGACTAAGCAATCTACAACCACAAATACTACCTTACTGATAAAAAAAAAATAACGAGAAATTGAACCATTAGGTTTACATGGAAGCTTCATGAGAGTTTTTAACATAATATACAAATCTCAAGAACGTAGCACACTCAAAATAAGTCCTCTATCTATATAAAAAAAAAAATTTAAATCTATGTTTTGGTGAGAAGACAAAGAAAATCAGACAGACCTCTGATATTACAGATAATAAACCCTTTGGAGCAGATTTTAAAAGGGTTATGCGCCCGGCGATGCGCATAAGCCCCGGGACGCGCGTACGTCCCGGAACTTGAAAAAGGGTGGGGCGGGGGCGGGACCAAGGCCTCCGGCACAGCGGCTGTGCTGGGGGATCGCGCGCTGGCGCGCACAACCTACACCTGCCTAAATAAGAAAACAAAGGTAGGGGGGATTTAGGTAGGGCTGGGGGGCAGGTTAGATAGGGGAAGGGAGGGGAAGGTGTTGGGGGGGGCGCAGAAGGAAAGTTCCCTTCGAGGCCGCTCCAATTTCGGATTTTGGAGCGGCCTCGGAGGGAACAGGGAAAGCCATCGGGACTCCCCTAGGGCTCGGCGTGCACAAGTGTGCCCCCTTGCGCGCGCCGACCCCGGATTTTATAACATGCGCGTGGCTGCTGTTATAAAATTGGGCGTAGATTTGTTCGCCCCGGGTTGCACGCGCGTAGCTACTAAAATCTGGCTTTTTGTACATAGGTTTAGTCCTTGAAACAAAGATCAAAATATAACTTGAGAGTCAACCCTTATATCACATATGAATTAAAAGGTATGATACTCGCTATCCAATAATAAACATTTAAAGAAGTATAAAGGGTTGGGTAAAACCAAAAATTGAATTTTTAGTCGCTTAATGTGGCAAAGAGACAATAGGCTTTATCTTCCAAGTAGTGTTTTCATTATGGGCCGGATTTTAAAAGGGTTATGCGCGTAAATCCGGGCCTTGCATAAAGTGTTGGGGGTCTTACATAAAGGGGCGGGATTTGCATAAAGAGGCGGGGAAGGGGCGGGGTCTTGCATAAAGGGGCGGGGAAGGGACAGGGTCAGGCTCCAGGCCCAGCGGCCATATTTGCCCCAGGCTGAACTAAGTTCTGAAACAAAAAAAAGAAATACGAAAAGATAGGGGGGAAGGGCCGGGGAGGTAGGGGAAGGAAAGGTGGGGAGGTGGGTAGGGAACGGGGGAAGACAGCGCGGCTCGGCGCACACAACGTGCTCAATTGTGCACCCCCTTGGGCGTGCCCACCCCCGATTTTATAACATGCGCACGCCTGTGCGTGCGCATGTTATAAAATCGGGCGTACATGTGTGCGCGGGTAGTGCACGCACATGTACGCCATGCGCGCTGATTTTAAAATCTACTCCTATATGTACAATTTGTCTGATTATGAAATAAACTTATTTTTCAGGGTCACATTCACTAAAAGGGGCAGTATTACGGTTTTCATTATATTGATGCATCACATTGTTAACTTTTCAGCATGATACAGCAGACAAGAGAACTCAGTAATATTATTACAAAAACAAAGCGGAATAACATTAGAAATAAAGCAGCACGTCAAGTAGCGTTATAGAAATGTTTAGTAGTAGTAGTAATAGAACAAATAAAGAAGGCCGACCTTGGATTAAGATCCGAAGTGAATGGAGCAGAGCCACAAGGCAAAGTAGTTTATATTGTCAAGGGTGTAAATAACTCTACTGCTTTAACGAGTAGCAGGGACGGAAGGATGTGAGGACAGAGAGGGTATGGACAGCACAGTAAATGAGTTGTGTGAGATTTTCTACAATCAAATGGCATGAAAGGTTATGCCAACAATGTTAATGGTCTGAGGAACCTGCAAAAACAAGAAAATTCAGTGGGGAAAGCTGATGCTGGGTCTATAAAACTGGTTTTACGGTGAGCTACTACACATGTAGCCACTGTACTAGGGCTCACAGAAACAGTTCACAAGAATAGTGGGCACAGAGGAATATTCCTTATTTGGCCGGAGCTGGACTAGAACACACAACAACAGTTTAATCAAATAAAAGAGATGGCTGATCTAAAATGCTCTGCTTAGCTGCGATATATGCACCTGCTCAAAAGTTATTTTTCCAGTTCAGTACCTGTTATTTTTCCAAAGGAGAAGAGGCCACAAAGAGACTAAGCGAAGCACTGCTGAACAGGGCCCCTCCGAAGCCGCACCAAATGTTATTGCTCAGCAACAGCCTGAAGGTAAAAATGTGTTCAGTGATCTGCAACTCCCAAACTGCATCACGTTAAAAGTTCACTTTCCTCACAGTGTATATAACAAGGGTACACGGCTAACCCTCAAACCACGCGGACGCGGCGGAGCCGAGTAAACACAGCTGTGTGGTTCTGCGGAGATTTTAAATGAGTTTGGGATAATCATGAAAATGGTGCTAACTCTTTGCAGAGCTTAACGGCATATGCAGTCGCACATGGCAATAATGCATGATGTTCCTCATAAAAGAATAACATTTCTGAGAAGTCGTGCTCATTACAGACCAACTGGAAAGGACAAGTATTGTGAGAAAAAAAAAAAAATATTGATAGTATATTTGCTACACACCTCCATTCACAAAGCCGTGCTATATCAGTGTGCGAATGTGGCGTGCTGTTTACCACAGACCCCATTATTTCCAACGGCATCTATTCACTACACCACTCTGTTTCCATGTAAAAATGGCACTGCACTTTTGCAAATACAGGTGAATGCAACTTGATATGCTGAAGCCCTGGCATGACAAAACTTTATCAAGTATGTTACTGTGTTCAAAGTTCTGTGTGTTAAATTCCAGATTTATATTTGATATCTGCTTCTGCCTTCAAGCTTTTTTTTATTCTCTCTCTTTTCAAAGGACTATATTATTTTCTAGATATGAGCACCCATGGCAGAAAGCTAAATTTTTTTTTTTTTTTTAAATACTTAGATACTTTTTCTATAGAGGCTGATTTAATAAGTCGCAGCAAAGGCTTAGGGGTAGATTTTTAAAGTTATGCGCAGGCGTAGATTTGTTCGCGCAACCCGGCGCAAACAAATCTTCGCCCGACTTTATAACATGCACGGGCTGCCGCGTGCATGTTATAAAATCCAGGGTCGGCACGCGCGGGGTGCACAATTGTGCAACCTGCGCACGCCGAGCCGAGCAGCCTGCCTCCGTTCCCTCCGAGGCCGCTCTGAAATCGGAGCGGCCTCAAAGGGAACTTTTTTCCGGCCCCCCCCATCTTCCCCTCCCTTCTCCTACGTAACCCAACCCCCAACCCTAACTAACTCCCCCCTACCTTTGGGCTGCCAGCGCGCCATTCCCCAGCCCGGGGGCTGGTTCGCAGGCCTCGGCCACACCCCCAGAACGCCCTGGGCTGGCACCAAGCCCATGGCCCCACCCCCGGAACGCCCCCGAATGTCGTGCCGCCCCTGACACGCCCCCGACACGCCCCCCCAAGCAAAGCCCCGGGACTTACGCGAATCCCAGGGCTTTGCACGCGCCGGCGTCCTATGCAACATAGGTGCGCCGGCGCGCAAGACCCCAGCATGCGTTAATCCAGTTGGATTTACGCACGCAGGGCTTTTAAAATCTGCCCCTTAATGCATAAAATACACGTTATTTGTCACACATCCAGTTTTCTTCACTGGGGTTTATTCACTAATAATAAGCATGTTCTTCGTTAAATCTTTAGTGCACCTGCGGGAGTGGATCTTTAGGCTGAGGTGGGGTTGGCACCACCCTGCAAATCCCCACCATCAAATGGCGAACCCAAATGAGGCAGAGCCCCAACTGGAGCTTCGCGTTTACCAGCCCACGTTCCACTCGGGTTGAGCGTTTGGGTGCCACAGCTGATAGGTTTTAGGTAGCAGCCTCTGCTGGAGAGATCTGTCAATGAAGCCAGGTTGGAGCAGGAGACAAGGAAGCATGTCCGAAAGCAGGCTATGGTCAGAAGCAGGTCCTGGTCTGGAGAGTCCAGGAATCAGGCAGTGGATGTTGCAGGTGGCAAGCAAGAATGTCCAGGAGTCAGGCCGAGGTCAATACTGGTTATTGTCCGCAGGGCAGGAGGGATGGATAGGCAGGGCAGCAGAAAAGCTAGGAGCAGCACAAGTAGGTAAGGAACAAGTAGAAGAACAGAAGAGGAAGAAGAAGAGGACCACAGGAACTGAAGACGAAGACAAGGATCACTGGAACTGAAAACATGGAAGGCAGGGACTTGAGAATGAAGGCAGAGAACGCTGAGGCAACTCACACTACAAGGACTATAGGGAGACCTGTTGCCAAGGTGAAGCCAGGGTTTGTAAGGCCCTTTAGGGACGTCAGGCAAGCGTGCACCTAGGGACAAGCCTTGGGAAGAGCCAGTGGCGTCCTGCCTCACGTCATGTCGGGCCCGTCTGAACATGGCGGCTTGCCGTGCAGCTGTCTGGAAAGTCCTCAGCGGCAGCGGGAATCAGCGATGGATGCTCGGGGCTGGAGATAGATAAGTGGGGGAGACCCGCGGAGTGCCAAACGCAACAGCACCGTAGTGAATCACTCTCAACATTTTTTTAAAATTTGATTTCCCTGTATTCGACTTCGAAAAATGGTTGCAGTCAGTTTGTGTTAAAAGAAAAAAGAATCATGTTTCCAAATAAATGAGATGGTTACACTTTTTCCACAGCATCCCTCTGCTGAGCGAGGGAGCACAGATTGGGAATTGAATGAAGATCTCCTGCATGGGCCAATCTGCCACAAACCTAAGGAAGTCGATATTCAAAAGGCATTTAGACGGATAACTGAAACGTTACCTGGTTATATTGAAAGTTGTGTGCGACTAAATTCTATATATTCCGGGGGCAGGTGGCAAGCGTTTCTGGGCGGAGCAGAGTTAGCCGCATAAGTTATGCAGCTAACTCCGATATTTGGAGTTAGCCGTTTAACATGTGGCTAACTCAAGTCAGGCTGTAAGGCTGTCCTAAAGTTAGCCGGTTAGACATATACCCTGCTGGTTAGCTGGATATGTTTATCTAACTAACTAGCCACCGCACAGTGGCTGAAAATGGACCTCAACATTGCTAAAATCAGTGAGCTAGTCATCGAGGATAACTTCTGCAGAAAGATCTCAAATTGGCTTTGCAGTTGGTTAAAATAAAAAAAGCAACCTTAAATAAAGAAATATGGAAAAACGAACACCCTTTGCTTGGTTTTTTTTTTACATTCTTTTGTCTTGCTCTGTTTTTGATAGTTCTCTTTTCTTTTTTCTTTTTTTTTAACTTTCGGCCATTGTATCTCTCTGGAGGCAATGTTTAATGCAGCTGAAAAACAATTGAAAAATAAAAAAAAAAGCTTTACAAAATGTAAAAATAAAAAGCCTTTTATTTTGTGCTTTCATTGATTTGAAAGCAGAAGGAACATTTTAGAGAATTTGTTTGTTCCTAAGTTGGTGGGCCATTGTTGCTGGTGAAAAGATTCTATTCTGTCTGGTTTCCATAGTTAAACACGCGCAGAGATACGGTGCACTATCCACAGGAAGGTCTGTCACACCTTTCATGCCAGTCTATAAATACAGGAGGGAAGCGGGAGGGGGGAATGAGGGGAGGTTCAACGTGTTTGAGGCTAAAATCCCTTCACAAAGCACAAGTATCTGATTCTTTTAAGCCTTAAGAAATAAAAGGCTAGTCGCTACAGCTTCTTTTCTGAGAGAGAGCACCAAAATCTTTCGAACCGAGTAAAAGAATGTTCCACATCAAATCCAAATATAAGACACAAAGGTTCACTAATTGAAAATCGGAAAGGATCCAACACCAACTCCTAATGTTTCCAGTGAATATTTATATGGAGAATAAAGTTCTTTATTTTTATGCTTAAATTAAGGTGCAAAAGTCCTTTAAAACAATAATGAAGTTTCAGATTTTATGTGTGAGGGACAAGAAGGTCTAAAGCAGAGCTTCCCAAAACTGGTCTGGTGATCCCACATCTGTCAGGTTTTCAGAATAACCACAATGGACATACATGCATGAGAGAAATTTACATACACTATACCCCCATATAGGGAACCACTGTGTGCAAATTTACCTCATGCATGTTCATTATAATATCCTGAAAACCTGTCTAGGTACGGGGTCACCAGGACAGGTTTGGGAATCCCTGGCATAGAGCTTCATTAAAAAAAAAAAAGGGGGCTGAGTTTCAAAGGAAAATGTAAAATCCTACTGTACCAATTGTCAAAACTCCATTTACCCGCACAGGGACGGTAACTTTCATATCGCTCATGGGCGCACATTGGCGCATGCCCCGGGATGCGGCCATTTTCGAATTTGCATGTGTATATGCACGCATGTTATAACATAGCCTGGACGCAGGCACATGTGCACCTAATTTTAAACAGGCGGGCATCTAGGCACGCAAATCAAGCTTCTACTGCGCAAGTCGGGGAATTTCAAAAGAGTCTCTTCTATGCCATTGCCGGTTTTACTACCTCATCCACCAGTTCACCCAGTTAACAGCTAGGTCCTCTAAACCCCTTGGTTGAATAACTTATACTCCCCCCCCCCCAATTACTCTAGAGTTTAAAACCCCTCAGGTGTGGCTAGTTATTTATTTTTTATACTTGTACCTCGTCACTAGCAGAAGTAAACTTACATGGCAGTGGATCTGGGTGCATACGTATTTACCCACACATCTCTTGGCCACATCATGAAACACTCATGCTCCCCCAGACCATGCCCCGCTCCTTTTTGAAAACTTTTCAGATGTGTGCACAATAGGAGATATGTACACATCTGGATGGCTTTTAAAATTTGGTGGGTGTGCACACATCTGCTATGCCCTCAGTATCGGTGGATGCTTGGTGCTGTGGTGTGGTTGGCACAGCCTAACAAGTGAGCCCGTTAGGCCCACAGCAACAGCTGGCAGACATGTCCTGTGGTGAGACTGGCAGGAGCTGCACCTATAACAGCTGCCTCCGGTTCAGGATGAGCCCTTGGGTCCTGGCGGCCGGCAAGACTTAGGTGGGTCCCTAGAGTGATCCGGAGAATGAGAGTCCAAGGCCAGGTGGGCGGCAGCATACAGCGGAAGCAAGACAAGAAGCCAGAGGTCAGGTCAGGCGACAGACAAGGTGAAATCAGATCCAAGGCAAGGGTCAAGTCCAGGCAGCAAACCCAAGGCTGGTGCCAGCGGGGATACAATGGAGGTGAATTTTGGCGGCGTTCTGCCATGAGGAAGAGCTGGAGGCGGTGTGTGAGGCAACTCGTGGGAGCAAGCCACAGAGTGTAATAGTACTCTCCCTCCAGCGCCCCCTCCCCAATCTTCTGGGCTTAGGTTTCCTGGGGAATCATTGGTGAAACTCACGAATCAGCTGGGGGACATGGCGGTAGGAGGCTGGCTCCCAGGAATTCTCTTCAGGGATACAGTCTTTCTATGATATCAGGTACTGGAGTTTATTTCTGATTCTCCTGGAATCCAGTATTTCTGCCACCTCATGTTGGGTATCTTCGAGATTACCTCGGAGGGCTTGAGGGGAGGTCTCAAAGACCAGGACAGGAATGTGGGCTTCAAAACGGAGACATGAAAGGCATTATGGTTGCAGAGTGTGGGTGGTAATTTAAATTTGTAGGCCACACTTCCAATCTGGCAGACCACAGGAAATGGACCCACAAACCGAGGGGCGAACCTAGGTGATTGGCATGCAGAGTCTTAGGTTCCGTGTACTGAGCTATACCAATACCTCGGGTTGGAGCTGAGGTGCAGGATGGCGTCTCTGGTCCACCTGCTTCTTGGAACAGGCTGCTGCTTGTTTCAAGAATTGATGCATCAACTGCCAAATGTTGCATAGTTCACAGCCCATCACATTATGAGCAGGACAGGCTACTGGGACCTGCATGGGCATACACAGGTGACATCCATAAACAAAAAGAGAAGGGAGAAGACTCAGTCAAGCTGCCCACATGATTATTATAGCAGGCCTCCACCCAAAGGAGGAGGAAAGCCCAATTATCTTGGCATTGATTTACGTAGGAGCTGAGGAAGGTGCTTGGTTTGTCCATTACTCTGAAGGTGATAGGCCGAGGAAAAATGCAAAGCAATCCCAAACCTTTTGCTCAAGCTCCTCCAATAGCATTCCGTGAATTGGACTCCACGATCTGAGAGAAGTGGTTTCGGAACCTGTGCAAACCTAAGACAAGCTGAATGAACAGCTTAGCCAACTCAAGTGCTCTGGGTAGTCTGGGAAGGAGTATGAAGTAGGCCATTTTGGAGAAGCAAACCACTATCTCCCAGATTGTGGTATTGCCACTAGAAAGAGGGAGGTTAGTGATGAAATCAGTGGCCAAGTGTGTCCAGATTTCATTGGGGCTGGCAGTGGCTGTCAGGGTCAGGCTTGGGAAGTCTTGTTTGCCACACACACAGGGCAGGAGTCTACGTACCGCTTCACATCTTGCTTCATCTGAGGCCATCAATAATGATGAAAGACTAGTTCCCGAGTCCTGGTTACATCAGGGTGATCTGCTAGTCAAAAGTCAGGCCCATTAGGCCCATACTGACAGCTGGTGGACGTGACCTGTAGTGGGACCGGCTGGAGCTTCAAATATTCTAGCCACCTGAGCCATTGGGTTATGGCAGCTGGCAGGATTTAAGTGTGTCCCTAGTATAATCCAGAGAACAAGAGCCAAGGACAGGTGAAAGTCAGGTTGGGTAGCAGACAGTGGAAGCGAGAAGACAAGCCGGAGGTTATGGCAGGCAGCAGACAAGGCAAGGTCAGGTCCAAGGTAAGGATCAAGTCCAGGCAGCAAACAAGAATAGTCAAAAGTCCCGAACTGAGATCGAAACCCAGGAAAACAGGCCTAGGGGAGACAAAACAATACCGGATGAACAACGGCAACAAAAAAACAAAGCAAGACAAGGAGGATAAGGACTGGGCAAGGGAGGGCAAAGACACAGGAACAAAGCAAGAGAAAGGAACAAAGCAGGAATGCAGAAACAGGACTGGAATGCAGAAATAAGGCAACATGCACTGACAAGGAAGGCACATCAGAAGACCTGTTGCTGAGGGAAAGAGTGTAGGGCTTGAAAGGTTTAAATATTCTGAAGTAGGTGTAGTCATCGTGCCACAACTCCTTTAGATTCCCACCAAGGCGTCTATATTATGCATGCACAAGTGCGCATCGCAACTAAGGCAGGTGCCAATGGGGATCTGATGGCTGCAAATGTTGGCAGTGTTCTGCCATGAAGAAGAGCTGGAAGCCTGATGAGTGAGGTGGCTCTTGGGAGTGTCCTGGAAGCCGCGGAGTGTAACAGCATCCCCCAAATGATGCGCAAACCGGGCTTTTAAAATTCACCTCTTCCTGCACTTGATGAAAGTAAATGGGCTTTTGAAAATTGCTAGGTCAGTATGTTACATTTACATTTTCCTTTGAAAATTACCCTGAAAGTTTATAACTTAATATATACGCGTATATTCCACCATGCATAGTTGTTTGAAAGTTATCCTCCCTGTTCCTAAGATATATATTACATACATACATATCTTAGAAACATAGCAGCAGATACTATCCTTAACAGTTGGCATGGAGTAACCTGCAAAGAGCAGCAGTTACTACCCTTAACTGAAGGCACAGGGGTAATCTGCACAGAACGGCAGTCACTACCCTAAAAAAAAAATTGCTGGACAAACTGGATGGACTACTTAGGTCTTTTTCTGCCGTCATTTATTATATTACTATGTTTCAGCAAGGCTGCAGGAAAGTAGCACAGCAGCAAATACATTAAATACATTTTCATGAAAAATATTTTCAAAACTTTTAAAAATATCAAAATGCCTCTCATTCAATATCGCTTTATTTTCTCGGAAAATGTCATCGTTTACCTTGACCTGCTCATCCTGTTTGGACCTAAGAAAGTTAGTGTCAGATCCCAAAAGCTAGTCCCATAACAAGGTATTACCTTTTATTTCTTTTATTTGTTAACTTTTATTTTTAAACAGTTTTCTGTAGACCCATGCTGTAATCTCACTCTGCTTTTGTAAAAGCTGTATTGAGGGTGGACATGATAGGAAGATAAAATAATAGCAAAAAAAAAGGTAACCCTTGTTATCTAGGTCTTGCGTTCACAAACTAGTCATATTTTCAAAACATCAAAACTAAATCTTCAGCATGCAGAGGATGGGATTTAATGTCAATTAAGTATGTTCCATATGATCCAAGATCAAGATCCTGACTGATGGCCAGCAT